>NC_056750.1:320791398-320988898 GCF_019279795.1 Protopterus annectens | reverse complement strand
GATCCTTCAGGGGAACCCCCGTAGAGGACCTGCAAGAGGAAGCATTTAGACTCCCCTGAGTCTACGACATCAGATACCGACTTAGATGAGTTGGAGGGGTCCCCAAGATCCCCCTCTGAGGATGTCTCCTTTTCAGACATTCTTGAACTCCTCAAACAGAGGGGGAACTGGCCTTCCATTAACCCCTCCGAGGATGAGTCTGTATACCTGGAGGCTTTTGGATCTCGACCCTCCACCTCCTGGGTGTCTCCGCCTTTCGACCCCCTCATGGACGTGATAGCTCGAAAGGCGTGGGCATCTCCTGATTCTGTGGAACCAGTCCCCAGGAGGCCTTCTAAATTTATCACGGCCCCCACTGAAAAACAGTTTCTCACCAAAGGTGTCCCGGTTGATGCCATGGTGGTGGCGGCCACCACCAAAAAGGAACTTGCAGATCCTTCCGTACCGGTCCATCCTCCTAACAAGGTGTCTAGGACCATGGACAGGTATAGTAAGCAGATGTTTTCCTCGGCGACCTTTGCTATGCGTTCGCTGAATTATCTATGTCACTTCACCCGACTTCAAAGAGATATCCTCAAGGAATTGGGTCAGGTGGTACAGGATCCATCAGCTGCTGGGGCTCAAGAGAAGATTGCCTCTCAGTTGGGAATCCTAAATTCCATAACTAACTCCTCCATGCGACTCATTTCTTATGCAGCCGATGGAGCGTGTAGAGCTGCAGGCACAGGAGTGGCTCTCAGACGTCAGTCCTGGATGCGACTTTGCAATTTTGCAGACCCCTTTAAGGCATCCTTCACGAACTCTCCCTTCGATGGGACAACTTAGTTTGGACCTCAAGTGAAGGACACTTTGACCAGGTGCGAGCAAGACGGCAAGACTCTTTCTGCCGTAGGAGTCAGTTTCTCCACCCCTTCAAGACCTTACCCCAAAGGTCAGAAGGGAGGAAAAATGTGGTTCCGAAAATCTCAAGGAGTCACGCCTGACGCACGTGGTCAGTTTACCCCCAGTGGCAGAGGAGGTAATAAGAACAGACGCCGCCCTAGGGGCAGAGGGGGGTCCACAGAACCAGGGCAGCAGAGAGCCCTCTCTCTGACAAGCCCTTCCAGCATCCCCCTGAGGTGTTGCCCGACTGCCCACCGTTGGAGGCATTCGGGGGGAGATTGTCATTGTACCCAGAAGCCTGGCTTTCCCTTTCTCAAGACAAATGGGTACAGTCGATCATATCCAAGGGTTACAGAATACCTTTCGAGAAAAGCCCCTTCCCTCAAAAAGGATCCCTTCCAGATGTTCCACCCGGTCTAAGGGAAATTGCAAAGCTAGAGGTTTCAAAACTTCTAGAGAAAAGGGCCATCCAGCCAGTTCCAGCAGGCCATTTAGAATCCGGAATCTACTCAAGGTTCTTTTTGGTCCCCAAAAAGACGAGAGACTGGAGACCAATATTAGACCTCAGCAGACTAAACAAGTCTGTCAAAAAGACGAGATTTCGGATGGTCACACTTCAATCGATTTTGCCCTTTCTGGGCAAAGACAACTGGATGTGCTCTATAGACCTTCAGGATGCGTACTATCACATAAAAATCCACAGACGCTCCTGAAGGTTTCTCCGCTTTCGGCTGGGGACCAGTCATTTTCAATTCAGAGCCCTGCCCTTTGGTCTCACCACAGCCCCCAGAGTGTTCACCAAATGCATGGCAGCGGTCACTGCTCACCTGAGACGTCAGGGATTCCAGGTGTTTCCGTACCTAGACGACTGGCTCCTCACAGCCACCACCAGGCATCAACTTCTCCGGGCCAGGGATTACTCTCTACGTCTCTGCAGTCAGTTAGGGATTTCTGTCAACTTCGAAAAGTCTTCCTTATTGCCTTGCCAATCTGTTACCTTTATAGGCGCAGATCTAGACACTTCGCGGATGTCAGCAAATCTAACAAATCAAAGAATCCTGGATATCCAAAATCAGGTTCGGATCATCCTATTCAGCAAAAAGGTTCAAGCCAGGTTGGTCCTGAAAGTGTTAGGCCTAATGGCAGCTGCCATCACACTTCTTCCTCTGGCCCGCTTTTACATGCGTCTCCTACAGTGGATGTTGTTTACCCAATGGTCCTTCCAGCACTTGCCCATACGTCACAAGATCCTTGTCACACAGACCTGCAAGAGCCGCCTATCCAGGTGGATTTCTTCCCCCCTAGTCCATCAGGGCAGACCATTTGTCCCCCCGGCCCCGGTAGCCACAGTCACTTTGGATGCCTCCCTGATCGGGTGAGGGGGACATTATCAGGGCAGGATGGTCCATGGCACGTGGCAACCATTCGAATACCACCTGCATATAAATGTCCTAGAGATGAGAGCAGTGCTTTTAACGTTGCAAGCCCTCAACGACTTTCTTCCTTTAGGAACTATCGCAGTTCACGCGGACAACATGTCCGTAGTATGGTACATCCAACAAACAGGGTGGGACCAAGTCCTATCCTCTCTGTCGAGAAGCTCTCAGACTTTGGCAATGGGCAATCTCCTCTCAGCGGTTTCTGATTGCAACGCATATCGCTGGGAAAACCAACATCAAAGCGGACAGATTGAGCAGAGCTATACTCATGCCTCACGAGTGGTCTCTCAAACAATCTATAGCGGAAGAGATTTTTCAGAAGTGGGGCCCTCCTTGCTGCGACCCTTTTGCTACACCCCAAAACAGCAAATGCCCAGACTTCTTCTCTCTCTTTCCACTTCCAGGCCATCCCCCCAGAGACGCTCTAACCCAGGATTGGCCCCGGGGACTTCTTTATGCTTTTCCCCCTTTTCTGGTGATTCCTCAAGTGCTTCAGAAAGCTACCGACTTGAGAGCCAAGCTGATTCTCATTGCCCCTTACTGGCCTCGACAAATTTGGTTCCCGTTCTTTCATCGACATCTTGTAGTGCAGCCTTGGCATCTGGACCCAGTTCCAGATCTTCTGACCCACCAGTCGGGTCAGCTGCACCGGTCCATTCGTTCCCTCAACCTCACTGCTTGGTTGCTCCACTTCCTTCCTTAGCCAGGCTTCCTATGATCTCTAATCCCGTTAGGGATATCATAGTAGCTTCTCTAAAGCCCTCTACCAGAAGGATTTACTCTAGCAAATGGCAACGTTTTTCCTTTTGGGCAAGGTCTAAGAACATAGATCCCTTCACTGCCCCTATTCAGTCGGTTTTGGACTTCCTAGCTGAAATTTTTCACTCTGGTTCTTCTTCCACAGTTAAAGTCCAGCTGGCAGCAATCTCGAATTTTCATGTCTGATTTGCAGACCAGAACATTATGTCTCACAAACTTTGCAAAGCCTTTCTCAGAGGGATCTTCTTACTTAAACCCCCTGTTATGAATCCTCCACCGCAGTGGGATCTAAATTTAGAGCTGGCATCCTTAATACTTCCCCCTTTTGTGAACCGGCTGCTACATGCTCGTTAAAATTTCTCTCTTGGAAGACACTCTTTCTGGTCGCTATTACTTCGGCTAGAAGGGTGTCTGAACTTCATGCTCTCTGTGTTCGTCCCCCGTACTTGGTCTTCCACAAGGTTAAAGTATCCTTTGAGAACTAATCCGTCTTTTTTGCCCAAGGTTGCTTCTAAGACAAATTTAAACCAATCTATTGATCTTCCAGTATTTTTTCCCAATTATTCTGACAAGGCGGAACAAAACTTGCATTGCCTAGATGTTCATCGCCAACTCAGATATTACTTGGACAGATCAAAGCAATATAGAAAGTCTGATCAGCTTTTTCTTTCTTATGCTGAAAATAAGAAAGGTCTCCCTGTTTCTAAGGTGACCTTATCCAGATGGCTGTCTTCCACTATTTCTTACATTTATCAGCTTAGGGGCAAACAGCTGATCTCAACACCGAAAGCACATTCTACCAGAAGCCTAGCCACATCTACAGCCTTTCAGGCTAGACTACCCTTAGACACTATTTGTGCAGCAGCCACTTGGGCCCCTCCTCATACCTTCGTCTCACATTACAAATTGGATTTGGCCTCCAGGGACAGGGCGAGGTTTGGTTCCACAGTTCTCAAGAGTCTGTTCCATTGAGCCACCCAGGATAGAGGTGCTAGGGACGCGGTCCCATCCAGCAAGAATGAAGGCGAGATTGACAACTTAACATTTAGAAGTTATGTACCTACCATAACGTTCCATGTTAGTTGTCTTCTCTCGCCTTCTTTCTTGCGTCCCTCCCTCCTGTCCCCCTAGCCTGGACAGACCTTGAACTGTCTCCTTCTCTGGGAGTTTTTCTCCCTTGGACACCAGTTAGCTCTGCACTTAGTTACCTGGGTTCCCTTTACAGTTTTTCTCAGGCTAGTTGTTCTTCTTCCCTTGGGGGAAGATAGTTATTTTTCTTTTCCTCTAGCTACCAAACGAGATCTGGGTAATCACCGCCTTGCATCATGGGATATAGGGCTGCCTCGAGCTGGTGGAAGTGACTTTTGAGCTTAGCAAGTGCCGAGTTGGAGCCGAGGATCGGCTCCGAACCCATCCAGCAAGAAAGAAGGCGAGAGAAGACAACTAACATGGAACGTTATGGTAGGTACATAACTTCTAATTATCCAATGACTAACAAGTAATATAACATTTAACCAATCCTTTACCTAATAAGAAATCATAACCAATCAAACTGACAAGCCTGATCTGCAAGGGCATGGAACGCATTATCATGGAACCTATAAACAAAGACATTGGCAACCTTCAAACACTGGACCCCACGTAGTTTGGGTTCATGAAGGGCCGTTCTTGTCTCCTGAACCTGATTGACTTCTTCGAATCAGTCTCCAGAGCTGTGGACGAGGTTATGGCGGTCCACACAGCCTATCTGGACCTCTCCAATGCCATCGACACCATCCCCCACTCTGGAATCATAGATAGATTTACTAAGCTGGGCATAAGTCCCTGTGTCACTCGATGGGTTGCCAACTGGTTTACTGACGGAACTCAGTCTGTAAAAGTAGCCGACTCCAAATCCAGCTCTACAGAAGTGTAGTACCTGAGGGTTCAGTCCTGGGACCACTCTTGTTTGGCATTTGGTGCAAAAACAACACTTTGCATCACCAAAAGAACACCATCCCCACGGTGAAGCATGGTGGCAGTATCATGCTTTGTGGTTGCTTTTCTTCATCTGGATCTGGGGCTTTAGTCAAGGTGGAGGGAATTATGAATAGTTCCAAATACCAGTCACTTTTGGCCAAAAATATTCCAGCATCCGCTAGAAAGTTGAAGATGAGGAATTTCGCATTTCAACACGACAATCACCCCAAGCATACATCCAAATCAACAAAAGAGTGGCTTCACCAGAAGGAAATTAAAGTTTTAGAATGACCCAGCTAGAGCCCAGACGTAAATCCAGTAGAAAATCTGTGTGGTAACCTGAAGAAGGTAATGATACTCAATGCTAGAAGTCTAAACCTCAAAATGCACTCTCTCGAGGCACTCCTAAAAATGGAGAACACCGATATCTGTGCAGTGACTGTGAGACATGGTTCAAGGCTCCGGAGAACAATCCTGCAAAACTAGGCTACAACTCTTACCACACTTTTCGGCCACCAAACCAGGACTGAAACGCACTAAAGGTGGAGGAGTGTCCATATTTACCAAGGATATTCACACCACCAGGCTAGTTGCCCAACACAATGCATCTGAAATTCTCCAGGTGCAACTAACACTAGGTAAGACTGCATTGCAAATTACAGATCCCCCACCATGCCCAAAGATTCTCACTACACCGTTCTAAACATACTGGAAAATATTCAGATACAACCAAACACCCTATTACTGGGTGATTTCAACTATCCTGCCATTAACTGGAAAACTACTCGTGTTCCAACACCTTTGCCCAGCTGTTCTTGGAATTCGTAAATTCCAAACCTCTGTATCGAACAAATTCATAGTCCCAACAGGGGCTCCAATATCCTAGACCTGGTCATTACCAACATGGGAAATCGATCTTCCACACCTATGGTCACCCCCTTGTTCAGGTCTGACCATAAGGTAATCACACTTGACATCCACATCCCTCCCCCACCCCCAAGTAAGGAAACCTCCATAAAAAACTTCTCCAAAGCCAACTTCATGCTACTCAAGTCAGAAGTGACAAACTTCATGACACCCATGCAGACGGGAACTAAAAGTTCGACTGGTGAATCCTACACTAAGGCACTGTATGAGCACATCCACTCGTGCATGAATCGTGCCATCCCAAATAGAACCAAGACGCTCTCCTCTAAAATAAGGAAACCAATTTGGTGGTCCCCTGCCATAAACAAACTTTACAACAAAAGGTAGAAACTGTTGCAGAAAAGTGGAAACTCCCAGGATGCAAAAAACTCCCTTACCAGCTTTATGTAAGAAGCTGAGATCCCTCAAAAAATCCTCCAAAGGTAGTTACAAAAATAAAATTGCCAAAGATTCCAGTGACAGCCACAAGGCATTTTATATCTTGTCAGGAATCTAAATGCAATGCTCAGATCTGCTGTGAGCTACAACAGAATGGCATTAAATATACTGATCCCAAGGATATTGCCAATATCCTGGCAGATCGATTTAGTGCCAACTTCACCCCCCACCTCCTAAAGGGCCCATCTCAATACCAAAAGATTGCCAAATTACGGTAATAACGGCTGCACAGGTAAAAACTGCACTCTCCAAAGCTATGAGTTACAGCATCCATGGGACCAGACGACATCCCAGGCTGTGTACTGCATGAACTACAAAATGAACTGGCACCTCACCTTAAGTGTCATGTTTAATCATAGCCTCACCTCGGGCTTCGTGCCCACTGAGTGGTGCACAGCTACAGTAATCCCACTCCACAAGGAGGGATCCACCTTGGATCCTGGCAACTACCGCCCCTTCAGTCTGACGAGCCTGAACTGCAAGGCTGTGGAACGTATTATCGTGGAACTTATAAACAAAGACATGGGCAACCTTCAAACACTGGACCCCACCCAGTTTGTGTTCATGAAGGGCAGGTCTTGTCTCCTGAACCTGAATGACATCTTCGAATTAGTCTCCAGAGCTGTGGATGAGGGTAAGGCGGTCCACACAGCCTATTTGGACCTCGCCAAGGCCTTCAACACCATCCCCCACTCTGGAATCATAGATAAACTTACTAAGCTGGCATTAATCCCTACATCACTGCGATGGGTTGTCAACTGGCTTACTGACAGAACCCACACTGTAAAAGTAGTTGACTCCATATCCAGCTCCAGGCAAGTGGAGTACCTCAGGGTTCAGTCCTGGGACTGCTCTTGTTTGGCATTTACTTCTCTGAAGTATAGGCCAACACTAAGGGACTCTGGCTAACAAAGTTTGCAGATGACTGCAAACTGGGAGCCATTATTGAATCCCCAAATAATGTGGATATTCTACAAAAAGGGCCTTACCGAAACAGATGCTTGGTGCCAGAGCCTTGGGCTCAAACTCAATGCCATGAAATGTATAGTTATCCCCCTTTGGTAAAAAACATGTACCCATGAATTGCCACATAGGTGGCAGTACACTAAACACAGAAAGTGTGATAAGAGACTTAGGGACACAGGTGGACAGTGGTCTCACCTTCGATAACCACATCACCATAACAGTCAGGAAATTCTATGTGGCACATCTCATCACTAAGCACTTTTCATCCAGAAGAAAGGAGGTCATTATCTCACTGTACTCATCCCTCATTAGACCCATTACAGAATACAATGCCCCATTTGGTATGTACCTCTCAAGACATCTGCAACAACTGGAAAGGCCGCAGAAATACCTCACTAAAAGAATTGCAGGCCTAAAGCAAATGCCCTATGCTGACCATCTAAAAAAAAAAAAACTCCAGCTATACTATCGTCTACTCAGAGGCGATATCTGCTTAACATACAAGGCCATGTCAAACCCAGAGCTGTTGGACATGCTACACTTAAAGAAATCCCAATCCCTCAGAGCCACATGCTCCAGGGATCTAAACTGATAGCCTAGTACAACCTACGAACCTAAGAGGGCTGTGCACAAGAGATGCTCTTGCAATCTGACAGATTTGGAGTGCTTTTGCAAGGAAGAGTGGGCAAATATTGCCACGTCAAAATGTGCCATGCTGATAGACTCCTCCTACCCAAAAAGACTGAATGCTGTACTTAAATCAAAAGGTGCTTCAACAAAGTATTAGTTTAAGGGTGTGCACCCTTTATTGCTACCAGCCTGTTGTACGTTTTTTTATTTTTTATATTTTTTTCCCCTAACAGATTTGTTTGTTTTTCTATTGAATTGTACAGGTTATAGGTCACATTAAAGGTGGGAAAAGTTTTGAAATGTATACTGTGGTCTCATTTTTCTATATCACAAAAACCTGGCATTTTAACAGGGGTGTGTAAACTTTATATATCCTGTGTGTGTGTGTGTGTGTGTGTGTGTGTGTGTGTGTGTGTGTGTGTGTAGATATATATATATATATATATATATATATATATATATATATATATGTATGTATGTATACATATTTATGCACATATATGTGCGCGTATACGCATTGTGTGTGTAGATATATATATATATATATATATATATATATATGCACACGTATATATATATATATATATATATGTATGCACACGTATATATTTTTATGTATGTATACACACACGTATGTGTCATGTATGTGAAAGTTATAAATGTGTGGGTGTATAAAGAGTATGGCAGATGTCAAAACTCATACCTTTAAAATGTGGTCATTTGGTTTGGCTGTTTTGTACTGTTTGTGGTACGGAAATGAGCATGTGTAAGTTGTCACTGTACTAAGGATACATTTTCTCAGGCATCTTATTTAACATTTGTTGACTGGGAAAGTCCAACTAGGAAAGAGCCTATTTTCCGCAGAAGCCAGGTGAGAAATGCTCCAGACACATGTCTTTGGAATGGTGGGAGGAAACCGGAGTACCCAGAGGAAATCCACATGAACACAGGGAGGACATGCAGACTCCGCACATAAGGCACCCCAGCCAAGAATCAAACCTGAGAACCTCTTGCTGTGAGGCAACAAAATTAACCACTGTGCCTCCCAGTGTAGGGAACTAGGTTAAGATTGTCTCCGAGTACCATAACAGTGGTCCTTATTTTTCAGATTGTACCCTCTCACACCCTGGGGTGTGAATTTAATCACAAGGAAATTCTGAATGCTTGGATTTTGGCCCTTCTGCTATGATTTTTTTTCTTTATTTTGATCTCCTTGCACATTGTTCTTACCAGCCCGTCCCCCCAATGCACGTCCCCCCAATGCACTACATCCAAACTGGGTCTACCAGCTGGTCTCCTATCCCCTGACTTACTCCAGAATTGCTGGGACTGGTCATGGCTCTTAAGGGAATCCTGTGAGTTTGTCCATCTTTGCTTCCATCTACAGGGTAGTTTTTAAATGCCTGACCACACCACACAAGCACACACACACACTCCCTCCCTCACTGACACTCCCTCCCTCACACTCACCCTCACTCCCTCACACTCACCCGCTCACTCACTCTCACTCACTCTCACTCCCTCTAACTCACCTGCTCTCTCACTCCCTCTCACTCACATGCTCACACTCGCTCACTTGCTCTCACCCACTCGCTCACCCACTCGTTCGCTGTCACTCACACTCGCTCACTCGCTCTCGCTCACACTCGCTCACCCGCTCACTCACCCACCCGCTCACCCACTCGCTCACACTCACTCATAGACAAGTGTCCAGGACAACTCCCCTCTATGGAACCACTCCATCATTTGCCCAAGCCACTAATCAAGCCCAAGTCAGCTGGGCCATTGTCAGGGCTTTATCCCTTTGCATCACAGGAGCAACCCTTCTGCTTTGATTTTTTTTTTGATGTTTTGATCGTGAAAGGCGAGACTTAAGTTGAGATTCAACTGTTTGAAACTGGCTCCTTGATAAGAAGAAATACTCTGCAGTAATACCTCCACACACACACACACACACACACACACACACACACACACACACACACAGTGTAAAGCAACTGTGGTTATCTCACAAGAGCTAAATCTGCCCAATGTAATTTTTCATTGTGTGGTTGCTGATATTGTCCTGTCTTTTAGATGTGCCCATTCTTGTATGCTTTTCTGTTATGTTCCAGGTGTTGAATTATTTCTTCTAATACAAAAACATGTCTTCAGGTCCATAGAACTTTCATTAACTTTCAGTTTCCTTTATTTCCTTATTGTATATTTTATAGAGTTTATGAACTTATTTTTATTCCTTGTTCTCACATTGTCATTACTTCATGGATTACTACCTTAAGGAGAGTACTGAGGTACAGTAGATCCACCACCATCTTAGGCATCTTGCGTTTGTTAGGTGAATGATGCTGGCTTGTAAGTACTGGTGTTTCCCCTTCCTCTAGTAATCTTTAACCTGTATGTCTAGTGTAGTTGAGCATTTAAGAAATAAAACATTTTGTTTATACACAGCAGCAGAAATCAGTTTGATTTTGTACCATGCTTGGTAGTAGGTTTCATCAGATATGTAAACAAAACTTGCCTTGTTTTACTTTTTAGTTATTCTTTGAGGAATGTTAGCCCTGGTGAATATTGCGGAACTGAAATTAATTTAGAAATTTTAAGATATTAAATGTGCACTTTCATCTGTTTTCACCTTTTCCTTTTCATTCATATTTGCAGTGTACTGTCAGAATTTTGCTCCAAACTTTAAAGAAAGTGAAATGAATGTAATTGCTGCCGACATGTGTACAAATGCCCGCCGGGTCCGTAAGCGATGGCTTCCAAAGATCAAATCCATGCTTCCTGATGGAATGGAAGTATATCGGAATGTTATGGGATCTTCTCTACCTCCTGTTTCCATAGACCCAGATTTCCAGGGGCCATCTGGTCCCAATTTTGAGCAGAGAATCTATGCAGAAAGAAGAAGTGAAACGGGAACTCTTGGATCTTTGAGAACTAATGGAGTGAGTGCTGACTTAAGCAACAGCTCAAGTCAGTCTTTTGAACAGAATGAAGATGCAGATGGTGCAGGTTCTGTTATACAGGAGGTAGCTGGTGCAGAGAATATAGCATCAGAAGCTCAAAGTGCTTCACCATCATTTGAAGACGGTTCAGGTTCTAACAGTAGACCTGAAACTCCAGTGAGACGACAAGATGGTACTTATGGAGGGACTTTGTAAAATGTATGTAGATGTCCTGAACTCTAAGGGATCTATGATACTAAAGCTGCTTGCATGCATTACTAATTAAAAATGTGATCAAGCCACTTACCTACTGAACTGCTACTGTTGCCTGACAAAAATGTGATTTTTATTCTGCTTGTATAAGAAACTTATGAAGGAAAGAGCCATGTTCCTGAGGCACTATAAAATCGTTAGGCCTAGAGTGTCAAACGGCTCCCATTTTGATGATCTTCATTGTCATACTAGGCTTCTGCTGGTAGCTTTGTCTGTTATGGTCACATGCTTTTAAACTGACAAGTCATGTTGCTAAAGAAGCCATCACCACTTTGTTAGTTACAGCCAGATACATGCAGCAGAAATATGAAACAAACTTGAAGGTTGTAGAAGAGCAGTAGGATTGCCTGATAAAATAGCACTTTGCAGTCATTTGATTCTCACTGGTGATTTTTAGGCTAAACTAGTCTTGACTTCAGTGCTGGAACTTACTGCTTCACTTCTAAATAATAGTGGAATCCATTAACTCAGTAGAGTGCAGAATCTGAGGCAAATTCAGTTTAGGGATGTATCAGATGGTCCTACCTGTCTGTTTCAAGCTTGTGTATCTGAAACACCCGAATTTCACAAGGTCTTTGATCCCATTCTCTTTACGTAGTCCTCATGCAGGTTGCTGAATGCAGAAAGTACGTGCAAAGGATATCATGTGGATACTTGGTTAGACTGTGTGGCTGACTGGTTTGATTCATGGATTTGCTTATTGAGCATTTTCTCCTCTTAAATGTATTCATTAGTTATGCTATTCAGGGCCTAGGAAGAAAAAAATAAAATCTATATAATATAGTGGGTATAATCAGACAAAGGGAAATGGACAGCTAAATAAGTGTAAAGCATAATGAGGAGTCTAGCAGTGCATGAATTTAAGTACTAAGCAATGGACGTGTGCATCAAAGTGCCAGCTTAACAGTACTGATACCGCACTAAGCCAAACAGGAGTGAGCCAGGCTGGTTATGTCTTGTGGCCTTAGGGTGGTCACAGTTTAAAATTTGAACGGTAAGATTAGAGTTGCTGTTGGGATGTTTTTCCTGGCAGGAGAGTTGAGGTAAATGCACCACTGCATAAAGCCCCGAGAGTTTGTCTCTGGTTTACTCTTGACCCTTAAATGTCTTCTTGTATAAAGAGCATAAGCTAGTGGCAGTTCATTTAGAACAGCTATCAGGTTGCAAAGTTGTACATCAGAAATGCTAAAAAGAATGGTTTAAGAAAAAAAATGATTGTGGTAAAGGGAGTGCACAGCAGAAACCTTCAGATTTGTTTTAGATGTATAACGTAGTTGTAGATTGAGAAGCAGGTTCAAAAGTGGTGGTTCTCAACAAGGGGAGCCTGCCTTGTTAGGCAAGATACAAGCTTAGCAGAAGTGAAAGCAATTTCTTAAATGAATAGAGTGGACACTTTAAGCAGAATTAAGGGAGGTATGATAGAATCAGATTGTACTAAGGTTTTTGAGGACATGCATCCCACAAATAGGGATGACTTGAGAGAAAGAAGAGGGTGAAATACCTGAAGTTAAGGAACCTCTATAGCAAGACATCATGGAGAAATCAAACCCATCCATCTTTCTCCTTGGCATGACATTGGAGTTCATTTGTATTATGTCCTTACAGTGCTATGAAACACTACCCTATTACAATACATTTTGTTGAAAGTATGCAAGTACTATGGTATTTAATAACTTTGTATCCATTATTATTTTTATCATATTCAGGAGCTTTTCAGTGTATGCCAAGCCAGCACTGTAGGTGCAGTGCAGATAAATATTTCATAAGATTATTGCCCTTTCGAGTACATCCTCACTGTGAGAGTTGGTAAACACTGTAATGATGATGGGTTATGTAAAACTTGCGTTTAGCTTACTTTTTTTAAGCCTCGTGTGCTGTAAGACCATGAGTGTTTTGTTTTTTTGTTTTTTTTATGTGCTGTCTGATTATGATACATTTCAGACCCTGCAGGACATTTGTTGTTGCTCTCAAGGTTTGCAAGTGGTGCTGTTACAAGTATTACTAGATGCCACACTACAGAAAAAGATTTTTACATAGTACTCTGTTTCTTTCACATTTAGAAACTTAAAAGCTGCAGTGCAGCAAAACATTTCAAAAGAGTGTCCAGCATCATTTTGTAAAATATTTCCAGCTCAAAGACTATATGTTACTCCTAAATAGTTCACTTTAATTTTTTTTTCTTTTAGAAACTTCTGTAAAGGTCTGCAGTATTAGTTTTAGGTGTAACAAAGTTGTTTTTTGGTGAGAAGATTGAGTTTGCATGTAAAAGTTGCAGTAAGGCTGAAATGTTTCTGGCGCAGGAAAAGAGGTATCTGTAAAGTTAATATTTCCCAAAGGTTTTCTCTCACTTTGCTGAAATGCTTCTTTAATGTGATGTTAAACTACATGCAAATTCTGAAGTTTTCAACAAGTTTATAATGCAGCAGCTTAAAACCATATATTTGAGATTGCAGAATATATGTGCTTCAGTTAAGTGCCTTTCTGCAAGTTGCTTCTGCAGTGTGCAAATAACAGACCAAAAGAAACCATCTATTCCTTTCTTGCCGTGCCTGTGATCAGTACTTTATATGTGTGCAGCCTTTTAGTAATGAATGATGGCACAGGTCTTGGAACATTTCTAAACTCCCATTTCTTTGAAGCCTCAGAGAATTTCACTAATATATATTTCTTATCTGCAGAATGTTTCGTTGTGGAGAATGTCCAGCCATTCTTGTCAGTTACATGTAAAGGAGCTTGTATTTTATCAAAGTCTTTTGAAAATGTTACTTTACATTGTGCTGTTTTCTTTTTTCAGTTTGTGTTCCAGCAGTGTTTTCAAAATTTTAAATGAACTTCAGAGGATTTCTGGAATGGATACATATTTGGGCATTTCCTTACCTAATAACCCCAGCCTGTAGCTTGGTACATTTCTGATGTCTTTTCAGTTCTTGCATTTTGAGTTACCTACCTACCTCCAGCAGACGTATGTATTTATGTCACAGATAGGGCTAACAAGGTATGCTCAGCTTGTGGTGTCCCAATTACTTTTCTTGCACATTTAGAATCTTGAGCCTTTTACTAATTGTAGAAAGGACCTGCGTTTGATGCATAATACATTATCCTTCAAATTCCTTCTTGCAGAGCATTAGCTAGGACCCTTACTGGCAGTTGCCTGTCTGGCTTGGGAAGGGAATGTGACATAAAGCATCTCCATGAATGGGGTTGCTTCATTCCAGCTCACTGGAGCAGATGTGGAAACAGTCACAAAGCCATCTTCACAGTTAGAAGAATGGTAGCTTGTAGGTTGCCTTTTAGCAGGACTAACAAGGAGAGTCCTTTGCAAGCTTTCTCTGCTCAATGTATGACTGAGGGCAGAAGGTAAAGGATATATTGACTAGGTTTTGGACAGTGTCACCTGCTACAAAGTCTCCGTCCATGAAGAGGCCTTGCCTTCTTCACAAGTCAGATCTCTCCCTTGACTAGTGAAGGCTTGATCTTGCCAGCAAGAGGAGCGTGAAAAGTCAAACTCTGGCAACGATCTTGGATGTGTGTAATGAAACTCCATTACCAATCTCCCCATTTTGGAGCATTTGGATTATGACTGTCTGGCAAGCTCGCATTTGACTGATCCCCTCAGCATTGGGGGTGTTTTCTTTGGCTTATTTCTGTGAAGGAAGACTTGACTTATAGCTTTGAGCTCACAGGGATCTATATTTCTGTTCAGCATCTGGTAGGACTTGCATGTGTAAGTTTTGAAGCTGTGAAGCAGACCATGCGAGAGGACTGTTTGACACCAAAGCCAGGCTCCCACACATGCTACTCACATGGAACCTGTCCTAAAGGGATATATTTTTGTGTCCTGGAAACCTCTAAATTAAACAACTTCAGCTCCAAAGATGGATGCCTGTTATATAGTCAGTGGCATGTTGAGTAAGTATCCCAGGAGCAAATTCCTGCAAGGGCAGTTCAGTCCAAAATAAGTCCCAGAAAGCAGAATACTTTTCCTGTCTACTAGCCTGAAAGTGTTCAGCTTTTCCTAGGTTGGGCAGATGTTGTACTCCTTAGCCACTTAAGGACTTTTTCTGTAGTTATTGATGTCCTTCCATATCACTATTGCAGTATTCATTACCTAAAAGATATCTTGCCAATGGTAGCCCAACATACTGCCAGTATACCAAATCCTTTAGTTCTTATAGGCATCGTACATCACACACATGCTGTCTGTGCAAGGCATAGGGCATAAAGGTGACGTGCGGACATACAGTCAGAAGTTTGCCACCAGTCCGAAATCCGTTGAATGTTGGTCTGAATGCCCTTCTGCTCTGCTGGTTACCAAGCTGTGTTTTCAGATAAGTGCCTCAGTGGGGTTTCCTCTCTTTTTCTGTTTTTTTTTTTTTTTTTTGGTTAATTTGTTTTTGTCATCCATAAAGGGGAAATGTCACTGTGGGAGGTAGATTCACCTTAAAGACTGTCATGACCAGTGTCACTTTTCTTTGGGTGTTTCCCATGGTCATATGCAGTGCTGCATCTGCCAGGCGTTTATGCCCAAGACTTTACATAGTCATCTCTCCTCCTTGTCCATATACCTGGAAAACCAATATCTTAAGTTATTGGCTCAGGGTGTTATCTCAGAATTCTCCCACACCAAAGGCCAGCCGTCTGCCAAGAAGGCCAAAAAATTTAGGTTTGATCCGGCTGCTGTCCAGCCTCTCCTTGAGATCTCTCTCGAGGTTGGTGAAAGCCCAGATGAGCATCTGGTGGTGGTTTCAGATTCCACTACCTCAGCCCAGTAGAAGGCCGGCATAGATCCAGCTTCTCACACATCATCTGAGGTTTTTCAAGTGTCTGTACCTGATATTGAGGAGAACCTTTACTGATTTATATCTGAAGGACTGAGAGAGATTCCTCAGTTCTTAGGAGTTTACTACGACTGTTTAGTCTCACCAGGGGTCTGACCTCCAAGGGTGTGTCATGTGGACGTCCCGCAGAACAAGAGACAAAAAAAATCATGTTTCCTCTGTTAAGGATCCTCAGTGTGAATGGCAGGATTTCACCCAGTGTGTGTTTAATGCTTCGATGACCTTGAAGCCTTCTCAAGGGGTTTCTGTGCCTGCTCCTCTCTGGTCCGCCACTCAAAAGCCTTTGGGAATTTGATTCTTCAGATGAGGACCTTGACTCGGGAAAATAATCTTTTTATCTTACTCTTCCCAAATCCCTTCACCCTTGGACGATGGTTCAGAGTAGGAGGACTTCATAAGTCTAGATCCCCCCCCCCCCCCAGAGGGGGATTATTTTAAGTGGGATTGTTCTCAAGTCTCTGAGATTCAGAAAAGATATTATGAGCTCCTACAGATGGAGTTTCCTAAGCCACCTTCTATTCCTCCTGTTCTGGCTACCCTTCTGGATACTTTCAGCAGTGTCTGTAGCCCCTGACTCTGCCTCCTGCACCTAAGAAGCAAGGTAGATTCTGTAAAGTGCCTAAGGAGTGCAGATTTCTTTATAAATGCCCTTCTGCTGACCTCTCTGGCAAGCCATCCAAGCTGTTGCTCTATATCAAGCTGTTTCCTTCTGATAAGGATAGTAGGACAATGGAAAGGTTTGGCAAAAAAGTTTACACTGCTGCCACTTTATCATTTTAAGCCATCCCCTACCAGACTCGTATAACCAGTTATATTTTGGCCATTCTTTTACAGGTTTCTGACCTTCCTGACTCTGAGGGGAAAGCTTCGACCCTTTACCTGCTGGACTCTGCTTCTGAAGTTGCCTGCCACTCAGTTAAATGCAGCTTTGATGTGGCTGATACCTCTTCCAAGGTTGCTGCCTTTGGTTCAATTATGAGCTGTTATTCTTGGCTTCATCTTAAGGCTTTGTCTGATGACACTAAGGACAAACTTTTGAATTATCATTTGAATAATATATTTTTTGGATCTCCTGCAGCTGAACTTCTAGCCCCTTCAGAACAAGGGTAAAGCCTTGCAGGAGTTGAAACATAGTTTTGCTTCTCTTATTCTCAAATTTCAGAGGGATTATCCTTCTGTCTGCATTTGTTTGTAGGCAATCTCTCCCTTCTATTAAGGTCAAGAAGTGTTCTAGGCATTTGCCTCCTGCTAAGTCTACTCAGGACTCCTGCCTCCCAGAAACCTGCTTTCCAGGGCAAGCAGGGTTCTATTTGACAGTTTGCTTTCTCCTGCTCTTGGTCAGGTTCCCTTGTTCCCTCCATCTATACCTGTCTCTCCCAAATTGGCTGTGGATCACTTCAGACGTGGATTCTGTCCATTATCCATCCAAGCTATTTCATGGTTTGGAAGTCCTTTCCTTCTTTTTCAGGCATTCCACAACCTTCTCTTGAACAGCTCTCTCATTTTCCTCATTCTGTCTTGACTCTGGGCACCATTTAAGCCATGCTTCCAAACCAGGTAGAGAAGGGATTTTACACCAAAATGTTTCGGGTCTCATGAAAGTAGGACACTTGGAGGGAAATTCTGGATCTTTCCAGCCTAAACACCTTTCTCAAGATCCCCTTTTGAATGTTCTGTCTGAAGACATTATTTTCTCCTCTTTTACCTCAGGCCTTTCTGGTAACACTGGATCTGAATGATGCATGCCTTCACATCTCCATCCACCCTCTCTTCAGAAAATTTTTGTTTCTCTGTCTCTTCCTTGCATTTTCAGTTTTCTGCTTTGCTCTTTGGCCTCTATACTGTCCCGAGGAAGGTCATCAAATGCTTTGCTCCTGTCATTGTTTTTTTGCGAGGGATTCAGATCTTTCCCTGTCTAGACAATCTGCTTATTCAAACTCTTTCCCCAGCACACTACTACAGGATATCATTTTTTTTTTTTTTACTGCCCTGTTAGAGTCTGGGGTTCACCATAAACTTTCAGAAATCCGTTCTGACACCTTCTCAGGATCATATTTTCCTTGGCTGTAGACTTCAGTCCTTTCCCATACTAGCATCTTTGTCTATCCCCAAGGCCCTGTCCCTAATTGCCTTTTTCCAGTTCCCACTTCCTCTGGGATTTACAGCCAGAGAATTTCTCAGAGTTCTTGGATTCATGCCTTCCACTATTCCCATGCTTCCTCTCACCAGACTCTATATCAGGAAGCTTCACTGGTACCTCAAGTCATTGTGGCTTCAACCTTGTGGACTTCCCAGTACCTTTCTTTCCCTGTCTGAAGTTTGACCTTCACTGGTGGATTCATCAACTTTCACTCAGCTCGGGGCTTCATTTACAAGCTTCACTTCCAACCCAGGAGGTTGCTACAGATGTCTCAGATGGGATGGGGTGATACCTGTGGTCTCCTCAGAGTTCAGGGTCTTTGGCCTCCCTATCAGAGGTCATACCATTTTATCATAAAGAAGATGAAAGCTGTGCTTCTGGCTGTTCAGGCTCTTTATTCCCTCTTCATTCCGGACACCTCAAAGTTTTCACATATAATGCCACAGTGATGTGATATGTCCAAAAGCAAGGGGGCACAAGGTCCTATCTTCTTCAGATCTGGGATCTAGCTATCCATTATCAACTGACTCTTCAGACAGCTCACATTCCCTCGGAGCACAGTCTAGTGGCAGACTCCATGAGCAGGTCCAGCACACAAGCTTACAAATGGATGCTTCACAGAGATGTTTTCCTGGACATTGCCCATCAGTGGGGTATTCCTCAGGTAGATATTTTTGCCTCCGCTCTGAACAGACAACTTCCACTATTCTGCTCCAGAGTCCCAAGTCATCTGACTTGAAAAGTGGCTGCTCTGCCTTTCCCTTGGAAGGGAATGTTTGTGCACACCTTCCTCCCTCTTCCTGTGTTACCATGGCTTCTTCACAATGGACTCTCCAAAAATCTTGCTAGTGACTCCTTTTTGACTCCGGACAGCACTGGTTCCCCATTCTTTCTCTTGACTTTAGCCATTTCTAAGCAAACCATCTCCTCTTGGATTTCTAAGGCAATTTTTTTGTTATTCTTTTCATGGTAAATATATTTCCTTATCACTCACTTGGCCACAGGCAGTCACCACAAGTCACCTCACCAGCTGGATCTTCTCACACAAAACAAGGGATTTCTTTTGCATCCTCACTTGTCCACTCTTCAACTGACACTGTGGGTGATAGGGTTTTGATACCTTTCAGGCACCTCTTTTCTGAGCATGTGCTTTGGGTTCTACAGGAGGCCACTAAACCACTACTGGGAAATCATGGATGTCTAAATGTAAGTGATTTTCTGTCTCTTGCCACTCACCATCTTGATCCCCAATCTGTAGAGGGGCATATTCTTCAGTTAAAGCTCATCTGTCAGCAACTTCTGCTTGTCTGCCCTTGACTCCTCTAGACTGTAGGTTTGAGGTTAAACAATTTCTCAAAAGCATCCTTCATATTAAACCTCCCAGGAAGCCTATTCCACCTTCCTGGGACCTCAATTTTGTACTTGAAAATTTGATTCTGGCTCCTTTTGAGCCTGCTTCTTCAGCTTCCATACAACATTGTACTTCGAAGGCTGTTCTTTTGCCTGTCACTTCAGCCAAGAGGGTATCTGAACTTCGGGCTGTCATGGTTGTTTCTTCTTTCTTAGTTTTCCACAGAGACAGGGTATCTCTTCTTACCAATCGTCCTTTCATGCCCAAAGTGGTCAGTGACTTGTCCCTTTATCAGTCTAGTCATCATCTTTCCTTTTTCCCTTCCCTGCTGTCTGCCAAATTCTTCACACCTTGGATTTGTACACACACCTCAGATATGTGGCGAAAACTAAAGTTACTTGCAAATCTGAGCAGCTTTTTGTTCATCCCAGGACAGTGGGTTTGGCCATTTCTAAGCAAACCATCTCTTCTTGAATTTCTAAGACAATTTCTTTTTGTTATTCTTTTCATGGGAAATGTATTTCCTCATCAGTAAAGGTGCATTCTGCTATAGATGTTGCTTCCTGTGGTGCTTTTTTTAAGAGTCTGGATACCGATTAAATCATTGAGGCTGCTACTTGGTCCTGTGTTCATACTTTCACTAGGCATTATAAGTCGGATGCTGTTTCCAGGGCCAGGCAGGCTTTGCCAGGGCTATCCTGCATTGGTTTGTAGAGGGCTTTTCTGGGACTTCCTCCTCCCCATCTTACTCTTGAGCTCTTGTACTCTACCTTAGGTAAAGAATACTGCAACAGTGACTTAGATGCCCTTCTCTTCACTGTTGCAGTATTTGCTCCCTCTTACCCACTCTGTTCTAGCTCTAACCTTGTCCTTTCTTGCCCTCCTGATCGAGAGGCTTATCTTTTTCTTCTTTTTGTTCTTTTCTCTCCTTCTGGATGCGCATGTTTTCCTTGTACCTATGTGCATTCTGTTCATGCAGGGGCATTTTCAGTTTGGAGTGTGTGCGTGTTTGTACATCACCTTTAAGCTCTATGCCTTGTGTGGAGAGCATACATGTGACATACAGTGCCTATAAAAACTAAAGACTTTGGTATACTGTCCAGATTTTGAGCTATCCTTTGGAGATCCCTTGGGTAAAAAATACTGCAACAGTGATGAGAAGGACATCTACTGTTATAAGATTTTACACAACTGTATTTTCTCCCTTGTCCTAGTCCTCCCTAATGGACTAAGCCGTTCAAAACTTGTAGAGACCCCACTGAATCTTGGATCATGGCAGTACTAGAAAAGACCCACATTGGTTTGCATATACACAGTGGGCTTCTGTATAGCCCAGTGTAACTTTGGCTGCACTGTGCCCAAGGCAGCAAGCTAATGTATGTTTGTGTCAGATGGCAAGGCTAATTTTTTTGTGCCAAGGATGATCTTATACAGTCCATTCTGGATGCTTTCTTTCAAGGAGGCACCTCTTGAGGCAGGCTTTCTAAATCTGGTCAGAAGCCTGTGGAAAAAAAATAGGCTGTGATTATTGCAGATGGTTTTCTTTCTTTGCCATCCACTTATGGCTCTGTATGTTATCGCAAGGAGTAGTCTTCTCAGTGGATAAGAACTTTTAAGCGTTATGCTTTTGTGCATTCCCTCTTTCACCCACCTAGTTTCCTAGAAGAATGTCTCAATTACTGCAGCTGTCATAACTATTCCCCTGGACTCCCCATAGGATGCCAGTTTGCAAAGTTTGTTCTAATTTTGTTTTCCTTCACTAGAGATTGGTGATGAATTTAGGATGTGGTAACAGTTGCCCTTGTCTTGTAGCCTTTGGACTCCCCCACCCCCATGCAGAAAGTGCTCCATGTAATTATCATTCACTTTCTGCACACAGCTTGTGGAATACGTTCAGACTGTGTACTCCACAAAGGGATGTAGAGTTCCCCTTTAAATAAAAAGTCAGGAGGTGGGCACTCCTTGTTTCTAAACGGACACCATTATGAACATGATTGACAACAGTAACCATATCTTGGTATGTTAACTTCTGGATGACTTGTCATGCGTCTTCTGCTTCAGGGCAGGAGGATGTTATTAATGGGCTTGGTAGATGCCTTTGAGTACATTATTGTCTTACGCTGACATAGAATCAGTTTACTCTGAGTTGGCTTTGTGTGCAGTAAAACAGATTTCTATTTGAACTGCCAGCTGCATGCAGGTTGTTTAGCAAGAGTACTACCCTTTGTGGCAGGAACCTTGTAGGAGAAGGAACCTTTGTTCTGATATTCATAACTGGCAGCTGTTGGCCCCTGTGAGGAGTTCCCCTTTAATGACCTTTTTTCTGGCCATCCTATTGTTGCAGTCTTGGTGGTCTGTGTAAATAAAGGGGAAGGCCTGTCTTGCGTGAGATCACAGGATTACTTAAGGCACAGTGGAACGCGTTCAGTGTTTTTGCTCCTACCCACAGACAAGGGCCTTAAAAGCAAGCCTTAGCATCCTTAGTGATGTCACAGGAGACTATTCAGATTTGGATTGTCTTGCTTCTCTTTGATGTTATAGTAGCCATGATGTTCACAGTTGCATTCTCTTGCTTGAGTGTGTGTTAATGTTACATTAGATACAGAATTATTAATGGCTACAAAGCCATTATGCTCTTAAAGACATTCACTTAGTGTCAGATACTTGTTAACTTGCTGTACAGTGTTGGACAGTTACTGCCGGTCGAATTGTGGGTCTCCTCCTCTTTAAGCAGGATGCATCTCTGATTTTAAGGAGCCCACCCGAGTTTATCCCTTGTTCAGGGAAGCAGGCCTGACTTAAACAGAGTGTAGGTAGGTAAGTACCATTCGCATGTTATCTGTTGCAGTAACATTTTTACTGTAAAATATTTGCAGTTACTTATTAAACACACTGAAAGGTACTGTCCATTCCTTTCTTCAGATATCACCGGTGTGCGCACTGAAATTTCGACAGATGCCTTTTCAGGTTTTTGAACTTGTGCTTTAGTGCACTGTTTTGTATGTTTTTATTGAATATACTAAACCGACCCATCTGGTACATTTTAACCTATTTCCTATGAGAACAAGCACCTACTGTTTGACCTTGTGTTTTTATTCCTTTAGATCTGTGCATTAATTCTGAAAGAGCCTTGGCTACTTTTAAAAATTTTAATGCAAAGATACTGTGCATCTTTACTGCGATGGTGGTGCTGCGTTAGCGTTGTTGCCTCACAGTAAGACGTTGTCCTGTTCGATTCTCAGATAGTAGTGTGTCTGTGGAGATGTGTGTATGCGTACCTTCGTTGAAGGTTGTGCGTCAGGGCCGGCAACTCGGCACATAAAAATCTACTGCCAATCATTAGCGGACCGGAGTACCGCTGTGGCGACCCCTAACCGGGAAAAGCCGAAAGACTCAAACAAACTGTACATCTTTACCAGGTCCCTGTCAGAACTTCAACGTTTTTGTGAAAAAAAAATAGACTGTTTCACACAGAAGCTGCAAATACTGGAACTTCATGCTTCCCCTTTCAGGCATTTTTGTAAGGGGGATTTGGCTTCATTCACCCTTGACATAGGGGACCGTCTGTTGCCAGTAATATTCTAACTCTAAGATCTCTCTTCCTCAGAGAAAGGCTACTGCAACCTTGTATTTCCTAATTCCAGACTGTTGGCCTTTGCATGTCATGAAGCTAGATTCTGAAAACTAACTGAATGGCATTTGATGCTGGAGAGTGATGCACATAATCCATGGTATAGCATTTGCTCTTGATTCTCGCACTGTTCTTTGTTTGCCTTTGATGTATGCCTCCAAACTGCATACTATTCTGACATGGTGATGTTTCTCAAACAAGTATACAATTAATTTCTCCTTTGCAGGAGAGGGATGCTTGAATGATTTTTAGGGGATGTGACAGGAAGATTTCTCTCTCTCAGTAATTCTGAATGTGCATTCATGACTTGTTCAAAAAAAAAGCAAAGGCTTCTGTTCTTTAAACTGAGGAGGCAGTGAGCCTTTTTTCCTTTACCGTTTCCCTTTCAAATGGAGGTTTGTGAAACCCATTTAGTAGTTGGTAGACATTATGCAGTAGATATTCCATATCACTGCTCCAGTGAAGAAACTGACGCCTACCTGAGACTTGATTTATATATTTGTATGTTTGACGTATTGTTGCCTTCCAGCTTGGAGGATCAGCATAGCTGAAATTTGTGTCCTGTAGATGTTCTAATACCCATTACTATGGCTTGGCAAATCTCAGAACTGCATACATTTTGTGTAAGGAGTCTAATTTGGACTTCCACATGGATTACATCTCTGTTTCCTTTGAGTTTCCATTTATGGAGACCATTTGCCTATTTTTTTAAACACAAATAAAAGTCCCAAGTGAATGCAGAGTGGTATTTGCTTCCTGGTGATCTTATTCTGCCTTCTTGGTGATTTTTGTTTTGTGGTTCTATTTTTTTTTTTTTTTTTTTTTTTTTTTTTTTTTTTTTAAGGTTCATAACAGGGGAGGAGTGTATCCTTCACATCTTGGGTGGTCATTATCAGTTGTAACTTTACCCATAGAAATTTAACGAGCATATTTTCACAAGTAGTTTTTCCTGCCCTGTCTTTTCAGTTTGTCTCGAGTCCATCTTTTGTCTCCTAACACAACTTTTTAATTTAATTTGGAGCACTCTTGGGACTCTGCTCATGCACCTTGATAGACTTTCTCAAATAAAATAAACAGAAGTGAGGTGAGTACTCAATCATGTAAGCTGAGTTTTTGTGAGGGAGACTTCTGCAGTCAGTTTTTTTGTTCCCATCCACTGTCATATCTGGCTATTCCGGCTGCTGTGAGGAAACAAGTTTAGCATTTTATGTACTTTTAATTGCTCTTTTTTTGTTGTTTTTAGGTAGAACTGGTTTGAACAGAGTTCAAAAACTGAGGAGATATGAAACACATGACTCCTAGGCCTATTTCTGGAACACCAGGAGTGAGGGGAAGGAGACATGTACTATCTTTGATCATTGAGATTAGAGGCTCAAAATGTCGGTGTACTATATTTGGGAGCTATATGCACCACCTTTGGATTGTACATGGTATCCTTGTCTGTGCTGAAGAGCACATCCCATCCTGATCACAAATTCATTGTAGCTATTTTAGAATGCACCTATTTTCACTACCTGAAGACACACACACCACTTGTCGCTAGATCATGAATGCAGACCACTCTATGTATTGTTTTTGGAAGTGGATGATAAAATTGACATATTTTAGCACATACTGCATTTTGGAGTCAGTGGGATAAAATGAGTCCATTGCCTAGAGCCTTGCAGTAGTTGGAAGTAGACCAAAATAAGGGTTGCCCAGAGGGTTCATCAAAGAATCCCAGGCATGAACACAAAAGGCAGAAGCAAAAGGGTTAGAGCCAAGGTCTAAATCCAGACCCATTCCCCCTTCAGTGTCCACAGTAGTTGCTGAGGACTCAGTTCCTTTACAAACAAGATCGTTGCTTTGTGGGGAGTAACCGTTCTTGAACCTCATTTGGATGTTTTTGAGCAGAAGGCTGCTTTCCCCTTCCATACATTTTTAGGAATGAGAACTAGGCTGTGACTGTGCCTCCTCTGGCTAGCACGAGAATGTCCAGTAAGTTCATGAGGAATGGGCCTTTAGCGGGCTGTGCTATATTTGGTTTGATCCTAGGAGATGAGTTTCGCCCCCCCCCCCCAATCCACTCAGAGAACTCTGCTGCCTACAGTAAATGAAGTTCAGGCAGCCCTGTGGTTCCTTAGCCTTCATCTCAGTGGGTTAAGGACAGCCTGTTCCACTCATTGCAGAAGACTGGACTGCATGTTTGTAAGCATGAATCAGCAGTTCACTACAATGTGCTCTTCCTTCATTGCCCCTTTTAGATGTCGCTTTGTTGCACACTTGACCACCATTTATTTGGTTACAGGCAAATACTTTACTACTGTCACTTCAGTGCTACATTCTTGGGAGGAGAGCAAAATGCATATAAAGACAGTTAGCTAAAAGAAATGGTCTTCCTGGTAGCCGTGTCCTCAGCTTGTCAGATTTCCAAACTCCAGGCTTGTATTACAGTGTAAAGATTTTTCCTTAAGTAGACATGCTTCACAGATGTCCAGAGTTTTGTAGCTTGTTCCTAATTTTTGTTTCCTATTTTCCTTTCACCTTGTAAAATTTTTGATCTTCTCGTAAATCACTGAAGATTGCAGTCAATCATGCCATTATAGTTTCATACTAGTTGCTGTGAAAGTGCATGTTCTTTAAGTAAATTAGAATAATTAAAATTTTAGGCCTTTAACCCCCCCCCCCCCCATTACTTTTTACTTTGTTCAGAAATTCTTGAGTAAAAGAAGTTGAGAGTAATGCATATATTGGAATTCTGTAACTCAACCAGTCTGTCATCTTTTGTGAAGTTGAGAACAGAAAGGACAGTGCTCTTCATGCCCTGGATATTTGCCATTTCGAGAAGTTGGTCCTCTCAAGAAATTAACTGTTGAAAGTGCTCAGTTCATTAAACATGAGGTAAAACTCCAGTTTTGTGTATTTCAGGCAAGGAATGAGCCTGTTGTCCCCAAGTCACAGCAACTTCAGTGTTGCTTACTACAATTAAGAGTACAGAGGGCTTTGCCCCATTCCTCCAAAACAGTATTTTTTAAATTTATTTCCTAAGTGCAGTTGTTTAACTTGTGATCAAGGCCATATGTTTTAATTCATGAAGATGACCTGCACCCACACTTATAGATCTGTATCTTTTGGAACCATGAGCATTGCTGGACAAACCAGCTGTTCATTAGCAGTGAGAACTTTGCAGTTAACAAGCAAACAGTATCCCAGATGCATTGTTTTCTTTCACATTAGTGGCTAATCAAACCTTGGCCATTGTCGTCTTTTTTGACTGCTGTAATGTGTTTCAGTAGCATATCATGCTGCAGCTATTTAGTTATTGTTGTGTACCTTTACCAAGCACTGTAACTGCCCCTTTGTACCCAGGAGCCCACTTCCATTATAGTTTTTTTCTTGAAGTTCTCCTGCCACACAAGCTCCTTTCACCCCATTTGAATTTGTTTTTGTGCAGTGCTTGGAATTTTATCCATGTGTTCTATTGTTTACACCAGTACCTTCAAAGCAAGATACAGTAGGCGTGTGATTATTCACCAGAACAGTGGATCATTAAGAGATCCATCTGTAGTGATTGGCTGCATTATTCCATTTTCTCCCCGCCCCCCACCCACCCCCCAAGATCCTTTAGCTGCTGCTGTCATGGGGGTGAGGCAATCTTTAAACTTCAAAGTTTATAATTTTGCAATGTACTCAGTTCTGTTTCCTTTTAGGTGCCACCCCTTTTTGAATATGGGTAAGAATTGGTGATTGTGGGAAAATGTGCCTCTTAACCTTGCCATCAGAAGGGCTGGCTGGATGAGACTTCACCACATGTTCATATTTAGATGTTCCACTTGCTGTACAAGACTCTGTCAGAGATTACTTGAGATGGTAAATATTCACATATCGTGTTTAAACAAGTCCCACTGTGGTATAGAGTTATTTGCAGTGATTGTCTCTAGTGTTTGAGATTTTTTTTTTCTATTCAATTTTCGGCTCCCTCACTGCTGACCCCAGTTCCTGCCGGCACTTCATCTAAATCACTGGGTGTACTGAACCCTCCTAAACCTCCCTCAGACATACTCCAACCCCAGTGACGCAATCAAGACAATTTACGGCAGTGTCACACTGCTGTTCAAAGGTATATGTTTCTGCTTTTCTCCCACTATCCCCTACACTTGCCTGGTAGCATCCAATGGGTGGGATGTGCAGTAGGCATCGACACCGTCCCACCACTCACTCCTTTAAAGTGTTGATGTCAACAGGACTTCCTGGCCCCACCTAAAGGCAGCACCATGTGGTCGTTTCTGATTTTGTTGGACTGAACTGTGCAGTTGTAACCCAAGCATACAAGTCTCACTCCTCCGAAGAAGGGAGCTGTCATCCTCCCTGCTTGTGCTGCCAAGAGTCTGAGCCAGTATTCAAACTCTGGTCATGTGAGCAGTAATCACGGTTGTATCTTCTACAGTACAGTTGCAGGTTACCTTTTACTCAAGGTTTGTAGTCTGCAAATATGGCACATCCATATTTTGAATGTAATAATAGTAATAGTCATTTTTGTACTTAAGGTCCCAAATTTAAAGAATATGATGTGATGTTAACATAGTTTTACTTCTGCAGACTTCATTGTCAATGTCAAGTATCTTCTTTCACAGTGTAGACCCATTTGTTCCTCCTTGTTATGAACATGCCACATGACTCTGAAGAAGTATTTTCTTCTCAGACAAGAATGTCTTTCAGCAACTGATACTTATAACAGGGCACTTGAGTGCTGTCATCTGGCAGTTAGTTTGTGGCTTTACCTTCTAATGTATGTGTATGCTTCCGCACGTGATGAGGTGGCTGCAGCATGAATGTAGTTTGATATGTTTGAGCACTTTTCACTGGTGCATGTGGTGATGCTGTGTCCCCATCTTCCAGTGTGTATAAACATTGTAGAAAACTGGATTGCCTTCTCTTTCCCCAAGATGCATAACAGACTGGATGGTCACATCCATTTATGCCCTTCTATTCAGTGTTGCGATATTCCTTACATGTGGGTTATATTCCTCCTAATGACCAGACCCCCAGCCTGTATACAAAAGCTTAGAACCTCTTCCTGTACGTGGGACATTGCATGTAGGCACACACAACATCAGACATAAAAGGGACATCTGCACGTACCATCTTCAAAACTTTTTTGCTGCTATTCGGAAAGGTTGACTTGTACATTCGGTCTGTTGGATTACGTTGGTTCGTCTTACAGATTTAGATAAGTATCCCATCGGGGATTTAATATATTGCTACTGACTTGTCATCCAGGAAGGGCAAGTGTAGGTGTGGAAGTCAAATTCCACATAAAGATAGCCACGACCTGTGCTTGGTTTGCTTAGGGCCTGCTCTTGACCACAAGTCCTGTTCTGTTTGTCAGGCCTTCATTCCCAAAACTTTCCACAGTCCTCTGTCAGCTTTGAACTTGTACTTAGAAAAGGAGCGACTCAAACGTTTGGGTAGAGATGCTATGGAGGGTTCTGCAAGTGCTTCCAAGCCATCTGTTAAAAGGAAGTTTAGCAAGGTTAGACCTGAATCCTCTAGCTGTGCCTGCTCCCTCCGGCATACCTCTTGAGGTTAATGAAAACCTGGTGGTACAATTGGAGGTGGTGTCTGCTCCCTTGGTGGGTACCGGGATGGAAGCCATCAGGAGTGCGGATCCTAGCACATCTGAGGCTGTGTAGATGTCTGGTTCAGATGACTTTGGAGAACTGTGGCTTGTAATCGTGAAAGACTCCGGAACTAGTCCAGCTTCCTTCTCCAAAGAATTACTGGAGGTTAGGCCTACTACTGCCATTTCTCTATAACAGGATAGACCTGTGAAAAAGAAGCAAAAGACTAGGCATGACCTAGCTCCCTCTACCCCAGCATTGTATTGGGATGTTTTTTCCCCAAGGCTTTATTAAGGCACTGGCTTTGAGGCCTGTGACTTCACCTTCTTCACCCTCACCCACAGCGGGGCCCGGCCTTTGCCTCTTCTTCAGTGCAGCCGTTCAGGTCCCAAGGCCTTATTCCAGGACAGCCTGCAGAACTTCAAATTCAGGACTCAGAATCTGAGGAGTCTTCATCTGGTGAGGACTCTGCATATTCCACTCTAATTCCCTCTCCTTTTGAATATGCTTCCCTAGAGGAGGAGTCTAATGGGGGGACACTCCCATGGAAGTGCTCTCCTTTGGGGAAACAGTTAATAAAATGAGGGAATTTTTTTTAAGTGGGATTCCACACCAGTGTCAGAATAACAGATGAGATATTATGAGCAGTTACAGGTGGAGACTCCTGGACCTTCAGCAATCCCTTCCAGTGTTGCCAGTCTTTTTAGATATATTCAAGGCTGCTTGTAAGACCCCTTACTCCCAAGCCCCTGCCCAGAAGAGACTGGATCATTTCTATTAGGTTCCTGAGGATTACAAATTTCTTTTCAATTGCCCCTCAACTGACCCTGCTGTGATTTTCATTATCTCAGATAAGTCCTCATGGTTGTCTCCTACCAAGTTGCTCCCTTGTGGCAAGGAAAGCAAAATTTTGGAAAGGTTGGGTAAGAAGGGTATATACTTCCACCTTGGGTATCAGGGCAATTAATTGTCAGACACGCATGCCCAGATATGCTCTGGCCTTACAAACTCAGGCAACCAGGCTCTTTCCCCATTGCTGGATTCAAAGGAGAAATCCCTGATGTTCTTCGTGTTTCACTGTTGCAGTCATTACATTTGGATTATCTGCTTGCAGGTAGGCCTCAGTCAGCCTGATTAACAAAGTCTTGGGTCCTGCGTCAGTTGCTGTCTCTTCTTCCGTGATGTCAGGTCGTCAGGTGTATAAAACATGCAGCCGACGTCATTACATCAGTCTTTCTTGCCGTGCGGTGCCCGAAGCAGAAGCAGTTCGCAAGTGCCGGTCGGCCGACTCCTGAAATTTTCGTTTTCGAGTTTTAGAACCGAAGTCTTCAACTAAAAGCCAAGTACCCCGTTGGGGAAACTTTTTCTTGCTCTAAACCGATGTCAGTAAAAGTAAATAATTGCATTTCTTGTGGAAAGCAAATACCTCATAAAGATTTTCATTCGTACTGTATTCCTTGCCTAGGCCCTGACCACGATGTACCTCGCTGTCGGTTTTGTGCCTTATTTAAACCACGAACTATCCGTCGTCGGTATATTTGCGCTTCTAAATTTTTTGGTGCTCGGTTCAGTTATCCTGATATGTCTTTCGTAAGCCATCAGACTACCGACATTCCAAACAAACGCAAAGATAAAGACAGAGACAGGCCGCCCAGTTCGCCTGTACTCAGTGAGGCACTTTCACAGCCCCTGATAACCGCTACTTCAGATTCGTAGGCCTCTACTGAGACCCATTCGGAGTCCGGTATGCCACGAGATGCTTCAACTGTGGAACCTGCGGATGTCTGTTCCTTGGATGGGTCTGGAGCCGCTGTGCAGGCACTGGCTTCTGAGGGTGTATTCAGGCCTACTGACTTGCATATTAAACCAGCACCATCTTCTTCTTAAAGGCCTAAAACTCAAACCATGCCTAGAAAACTGATGCCCAGAGCACATGGTCAGGCCTGTATGCCTAAAGAACAAATGATAAGAATGACTGAAGACCTTATTACTTTAATCAGGGGAAGCCAACCTTCCCCCTCTAAGAGACCTAGGACTGAGTTTGCTTATGATACTTATGACCAGGATTTGAAATTTCTGTTTCCTCTGATGACCAGGATTTACCCTTATCTACTTATGAGGATTCTAATGCTGAGGACTCAACTCCCTCTGCCCCCCCCCCCCCCTCCCCCAGAGGATTTCTCTTTTGGTGAAACCTTCCATACTCTCAGGGAGCTTTTTCATTGGGAAAGTCAGGGTTTCTCTGATTCTAAAAAGAGGCTTAGGGATTTCATGCTCCTGCCCCAGCACAGGCCTTTAGCTATACCTCCTGTACTGGTCATTGTTGAGAATGTCTTTTCGGAATCTAGCATAGTCCCTTACTCTTTACCTCCTGCTTCCAGAAAACCTGATAGATATTACAGGGTTCCTGACTCTCACAAGTTCCTTTTCAAAAATCCTACTGCAGATCCTGAAATCATTTCACAGGGACCCAAGGGCATTAAAGCTACTACTGCCAAAAATCCTACCCCATCTGAGACTCCAGGGCGCTGGATAGATGGGGTAAGAAGGGTATACACTTCTGCAACTTTGGCCATTAGGGCCTTGAATTGTCAGTTTCATATGTTAAAGTATCAAGTGCATATTATTGGATTGCTTAAACAGAAAATAATGACTCCTGATTGTGCTGAAAATAAGGATTTACAGGATTTTATGCATTCTGCTGAACAAGCTGGTAAACATACATTGCAATGTGGTTTTGATTCACTAGAGGCATCTTGCAGGACTGCGGTAACTGGGTCTGTACTTAGAAGGCATGCTTGGCTTAAGGAGCAATCCTTGCCAGATAATGTTAAAGCAATGCTCCCTTAAATCATGGCCACCTGTTTGGCAACAAGGCAGAAGTTGTTCTTAAAAAGATGGAGGAAAAAGCTAAATCTATGCAAACTGTTGGACATTTTAAAAGTACAACCTTCAAGATTTAGTAGGCATTGGCCTTCTAAGAATTGGTCCTTTCCTGCCTCTTCCAGACTTTCTCAGTCCAAACCCAGCTCCAGCAGAGCACCTAGGCTTTAGTCTCAGGGGACGCAGAGGACTAAGCAGTGGGGGGCCTCCACTTCCAAATTTGGGAGTAATAAAACTCCCCCATATGGTAAACTGTCTCAATGACTTCTTTTTAAAACTTCCAAGCACTTCTTAACTGACTGCCCCTTTGGGGGGGGGGGGGGAGATTGCACTTCATGCAAAGAACTGGGGACTCATTACCCAGGACAAATGGGTTTTAATTATATTGTCCCAAGGATACAGATTTCACTTCCACACATCACCAACTCCAAGCGATTGGCCGGATCTACCTCCAAAGCAGTGGGCAGAGGCCCAAAAGCAAGTACTCTCTCTCTTAAGCATAGGGGCTATTCAGTTGGTACCAAAAGAGAAAAAGGGACAAGGTTTCTACTCGAGATTTTTCCTGGTACCCAGAAAAGACAATTCATGGCATCCTATCCTGGACTGCCTACTCTAAACACCTTTTTGGTGATTCCAAAATTCAAGATGCTGACTCTTTACCAGTTGCTTCCTATGCTAAGCAAAGATGCCTGGTTGGCAACACTAAATTTAAAGGAAGCATACCAGCACATCCCAGTCAGGGGAATCTTGCAGAAGATGTCTATGCTTCAAAGCAGGCTACACGCACTATCAGTTCTCTGCACTGCCCTTTGGCTTATGTACTACGCCCAGGGTACTCACAAAGTGCTTAGCTCCAGTCATTGCATTTTGCAGGCAAAGAAATATTCAAATATACCAATACCTGGATGATTGTCTAATTCAGGCAGAAAACCAGGACATACTTTTGAATAATCTGGCTTTTGTACAGAGGGTGCTAACTTGTCTGGGGTACACCATAAATGAAAAGAAATCATACCTGGTACTCTGTCAACAAATTATATTCCTGGGAGCAAGCTTGAATACAACTTCCCAGATGGCTTTCCTCACGCCAGAGAAACAAATTCACTTGACAACCTACTTCAAACAAGTGGTCACAAAAACCCTGCTATCTGCAAGGCAAATACTACAAGCCTTGGGGTTTATGGCTTCCTGCATTCTTCTAAATCCATATGCAAGACTGCATATGAGGAAACTACAATGGTATCTAAAAAAGCCTATGGTGTCAACATTCTCAGGATCTAGAAGCAATGATTCCTATCATTCCTTGTCTACGCCTAGAGTTCCTTTGGTGGGCAGAGGCCTGCCACCAAAACAAGGGACTACCATTCACACTACCCCCTGCCACCCAAACCCTAACAGATGTATCAGACAATGCATGGGGGGGGGGGGCGCACCTGGTAGGGAAGTGCATTCAGGGCAAATGGAACCTAATTCAAATGCACCTTCACATGAATCATTAAGAAATGTTAGCTGTACAGAATGCTCTGACATCCTTCAAGGACCACATTCTTCCAGAACAATTAATGGTAAAGACGGACAACGCCACTGTTATGTGGTACATAAACAAGCAGGGGGGTACACATGCTTACCCCCCTCTGCAGACTAGCCATAGCATTGTGGAACACAGCCTTGAGCTACCAGGTACATCTACAAGCTCAATTCCTGTCAGGAAAATTAAATACACTGGCAGATGGACTAAGCAGAACTCTCATGGACCCACATGAGTGGGAACTGGAACCAAGGATTTTCAACATGTTGACAAGCAAATGGGGGAGCCCAGCTATAGACCTGTTTGCTTCCAACCAGAACTATCAATTGGAAAAATGTCGTGCAAGGACTCCCCACAGACGAGCTTGAAAGGTGGATGCTCTGTTCTTCAGCTGGAAAAAACAGTTTATGCCTTTCCTTTCCTCCTCTGCCTCTAGTCTCCAAAGTACTACTAAAGATCAAATAAGACAAACCAAGAATGATTTTGATTGCACCACCCTGGCCACACCAAAACTGGTACCCCCTCCTGCGCAGTGTGTCACTGTTGGCCCCATGGCACCTGCCTCAGACTCCTACCCTTCTGTCTCAGCAGGAGAACCAGATTCTGCACCCTCAGCTTCAAACATTAAACCTAGCAGCCTGGCTAATTACTAAGCTCTCCTTTTCCATGGATGTCATTTTAGAGGCAAGGAGGCCTAGTACTAGAAAATCTTATGCTGAAAAATGGAAAAGATTCTGTGCCTGGAACCAATCTTAAGGGATGAACACAGCAGTGCCAATTTACCTCAGATTTTACAATACTTAACTGAGATGCTTCGCAAGGGCCTGCCTTTTTCCTCAATAAAAATTCATGCCTCAGTCTTTTCAGCTCATTATAACACAGAACCTCCCCTCTTCTCTCTCCCACTGCTCAAGCAGTTCCTTAGAGGGGCTAAAAATTTAAGACCACCCAGGAAAGCTCCAACTCCAGCCCTGGGACCTTAACTCTGTATTGGAGAAACTCACCCTTCCTCCATTCCAGCCAGCTGCTACTGCATATTTAAAATTCCTTTCTTGGAAAACAGCTTCCCTTTTAGCCATCACTTCAGCAAGAAAGGTATCTGAATTACAGGCCCTTATGGCAGTGGAGCCTTTCATCATCTTTCATGCGGACAGGGTGTCCCTTGGGACCAATCCCTCTTTCATGCCAAAGGTGGTATCAAGTGTGGGCTTTAATCAGTCCATTAATTTGCCTGCCTTCTTTCCTAATCCACAGAACAAAGGGAAACTGATACTGCACTCCTTAGATTCTACTTGGACAGGTCTAAACCTCAAAGGAAATCTGAACAACTGCTGGTGGCATTTGCTGCAGGGACAGAAGGGAAGGCTATTTCAAAGCGAACTGACTCCAAATGGATAGGCCATTGCATTCACTTCTGCTATAAGAACCATAGAAAACCTATCCCACAGGGCATCAGATCCCACTCAACCAGGGTTGCATCTAGCTCTACAGCCTTTCTCAGAGGCGTACCTACGTGGGACATCCTAGAAGCTTCTACATGGAGTTCTGTATATACTTTCACCAACCATTACCATTTGCCAATTTTCTCTAAATCAAGAGCTGGCTTTGCCACTGCAGTTTTCCAGGGCCTTATAGCTGGTCCTAATGCTATCTAAATTCCTCCTCCCATCCTTAGCTTTGGGAATCTACCCAAATGTAATGACTGCAACAGTGAAACACAAAGAACATAGTACAGTTGTTTACACTTACCATAAATGTAGATGTTTGAGTGTATTCACTGTTGCAGTCCTGGTTTACCCTCTCTCCAGCACACTGACTTCGTTTGGCTATACCGCTTCTCTCCTTTTCAATGCTTAAAAGCTTTTTGGTGTATTTGCTTTTTTGTTTGAGGTATAACCTTGTATATTTATAGATTTAATTGCTTCCCATTAGGGGGGCACCTGACATCTGGGGCAAGAAAAACTGATGTAATGACGTCGGCTGCATGTTTTATACCCCTGATGACCTGACGTCACGGAAGAAGAGACAGCAACTGATGCAGGACCCAGGACTTTGTTAATCAGGCCGACTGAGGGCTACCTGCAAGCAGATAACCCAAATGTAATGACTGCAACAGTGAATACACTAGAATATCTACATTTATGGTAAGTGTATACAACTGTACTGTCCTTTCCCTCCTATCATCCTGCTCTCGGGTAGCTAGACACTATCAAGTGTAGCAATGATGCAGTGGAGGCCTCTGCCACGGCAGCAGATTTTGCTTCTGTTCTGAGAAGACTTTCCTGGCTAAGTCTCCAGGCACTTCCTGATGGCATCAAGGCTAAATTGCTTGATGCTCCTCTTGACAATTCCTCATTGCTTGGAAATGCAGCTGCAGAATTGTTTAAATCACTGCAGGAAAAAAGCAAGGAACTCCAGGATTTAAAACACCTTCTGGTTTCACCAGTTCCAAGTTTTCATAGGAATTTCCATGCTAAGACATCCTTTGTTAGGAAACCTGCTCTTTCTCCACATCTCTTCCCTGTAGAACTAGACCCCACAAGCCTTCTAGGAGGCACCCTCAGGCTAAGGCAGTTACTCCTACAGCTGCTGCTGTGGCACTCCCACAGCAGCCTTTTCAGACCAAAGTCCTCTGTGACACCTTGCACCCTCTTCCAAGTCACACCCCCCCCATCCCTTCGCCTCTCCCTTTCACTCCCAGCTTGGAGGGAGATCAGTCAGGATTCCTGGGTGATTTCCATTATCCAGAACGGGTACTATGACTTGGAATACCCCCCCCCCCCAACCAAGGCACAATTCAGTCTGTCCCTCCAGAAAAGCAGGGAAGGGGATTTGACTACAGGATGATTTTAGCTCCAAGGAAGGATAAGCCTCCAAGGGCCATCCTGAATCTCTCCCTATTAAACGCCTTCCTGGTGGTGCCTTCTTTCAGAATGCAATCCCTATCTACTCTGCTACCCCCTGTTACCCCCTCAAGCCTGCTTAGCTTTCCTGGACCTCAAGGATGCATGTCCCTATGTACCCCCTCTTCAGAAGATTTTTGCATTTCTCTGTGGGTTTTTTGCACTTTCAGTTTACTGCCTTGCCCTTTGGTCTTTCTACTGCTCCAGGGGTATTCATAAAGGGCCTAGCCCCAGCCATTGCATACTCAAGGCTGAAAGGACTTCAAGTCTACCCACACTTGAACAGTCTGCTGTTTCTTGCCAGCAGCCCAGACCTGTTAACCCAGCATCTGAACCTAGCCATCCCTTTTCTGCAGACACTGGGTTTCACAATAAATCTCAAATAAATCCTCTCTGACATCGTCAGGATCTTATATTCCTGGAGTGCAGGTTTCTCACATATTTGCTGAGGGTTTTTCTCCCTCTGGAGAAAGCCTGTCTCAGGGCATTCATGGAAGCTCTTCTGCCTAACTTCTGTCACAGCCAGGGAGTTTGAGACTGCTGGGTTCATTGCCTCTACTATTCCCATGCTGCCCTTTGCAAAGCTGCGCATGAGAAAGTTCCAGTGGTTTCTAAAGACAGTTTGGTCCCAGCGTGCTCATCCATTAGATGTCATGATCCCCCTTCTACTGTGCCTGAAAGCAGAGTTGGGTTGGTGGATGCAGCAACTCAATCAGAACCCTGGCTTTACCTCTTCATGTTCTTCAACCAGCTCATCACCTTTTCACAGATGCCTCAGATTTTGGGTAGAGACCAACTTTTGCTTCCTTCTGAAAGGAAGGAACTTATCAACTTCAGGGAAATGAGGGCCTTACTGTTAGCCTTACAGACCTTTCACACTCTATTCTTGCCAGGACTCCTAAAGATTCTCAGACAATACCACGGTCCTTTGGTACATAAACAAGCAGTGGGGCACAAAATCATCTCTTCTGTCGCTTGGCCATCAAAGCTTGGGAATTGGCTGCCTTGTACAAGGTAACTGCAAGCTGTGTACCTCCCCTCAGCTCAGAACTTGGTGGCAGACACATTAAACAGGTCCATGACACAATCTCACACTTTCCTGGACCTAGTTCACTCGTGGGGTATTCCAGAACTAGACCTATTTGCCTTCCCTATGAACAGAGAGCTTCCTCTTTTTTGTGCCATGGCTCCTCATCCTCAAGTGTGGAGTGTGGATGCTCTGTCTTTCTCAAGGGGATGTTTCTTTATGCATCTCCCCCTTTCCGATTAATTCAGAAAGTCCTATTGAAAATCCAGCAGGACAAACCCAAAATATTGTTAGTGACTCCCTTTTGGCCAAGACGGCACTGGTTTCCCTCTTCTGCAATTAGCCAAGGGTTATCACTACAAGTGACCTCACCGTCAGAACCTACTCACTCAGGACAAGGGATCATTGATTCACCCACATTTGCTGTCTCTACAGCTGGCTCTGTGGGTGATCAATGTTTGATTCCTTTCAGGCACCTATTCTCTGAGGACTTGCTAAGGGTTTTGCAGGAGGCCAGGAAACTCTCTACTAAAAAATCTTATATTTACAAGTGGAGAAGATTTTCCATTTGGTGCCAAAAAGAGTGGATCCCTTTTGGTGCAGCCATTAATTTAGTGGTTTTCTATCTGAGTTACTCAGTAGTGGTCTTGCTTACTCGTCAGTTAGTCCATTGCTCTGCCTTGTCTGCATGCTTGCCTCTGACTCATCCCCTATCTTCCAGGTTGGAAGTCAAGCTTTTTCTAAAAGGCATCCTACACTTAAGACTCCCCAGGAAACCAGTTCCTCCTCCCTGGGACCTCAACTATGTGCTGGAAAAACTTACCCAGGCCCCTTTTGAACCAGCAGCTTCTGCTTCCCTAAAGTTTTGCGCATGGAAAAGACTGCTGCTTGTAGCCTTATCCTTTGCCAGAAGGGTTTCTTAGATTCAGGCTTTAATGGCTACGCCTCCCTTTTTGGCCTTCCATAAGTTTAGGGTATCTTGAAAATGAACCCTACTTTCATGCCCAAAGTTGTGAATGAGTTGTCTCTTAATCTATTCAGTTGTCTACCTTCTTCCCTTCTCTTCAATCCTCGAGTGAGAGGATTTTGCACACTAGATGTGCATAGACAACTCAGATTTTAACCTGACAAGACATCAGGAGTTCTGACCAACTCTTTGTGTCATTTCATCCCAGGACTCTGGGCTTGGCTGTGTCCAAACAAACTGTATATTCATGGAATTCTATGGCTATTCTGTCTTGTTATGAATTCCATGGAAAGTCCTTGTCAGCATCTGTTAAGACGCACTCCACTAGGTCAGTTACATCCTCAGGGACCACCTTCTTCAAGGGTCTAGATGCCCATTCCTTCTTGGAAGCAGCCATCTGGTCTTCTGTTAACACCTTTACAGAACATTACAAATTGGACACTGTTTCTATATCCAGAGCAGGATTTGCAAGGGTAATTCTGCATGGATTCCTGGAAAATGCTTCGTCTTAGTACCCCTTCTCTGTCCACCTCCCTGCATTCCCTTTTAGTGTTTATTCTGTCCCATATATAAAGAATACTGCAGCATTAAATAAAAGGACATAGAATAGTTGTGTAAAATGTTACCATAACCAATAGATATCCTTCTCTTCTATGTTGCAGTATTCTATCCCTCCCGCCTTCCCACCTACAGCTTGCTCTTTAAGAAAATGATCCTTCTAGGCTCCCCTTGGTTTTTACTCATGGGGCTTTCTTATTCTGAAGATGGTACGTGCGGATGTCCCTTTTATGGCTGACCTTGTCTGTGCCAACGTGCGATGTCCGACGTGCAGGCAGTGGCTCTAAGCTTTTGTATACAGGTCGGACGTCAGGTCATTGGACGGAATACAACTCGTATGTAAATAATACTGCAACTTAGAAGAGAAGGACGTCTATGGTTATGGTCATATTTTACACAACTATTCTTTCTTCTAAGTTTGTTAGTTGCTGCCCTGTCATCTGAGTTGCAGGCAGGGCTTTATCTACTTCTCTGTCTTGGAGACTGCTACTTGAAGTGTTCTCTCTCTCTCACACAGTTGCCTTCGTCTAATTTCATCAATATCATACATTGTGACCTAAAATCTTTGATAGTAGAACCATCATGTTCAGTGGTACAAGTGATTGCCTCTGAAAGTGCATTTTCTGAAAGCAGATTATTTTGTGTTTTTGTAATTATGTATGTACGTGTGCGTGTTATATACTTGTGTATGTATAGACTTTTTGCTGTGCAGATTTCTAGCCTTATTTTCTTTTATTTCAGTGCAAATTCAAGGTCTCAAATTGACAAGCCAGTTTGCTTGCAGGTATGCTTTTCTCTAAGGCTACACTAATTCCCTACCTTTCATGGTCAAGAGTGGAAGAATAAATAGACTCTCAACAGTAGTTTTTGAGCTAAAAGTGTTTTCTGAAAGTACTAGTAAGATTATGAAATAGATCTCATGAAAAGTGTTTTTTTCTTGAACATGGCAATGCTGGTTATGTCACAGAACACAACTTTTACTGGTGTATGCCTTCTTAAGCATTGTGTGCACACCAGTCCTGCTCCCCCCCCCCCCCACACACACACACAAACACACACTCTTGTGTGTGATGACCCTTATGATTCTTGCATTTTAGATTACTGGTTATTTGTTACTCACATTTTGGTGGTGTTCTACTGATTTTATTGCTAGTAGTAGACATTACTTCAGCATGTGAGTTATCACAAGCAATTTGAGCTATTTGTTAGCCCAGCTCCACAAGCCCAGAAGGTGATGGTAGATACCTGTCACATAACTTGCTAATACCCACTTATTTTATGAAAAAGGAATCTCTGTACATATAAAATGTTACATGTTTATTTTCTAGCTGACAGTTTGACACTTGGAAATGGAAGTTTTGTGGGTGGGACTGATTCAGCTAAAATTTCTAGTTTTCTGCTTATTTGGCTGCAGCAAAGTTGTGTAAAGCAGTTTATAAGATTCTTACCAGAAATTTAAAATTTCAGTTGCATGAAAATAATGCATTTTGCAAAATGACTGACATAACTGAATGCATTGATTCTTCAGTCCTATGTAACTAATACATTAAATAGATAAACCAAATCATAATGATGTGCCATAATATGATAGTTTGCACATGCTTAAAAAAATTGCTACAACCTAAAGTGAATTGTAATGTAGCCAGTTATCAAATGGTGGAGAAAAAAGTAATTCATGTAGATTTTATGCCCATGTCTTCTACCTTGTGCCTGTAAGTACACTAAAAATGAGAAATAGTTCCAGGAGTAATTTTCATATTTATTCTGTGACATTGTGCACATAAGGATGATATAAAGAATAAATGATTCATGCCTCTGTAGTATATAGTTCGTAACCAGCATAAATGTAATGTACACTGCAAGGGGGGAACCTGTAAAACAACGTGTTCAGGACTACAGATATGTATGCATGTATAATACAGCATGCCTTTAAGCATCGTGTTTTTTTCAGTAAGCTGGATCTGTTTACAGCAATGGATCGTAGAAAACAACATCATCCCAAATTTATGTAATAAGTGCTTCTGTTACAAAGTCAAGTGATGTAAAGAAAATTCCTAAGTTGAAAGAATAGGCTGTCTTTTTAGATTGCCTTTTTATTGCTGATCGTCAGAACCATAAAATGTTTCCAGTAATAAGCTGAGGTGTGAATGTAGCTGCTACAGAGTTATTCAGAAATTCATTCTCTCATCCAAGAGTATATTTTATAATATGACAAATGACTGAGGGAAATTTGTGATCATGTTTATTTTATTTTAAGTGAAGGAGATGGATTTTGTCTATGCAGTCACCCTTCTTCCATATCAGAAAAATATATACAGTCTAGCAGTGTCTTGTTTAAGTAAGCACCTTATCCCATTCACCCTTGCTTTTTCCCAAGGGAATACATATTAAATTATTTCATCGTGTCTGCAAGATAATTTCCCATTTCCTGATTTCATTCCAGCCATCGTCCTGTTGTAGATATAGTTCCAAAGATGGGCATTTTCTTAACATGACTTAGTCATTGAATTGTACAGTGGCATTACTGCTTTCTTCTGGCAAAGCCACAGCAAGTTTATCTTGTGTCCTGGATAAATGCCATTTACCCCCACCTCAAATGATGTGCTTCAAACATATTTGCTAATGTGTAGAAAACAGCTATAGTAGATCTTTCATATGCAGTTCCTAGCATGCAAACATTAAGTAGCTGTGATTACTGCTGCGTAAATGCTTATTGATACTGCTTGTGTGGACCAGTTGGTATCTCTTTTACCTTCCCAACTGCATCGCCTAACAGCTCATGCCTGGGGCAGCCATACCCTTCACCCCACCCTACCTGTGTTTTTGTGTATTCTGCTATTGTAATTGCATTCCTCACAACTTTGATATGCTAGTGGAGTATTTCACTTATGTTGTGCACTACTTTTTCTTTTAACTTTGACAGTCTGTACATCTCCTTCCCAACATGTGATCCTCTATGGATGCATGAATTTTCAGGTATTTGTAGTGACACTGTGCTGCTGCAGTCCATTCTGGTTAACTTCAGTTCAGCCCCCCCCACATATCTTGTATTACCAGTTGTCATCCTGAGAGAGATTCATCTTCCCTGCCTGTTACACCACAGCACCACTAATGAGTATAAATAACAAAACTCATCAGGAAGCCAGAAACATTTCCTGTGTGACACCTTGCTTCCTGTGCTACAGCTGAGTTGAATTAATCACTTTGTGCCTCCTTTTGCACACCGGTTTCTTTTTTTGTCTCAGTAGCACATTTATTCACATATGTTTTGCAGGAGGTGCAGCTAAAGGATTTACAAAAGTTTTTGGTAGGGTCTCTCAGTTTTGTGTAGGAGCTTTACTTGTTATACCCAGTTATACATATTTGGGAAATCCAACTCAAGTTTCTATGACAGAAAAGCTTCACTTCATCATTGTATGGATAAACGGTGCCCAGGTATTAGCAGATGCGTCTTCATACTGGGGTTGCCCTAGTGTATGTCTTTGTCATGCAGATGAATCTTGCTCAAGAATTTGCACAAAATTATGAAGCCATTAAAGTTTGACCACAAGCAATATACAAATATAACGTCTTATATTTTGACTGTTGGCAAGATTCATTTCACTAGTTCAGGTTCTGAAGTTTAGTAGGATCTCTGCAAGGAGCCTCAGATGATACAATACTATATTTACCGTCAGTTTCCCTATAACACTTTAGTTAATTTTAGCCCAGTTAGTAGGTATTCCTAGTTAGTTGTACTTAGGATGGGCAAATCGAAAGTGTTTCAAGATGAGTGTTTGGCTCAAAGTCAAGACTTGTACTTACAACTTCTTTGAAGTGGTCTCACTTCGTTGAGTAACAAAGGTTATAAGTTGTCAGAAAAAGGAGCTGAATTGCACATTTTAATATTGGGAGTATTTGACTCAGAGTGACTTCCTAATACTTAAATGACAAGAGAAGCATATTTGCCAGAATTGTAATAAAAATGTGAAGAGTTTGGAGCTTTACCTTGTCTTGTAGACAAGGTCAAGCATATTGCACTAAAATTATGTAGGATTTGAGTGACGTGAATGACTGTTTTGTTAAATGTGTGATTGTAGGGCGTTAAGTAATAATTATGATATGTTGAATGTAAAGTGACATTAGTCTTTAGGTGGCATGGGCCTTTTTTAGTGCCTTAAAACTGTGTGACCAGTTTCAAGTAATGTAGAAACAATATAATACGGTGTATTCCTTCTCATGTTAAAACACATTTAACAGGTATGCTTCAGTGCCAGTAATGTACACTGCGGGATTATCCCTTTTCTTGTGTTGCAGTTAGAGGAGGATGCTGCAATTATAATCTATGTAGTACAGAATATCAGTATTTACGGTATGGTGGCACCTTAATTCTTATCCTTGACTGTTAGCAATATCTTTATTTGAAATTCTATTCTGCACTTTTAAACTATGTAATATTCTTAAACTTGAAGCATAAAAGTTGTCAGTGTGTAGGCCTTTTGCTTTTTTTGTAACTCCCCTTTAAATGAAAGAAGAAACAGCGTGAACTGTTGCACTTAATTGCAAGTTCTGGGTAATTGTGAGTAATTGCCTCCCAAGTGTGTCATGTCAGTGTATTTAAATGTACAAGTCTGACGAACATTGTACAAGATGTTTATTGACCCCATCTTATTTAAGGCTCTCCATAAGTTTTAAGTGCTGATTCCTGTTTTCTTATATGTATTTACTCTTGCTAGCGAATAAGCAATCAAAACATTAGTATGCCTGGACTACTGTTGCTGTATTTTTTTTAATATTTTCAAGAAACTGTTTTGTTTGCCTACTAGATCTCTATAAACAATGTAATGTAAATATGCTGTGAATGAGATTCCAGTAAATAAATGTAGCTAATATTTGAAAAGTAGAACTTAGAAGTTGCAGAGTTGGGAAGGTTTGGTTAACATTTTCAGCACATTTGTCTGATAATTTAGGAGTGTAACCTTTATTTTTCCTCCTGGAATATGTTTACTTTGTAGCTGGAGTTACCCATTTATTATTTGACTACCTTTCATTCCCCAGCTCCATCTAATATGATAAGTACCTGTGTCTGGAAAGAGATGTGCATTTTTTCAGTTATACTTTGCATGTTTAGTAGTAACACTTTATAATTGTAAAACACTGGAATATACAATTAACTTTATTTTACTAAAAGTTTTGGACTTTTAGTACTCCGTAGTCCTCGCTGTATTTTTACATTTATCTGCTGTGGATAATGCAGAATACTTAATATAGAAAAAAATCTGTTTTAAGTATGTGGCTGCATTCTGGAGAAAAAAAAATCTCCAACAGAATTAAACTACTCTTAAGATAGTCCCGACTGTCCGAACATTTCAGTGATTTGATTCTCTTCAAAGTGCAAATCATGAATATGTTTAAATTGATTCTGTTCTGAATGATTAATTTATGTATTATGTTTTGTTGTCACTGTAGAGGCTTTGAAATGCTCTTTTATTGTGTAATAAAATACTAGTGATTTATTAAGATTATAAATTATAAGATTAATGCAACAGTAATCTGCATAAGAACAATCTATTCTGATTGTTTGTCTTCTTAAGAATTTGCACACTTTTTTTCTTTTGTTAGAAATCTGCAATATCATTTTTAGCATTCAGTTAAAACTAAATTAAACTGTATAAATACTGTTGACTGTCATAAGAGCTTTTGTTTTGAGTAAAGCAGAGAGTAGATGTTTGAGAAAGATGTTTAATGCAGACTTGCTCTGTTTTGGTACTGCGTACTGTAATTCATGACTGTTACATTTTTTATTTACATTTTGGTACAATAACAGACCTGCAAAGCCACTGTTTATTTACATTGTTCTTGCACCTTCCTGCCATGACAGCCATTAACTGTACATTTATATGTTTGTATTTGTGTGCTGTTACTTTGTATAGTTAGGACTATGGGTGTCACAAAATACCATTGTCAACTAATAAATTCTTTACTCTTCAGTTATGTACTCCGCTGTTTTTGTATCAGAAAAATATCTACCTGCATGTAAGGTACTTTGTAAATTTATGTTCACAAAGGAGAATAAAATGAGCTTCAAGAACAGGTATGTTTTAAAGAAAAGATGTTTGCTCTTCCTGGCATAGTTAGAACAACTGAGTATATTTCTCTCCTTGCAGAATTTGCAGCTGATGCGAAGCCAAATATTTTAAGTATGCCTGTTGGTTCATGTGTGTCTGTCAGGCACCAGTCACATTAAAAAAGTACATTTTTAATGCTGAGCTCTCACTTTATGACTTGAAGCAAAATTGAGATTGGGAACAATGTCACATGGGCTTGGTTAAATGTTGTAGCAATCTCAAATTTGTGGCATTTGGGCCTCAAGCAGCCCTCAAATTAGCATAATGCTGGGTGAGGAGAAGCTACTGCATTACATTCCTAGCTGCACTGGCTGTCTATTTTTATTATGGAGATTGCAGCCCTAGCCTGTGTACATCACTGTTCACACAACCTCATGGTCATTTGAGTTTGACTGCTGGTGTAGAGGGTTGACACATTTGTGATCCACATGACCTGGGTTCAGTTGACAACCTGCACTCACAGACGGAGATAGCAAGGATATAAAGGACTTAGGCCTTCTTTATTCCTCTCTCGCTGAGGGAGACAGTTGAGCATATGAATACCAGGGCCTGTCTGATATTAAATACATCCCTGATGAGGATCACAGATGCAATGACAGCATGTGTTTATAAGAGGGGTATTATGTTGCCGATTACTTCATCTGAAGAAGCAACTGACATCCTTTCTAGGTCAACTGCATACCCACTCCATGAGTGTGATAGGGAGACAGCAAAGATTTAAAGAAACCCCTCTTGTGATAGCTGCCTACACACCAGAGAACCCAAGGAGATGAAACTTGCAAAAAAAGGCTTCAAATTTCACTTTAAATGGCAATATCTGCTTCATTTAATTGCTTACCATGTTTCATAACAGCAGTGATCTTATTCATTCAGTCGATCTGGTCCGACGTATAGGTCCTTGAGCCCCAGCTGTAATTTGGCAATATAATACTCCTGCCTCAAACCTTTCCTTTTTAAACTAAATGCCTTGCTGCTCCCTGAATAACCCAGATCTTGTTTGCTGCCTCTTGGAGAAGCATAGCAGATCTTGCCAGGTAAGTGTTCTGCCTCCTATTGGATAGTGTTTTTTGTGGAAAGTAGTCAATTTCGGCCTCTTGACATTTAGTACAATAGAGTAATAAGTTCACCTATATTTAGATGACTGGCCTTGCTCCATCTTTCATTTTCTGTCGGCCGGTCTCTGTGCAATACTTAGCTTGAAGTACATTTGTTTAGTGATAATTGTGATTATTATACCCCTTGTTGTAGAGTGTTTTAGTACTTTAGTATTTAGGATTTAATAGATGTCTGTGTTTGGCCTGTTTAGATTCAGATTGTAGTATTTCTGTCAGGTGAAATGTGTCCATTTTATAGTGTTTTTGCAACACATCATGGATAAAAATATGCTCCAAAGGTGGGCATAAAATTCCACACACACCCCCAAAGATCCCCCAAGCTGTATGGTGTTTTTTTTTTTTTGGGGGGGGGGGCACACTTTAACTCTTCTTTTGACATCTGTGCAGCCTTCTGGCTGAGAATGTAATCTGATGGAAGGAATAAACTTATCCTCATGGGTATTCCTGCAGATCCAGGGCAAGCTAAAGCAAAGAAATTCTGAGAGAAAGCTCCAAAACCTAAGGACTCTGAGCCAAAGAAATATCCAGCCAAATCCTCAGGTCCAGTTTCAACACCAGATGTCCCAGCCAATCGGCCAAAGGCCGTTGTGTCCCATCTCTGTTACAAAAAAAGTCATCCAGGAGCTCCCACCAGGGCAGCATGAGTCAGGATTCTGTTTGTGCTTTTTGGTTTCAAAGAAAACCAAGGACCTCCAGCCCATTCTGGACCCAAGTCTGTTAAACAATTACATTGAAAAGATCCTTTTTCGAATGGTCATTGTGCAATCTGTTCTTCCATGTCTGTAGAAGAACAAGTGGATGGGCTGTATAGATCTCCATGCCTCTTATCTTCTTATAAAGATGGAGAAGGAATCCAGTAGATTTTTACACTTTCACTTGGGAGCCAGTCATTTTTCAGTTAACAGCCTGCCATTTGGTCTCAGTATAGCCCCAACGGTGTTCACTAAATGCATGGAGGGAGTAGCAGCTCAGCAAGGACTAAAGGGATTCAGAATTTTCCCATATCTAGATTGCAGGCTCCTAGCTGTCTTGTCCAAGGAGTCCCTGCTTCAGGCAAAAGATCATCTCCAGCTTTTTGCTTCCCTTGGGATCATGGGAAATCCAACCTGATACTCTCTCAGCACATAGCTTTTCTGGCTTGTCTTTTGGACTGAAAGATTCTCCTGATGTCCTTTCCACAAGACAAAATCATATCATTGAAGCATTTGGTTCAGGCCCTTCTAGACTCAGACTGCCCTCCTGCAAGGTTGATACTGAGAGCATTAGGATTAATGGCAGAATCAGCCATCATGGTGCAGTTTACACACTACTGCTCGAGGATTCTACAATGGTTACTGTAGTCACAGTGATCTCAGAAGAATGATCCTTTGTGTCCTTCCATATGCATGACTCAAGTCTTGCAGAACCCTTCTAAACTGGTGGCTTCAATCTGCTCTGATAGCTGCAGGCATGCCCTTTCAAGTTCCTCTTCCTGTGGCCATTGTTACCAAGGGCACATCCTCCCTTGGGTGGGAGCATTACGAAGAGAGAATGATCTAACGTTCATGGTCAGATTCAGACGCTGGTCTTCACATCAGTTTTCTAGAGATGAGGGCAGTGCTTATTGTATTGCAGGAATTAAATGGCTTCCTCTTTGGCTGACAAACATTCAAACAGACAACTTGGCAGTAGTCTGATATATAAACAAGGAGGGGGGGACACGGATCTTATCTACCTTGCAACAAAGCCATGAGGTTATGGCCATGGGCAATGGCCTATGGCCTTTCACTGTTTTCTCACAGCAGCTCTCATCCCTGGGAAGTTCAGTGACGTTGTGGACAGGTTAAGCAGAAATCTTCCATACGAGTGGTCCCTAAATCCTTTGGTAATGAAGGATATTTTTGACATCTGGTGCAAACCATGCTGCAATCTGTTTGCAAACCTTCAAATCACAAAATGCAGAAATTACTTCATTCTCCTGCATCAGGGATTGAACCCCAGAACAAACTGTCCAGTCCTTGGCCTCCAGGGCTACTCTGCATATATCTCTCCATTCTCCTCATGACCAAGTTCCTATATTAAACCATTTTTTTGCAAGTTCAAAGTCGTCATCTTTGCCCCATTCTGGTCCAGACAGATTTGTTCTCCCCTCCTGGAACCTTTCCTAAAAAAATCCCCTTGGTTTCTGGATCTGATCTGATCACTCACTCATTCAGGGAACCTCATCTGGATCTCCCCAACCTGAAGCTAACTGCTTAATTTCTCCGCTATCCGTGATGTGTCTACATGCAAAGTGTACCGTAATAAGTGGAAAGGTTTGCCATGTGGGTGGAATCTCATAACGCTGATCCCATTATTGCTGCAGTGGCAGAGATTCTGCATTTTTTTTCTTATTTTCTGCTGACTCTTTCACCACCATCAAGGCTCAGTTAGCCATTTCCTCCTCCCATGTAGGCTTTCTGAACTATTCTTTGGCCTCTCACAAGCTGCCTTTCTTAAGGGTATATTTTGTTTGAGGGCTCCCATAAATGATCCAGCTTTTCTGAGACTTGAATCTGTTGTTGGGAGCCCTGTCCAGACCTCCATTTCAACCAGCCACTTCTACAGAGTTGAAATTCTTGTCATGGAAAGCTCTACATTTGGTTGCTCTGACTTCAGCCAGGTAGCTGTCAAGAGCTTCATGCATTGTCTTCAGTGTCACTGTACATGGTTTTTCATAATGACAGAGGTTGCCGTTAGTACTAGTCATTCCTTTCTTGCAAAGATTGCTTCTGAGACCAACTCTTCACAGCCCAGTAACCTTTCAGTGTTCTTTCCAACTTAAAACAAAGGAGATTGCCTGTGAACTTCTAACGTATGCAAAATGCAATTTCACTTCTATCTTCATAGAACAGCTTTTTCAGAAAAGATGAGCAATTGTTTCCTTCACACATCAGGTTAGGAAAGAAAGTTTCTCTTTCCAGTTGATTGACAGGCTTTTTCCTTCAAGAATAAAGCCTTGCCTGTTAAGTCTATAGGTCGCTCCACTAGAGCAGTTTCTACCTCAACAGCCTTTCTTCGAGCCCTATCCTTAGATGAAAGTTGCCAGGCTTCCACTTGGTCTTTAGTTCATACGCTTGTCAAACATTTCAAATTAGACTGTACCTACAGAGCCAGGGTTTCCTTTGGGGCTTCCCTCCTGAAGGGTCTTCTGTCATGAGGCCACCCAAGAGTCTAGTAGCTGGGGATTCTGACCCATATGTTGGATCTGACAGACTGAATAAATAGGGGTTATGTACTTTCCATAATGATAGAATGATAGATCCTTTCATTCTGATGCAACTACCTACCGACACCCCTTCTGCCTTTATATATACCTAGATCTTGTTAACCTGAATTAAAAGCATTATAGATGTGCGTAAAGAATAGGCACTAAACTCTATCTGAGTTACTCGAGGAGCAGAAGGACATTTGAGGTAAAGTTAGGAAGGGTTTGTTGAGGCTGGAGCACTAAATTGGCTGGATCTGATCCAAACTGGTGCTTGAGGACCCATATGTCGTATAAGATGGACTGGAGTGACAGGAATCCATCATTATGGTAAGTACATGTCTACTGTAATGAAACAAAAGTCATCTGTTACTCAGAACTTTACACTTGTTTTTTGTTGCAGCACTTCAAAGACAGACTGCAGTGAATAATACACTAATACATAACTAAGCCCTTTCACTGTATACATATGGATTCCCTTCAAAACATCGAATACTTACATTATCGAATCCCACTTCATCGAGCCTGACTTAATCTTCATTATAGCGAACTCCCAGAACAATGAAAATGAACCCTGGGAAAAGAACCACTTGGCCACCATAGTGAACCTTGCCCTTTCTTTATTAGAGTTGGTATATTTAGTTGGGGGGGTGGAGGGTTTATTTGTTTTGTCCTGGTGATGGAGTGGTTCCTTACCCCGGGGTTCCTTTTCATTATTCCAGGAGTTCAATATAATGAAGATTCTATGAAGTCTGGCTCGACGTGGGATTTGGTAATGTGGGTATTCACTGTTTTGAGTAGGCCCTTACATATTTATTTTACGTTTGATTATCGGGAAAGTCTGACTAGGCAATAATTGCCCATTTTCAGCGAAGGACCGGGGAGAAAAGCTTCACATAGCACATCATGTTGCAAAAATATCCTTTTAAACACCATCATTCCTGTAGTGCTAACATTTTCAAAGCCTTAACTGGCTGTTTAATAAGGATGTGAGTTTTACTGTGTTAATACTGATTTTTTTTTTTTTTTTTTTTTTAAGTGTAAACCATCATCAATGCTAAAAATGGAATATTCATAAGTGAAGTCTGGTAATGTAAGACTAGAACTGTTTTGCTGGTCTAATTTCTGTTTTGCTTGAAAGACTAGTTTGTGATACTTTTTTAAACATTCTCTGTTTGGGTGTGTATTTGTTAAAAACATTCTCTGTTTGGGTGTGTATTTGTTTAATACATGAAGTATGAAGAGATGCAGCAGTAATCAGATTAGGTTGCCAGAGTCTGTACTCCGTAAAGACTTGCTGGAACAAATAACAGAACTCTGAGAAATAGTGTATCTTCTTGCTGTATGATTAGTCTTGCAGACAAAAACATTAGATGACCTTTTGGATTGAAGCTGCAAAGATGTGAATGGCTACCTGGTCTGGCTTCCAATTTAGTATTAGTTTTAATGTACTAAAGGTATTTACTTAAACTGAAGTAACTTAATGACCATCACTGATGAAAGTATTTGACTGGCAAGTCTGCTGCATTTGTAACTGACTGTGTCAGCATTATTGTAGCTGTAATCCACCAAACAGAAATGTGATAGATTAAATTTTCATGTACCTTATGCATGTGAAAAGTAAAAACAGGGAAGTAATGCTTCATGTACATTATGAAGTAAATATTTCATTGTGCAAATTTTTGTGGTGTTCCCTGTAATATGTAGAAGCCAGTGCAGAATGCGAAATCTCAGTAGTCATTCTCTTTGTTTAGGCAGTGTTGCCAGATCTTTAAACGATATTAACGTATTACAGGAGAGGCTAACACAGACATGATGTTAACATATTACATGAGGGGCTAAGACAAACATGACTGGTGCAACAGCCATGGTCTGAAACTAAACACAAAAAAGTGAAAAAAGTACATTATCTCCTTTGACAAAGCAGAATTCCCTGCTAATTACAATAATGACAGCAATCCCTCCAAAGTTCAAACCCAGTGGTGCGACATCTGGGAACACAGGTAGGTAGCAATCTGAACTTTGACCACCAAGTTTCCACAGTGGTAAAGAAAGCTGCCTATGTTGCACATCTCATAAGTAAGGCTATTGTATCCAGGTCCAAGGATGTTATAACTCCACTGTACTCCACCCTCCTCAGACCATTAATAGAATACAATGCTCCCTTCTGCATGTATCTCATCAGACACCTGCAGCAGCTGGAGAGACCACAGAAGTTTCTCACCAAGAAAATACAGAGCCTCCAAATAATGATTTATGTGGATAGACTGAAATCCCCATCAGTGTACTCTGTATTGTATAGGCTGCTGTGAGTTGACTTGTGCCTGCAGGGCAGTCTCTGACCCTGTCCTGATGGATATGTTGCACACCTGCAAGTCAGATGGCACAAGTCACTTGCTGTAGGGATAGTAACCTAGCCTGTAACATTAACAGAACATGCTGGAGAGAGATACATCTCCCAGAGTTTGTTGCTATTCTGGAATAAACTTCCAATTCACATGAAGCAGAGCTCCTCACTGACTCTATGGGAGACCACAAATTAACCCTGGGGGTGGCACCTCATGGAAAGGGTAGTCTGTGTTTATCATAGACTTGATCTGCGAATTGTAGCCATCTACATAACTCTCAATCTGGAAATATCAAAAATGTGGACAAAGGCCCATGAAAAGTAGGTACAACTGGCCAAAAATCGGTGTGCTGATTAACATAACATTTGCCTACATAATCATGTAACCCCACTCACTTCAGTGAATTGTGGGGCATGAGCATGAAGATTGAAGTCACTAAATAATGAATAATGGCAAATATTTGAATTTCAGGCTTCATGTCCCTCACAAAATACATAATGCAAAACCTGTTATTCTACCAATTATCTGAGTTTACGGGAGCAATATTTAAAATCTGTCCCTATTTTGGGGCCTTTCTCCAGATTTCTTGCTCTGAGAGATTGCAAGGTATTCCCACCATTATTGTTGGCTTTGTCCAGATTTCTTGCTCTGAGAAATTGAGAGGTATGACAGTGACACAAAAGCCTTATGCTGGCAACACTGTTAGCCTAAACTTCATTTTTAGTAGTTTTAGCAGTTCCCCATTTAAACATCTATAACAGATAGCAAGAGTATAAGTGAGTATAAGTGATAATAGAGCTACACTCAATGTAACCCCCACACCCCTATAGACACATTGCTATATTTCACTAGCACATACTTGTCACAGAAAATATGACACTGACAAATACAAATGACATACTCTATTCATGTTCATATAACTTACATAATTCATGTTCAAAAAAATACAACTGGCATAAACTACTACTTCTTCTTTCAGCTTTTCCCGGTTAGGGGTCGCCACAGCGGATCTCCTGTCCGCTCATGATTGGCAATGGAGTTTTACAGTGTCCAGTTGCCAGCCCGGCGCCCAACCTTCCACAGAAAGCACACACACTCACACCTAGGGCCAATTTAGAGTGTCCAATCCACCTACAGCATATCTTTGGGATGTGGGAGAAAGCCGGAGCACCCGGAAGAAACCCACATGACCACAGGGAGGACATGCAGACTCCACACAGAAGGCACCCCAGCCGAGGATCGAACCAGAGAACCTCTTGCTGTTAGGCGGCAATGCTAACCGCTGCACCACCGTGGCCGCCCTAACTGGCATAAACTACTAAAAGCTGAAATTAAGACAGTCTTGGTAAGCCACCTCTTTAAGGATTATCTAAAACTATTTTCCTGAAAGACTAGGAAACATCACAAAACATACAGCAGACATTTCAACAAATAGTCTGATTCTTAAAGCATTGAAAGGAAATAAAACTGTTCTGGATAATATCCAGCCCCCAGTGATGGCTGAAAAGAGCATCAGTGGCCTACACTAGCTGATGGGGAAGCACAGGCTCCCAAATAGCATGGGAAACCCAACATGTTTAAAATCATTAACAAGGCTGCATGCCACAACAGCATCCTCATTTATCAGATGGGCAGAGCATCTGTCAGTCCAAAGCATCACACCTTCTCTTAATATAAAGTACAGTTTATCCCTTGCATATAATCCAACAAATCACACCTCATTTATGTCAAAAGTGGACCCACTAATAAAATGACTTCAATTGGTCTAAAAGATAGACATAATGATGTTGGAGCTTATTGTATATCAGCATTATTAGCTTATACTCGTCTTTCAACTCGAAGTGTTTCTGCAGTAACAAATTTTGAAACATTATTGGAATTTTACTAAAATGACCAAGTTCCTGAAAAACACATTTCATAGTACCCTGAAAATTACAAGAATGGGAAGTGCTACACATCATCTAGGCCAACATAATAAAATATATATTTACAATATAATCATAACAAAAGTAGACGTGAGCTAAATTGTTAAAATCACAAAGCAAAACTGACTGCTAGAAACTGCTGTAAAGCAATGAGCATTTTTTGTAAGCATGTGCACAATGAAACATGTGGTGTAAAACAGTAATGGCTATTGATGGAGACAGAAGGAAAAGACCCCTCTTTTTCTTCCATCATATTCATTGACAGTTAACAGAACTGAGTCCACAGTTGCAAAGATCAAATGACTGTACATTTGTTCTGCCTACTGTGCAATATGAACACAAGGTGTACACGCCTCTCTTGTTAGATTGAACACACAATACTAGTAATCTGTGATCAAGACTGGTTTGAGCAAACCCACAGCAAAAATGGAAAAATCCTTGCTCCCACTCCAACAAAAGTGAAAACATACACGTAGACTGAGCATAGCCCTCTGAAAATGCAAAACCGCAGTCAAATCCTTGGAATGTCTTGACCCTTTTATCTGTGCCACAATGTGCATACTTCCACCCATCTGAGGCACCTTAACTCCATCACCTAACAACTGCGTTCATTGCTGAGGTTTGTGTAGTATACATAAGTACTTGTCACACCATTGCTTTGTACATTTTACTTTTCAGCTGCTATTTTAGGTGCACACGCACACATATATATGCAGGCACCTGTCTATGTATGTTTGTCTATATAACCCACTCACACACACGCAACTTGCATCACTTTTATCAGAAGTTAAAACATTTCCCAGTTTAAGAATCATTCAACTTCAGCCTGCACTCACTATTTGTTCTAGTGAAATGTTTCTCATACATTTTCATAAACACACTAGTGGCTTAGTACTTTGAATTTGCAGACAAGTTCATTCTAAGACTCTCTATGCCATTATCTCCAAGTTAACAGCATAAATGGTTGTAGGGCTGTAGCTAGGTTATCGGATGCCCTGCTGTTAACTTTTAGTTAAAAAAATAATGTCCTTAAAATGTAATCCTCCCCACCCCAAACAAAAATAAAACTTTTTCTGTAGTGAACTTAAGTTGTAGAAAGCTGCCTAACAGTTAAATCGCCAAACACAAAATTTTACAGTAACCGCAAATTATGGTTCTACTGGCTCCATAAATTAATTTGTGTTCTGCACTCCTGAACATTGGCATCTGTCAATATTGCCCTCTAACAGGTTGTGCCACTGGCATTCACCTCATTCACTATTTGCACTAGTTATGGGTGTGAACTATTCAGAAGAATATTAAAATCATTTTATGCCTTTTTCATTAGAAATTATTTTAGGAACACACCACACAGTTCTTCATTAAGAAAATTTGTGCTTTTCTAGTAATTCTGTAAGCATACATATGTTCCATACATTTCTACTGTTCCACAGTCCCTGATTTTTCAGAATGTCCCTGATGTTATTTGACATATTTAAAAAAAAGTCAATCATTTTAATTTATAGTAAATCATTGAGGATTAAAGTTAATCAATAATGCCAGACATTTGAGATTGATGCCATTTTGTTCAGAAACTACATGTCAGTAGAAACTTCCCTTGCTTTAAATAAGTGAATTAGAGTAATATTTATGGATGCCTATGGGTCCGGCATCCTTGCTCCAAATGGGTTCAGTAAACTTTTTAAAGCCCTGCTGCACTGGTCTCGTCTGCAAGCGTTGCTGTAGAAACATGGCACAGAACCGTAGCTGCAGTTCTTATGTAATGTTGATCTCTGTTTTTGAACTTGTAAAAGCATTTTTACCTGTCGTGCATTTGCTGACAGATGTTAAATTAGTGCAGTTATGTAAGTACATAAATGAATAAATAAATGAAACATCTTAAGCAATGCATAAAGGGAAATACTTCGCTAGAACAAATAGTGAGTGCATGCTGAAGATGGTAATAAAAAATAAGAAAATAAGATGAAAGTGATAAATATTTGTTTTAGTAAAGTGTTTCTCTTGTGCTTACACTATACAAGCTGTTTTTTTTCTCCCTAAGTTGTACTGCACTGAATGGGATGTTTTTCAAAGGCTACAAAGTGAATGCAAGGGTCACAATCTTTAATTGGTAGAAAACAGTTGCAGCTGAGTATCACGCTGTCAGGTTCATGCAAAATGTATATTAAATTTAAAAGATAAAATTACCAATAACGTTTAAACCAAATAACTGAAAAACTAAAAAATAATAAACTCAGTGGTAAACCAAACTATACTTTTAATACCAAAAATCCAGTAAGCGCTTTCATCTTCTTATACACAAGACTTCATCAGACTGAATTAAAAGGTTACACTTCATTCTTTAAATACTAAAAATTTTCATCACATGCCATTTTTAAATTCAATGTCTTAACCCTTTCCTTTTCAAATAGGCTACAAAATTTTCTCTGTTATTTAGCCCAAGGGGATAACAAGCATTCAACTTTACCTGCCAGGTGTATTCCAACCATCCAAGCTCATCATCTGCATTCAACTTTGTCTTATAATCAATATTTCCCAAAACCAAAAATTTAAAATCAATTTTGCAGCCACCTATTTTATACTGTTTGCCTAAAGCATTAGTTTCATTGCCAATCTCCACAGCTCTTTTATGTTCGTACATTCTCTTAAATAGCTCCCTACTGGTGCGACCAACATAGAATGCTTCACAAGACTGACATACAATTAGGTAAAAAACAAATTTTGATTTACATGTATAGACATTGTTAATATAAATCTTAACATTGTTAATGACAATTTCTCTTATTCCTTCATAAATTAAATCACAAAGACTGCATGCCAAACATTTTTCCATCCTACCTCTTGTACTAGAAGACCTGACATTGTTTACTTTGGAAGAAGTTTTTAAAACTCTCTCCTTTTTTGTACAGAAAGCATGGACCATCTCCAACTGCCTCTTGTACTTCTTCACTACTCTTCCATATTTTCCAGTTGGTTCTAATCTGTTTAATGGCTTCTGAATCTACACTGGTGGATATTTGCAAAGCAGTCCTACAGTCTGTAATCATATTTTTCTTGGAGGAAACTCTGAAATTGTCCCCAATTCCTTTCACTTCATCAAATTTACTTCTAATTCATTAGAATAACCCCTAGCTGCAAATTTGTGACATATTGCTCTACCTTCTTTGATAAAATCAACATCCCCTGAAGTAAGCTGATGGGCCCTCATCAGTTGACCTTTGACAATATTTTCTTTCATATATTTGGGGTGCATACTCAGTGTAAATATGCATTATTTTGTACATTCTTTTTGTTAATTTTGGTTAATAATTTACCATTTTCTTTGTAAACTACTACATCCAAATATGAAATGCTCTTCTCATTCTAAATTGAAGTGAACTTTAAATACGTACAAAAACCCTGTTAATGTAAACTAAAAAAGATTTAAGAGATTCCATTCCCCCTCTCCAAACAAACAAATCGTCAATAACGTTTTATTATTTTTATATACATCAATCAAAATGTGCCTTTTCTCCCATCCATTCACGAAGATGTTCGCATAGCTGGGTGCCATTGCTGCACCCATCGCCACCTCATTTTTTTGATGGAAAAAATCTTCCTTGAACTTAAAATAATTATAGCTCAGAATGGCATCTAACATCTCCATTAGCAAACTAGTGGTATTATTTGAAAACAATCCTGAACTCAAAAGCTCCAACCGTCTGTTTCCATTCCTTCCTCATTAGGAATGACTGTATATAGAGACTTTACATCTAAAGTAACTAAAATATCTGAATCAATAACATCCACTTCTTTGATATATCTGATAAAATCAAAAGTGTCTTTAAAGTAAGCCCTACCTTTAACTGCCACCTTTTGTAAATGTTTGTCTAAAAAATAGAAATGGCTTCAGTTTTTGTCCCTTCACTGGCTACAATAGGCCTAAACATAAGATCATCCAAATTGTTGTGAATCTTGGCCAAACCAAAAATTCTGCTAATCCTGGGAGCTGTATTCAAAATATATTTCTTGATGTCCTCAGTTATCCTTCCTGTGTAGAACCATTCCTCAATCAAAGAATCAATAAAACAGTATGATTTTTTGACAACAGAAAAGCTTACTTTTTCGTAAAATCAGCATCAGCCAACATATAATATATTTTCATGTCATAATAATCCCTATCTAACACTACCAATGCATTTCCTTTGTCTGCTTTGCTAACAAGAATTTTGTCATCATTAACTAAATCAAAAAACAACTTGCGCTCATTCATAGACGTATTATAATATTTAAAACTGCTTTCATTGTCCAACAGTTCAATTATTTGAAGTTCTGTCATATTGAGAAAAATTTCCAATTCCTTTTTCAGAGGCGGTTTGAAAGTACTTTATTTTCTGAACTCTGCTTAAATGATTGTCACCATTTTTAAACAAAACTCTGAAGTTCAATTTTCTAACTGTCTCTCAACTCATTAAGGACAGAACACTTATTCGCTCTACTAGATGGAACGAAATTCCAACCCCTGCTCAAAATATCACAGATCTTAGCATTCAAAAATTTAAAGGATAAATTAACAATTAAATAACTGCTAGAATTAAATGTACCTGAAAAACAAGTTACTTTTTCCATTTCTTCCACGTCTTCTTCCTGGACTGCTTGTTGTAATTTCCTGTATTGGAAGATGTTACTTCCACCCAAGTCCTCCGGCCATTCGGTCCCTTCTAGTAGACTTGCACATTTTGTGCCTGCTGTCCCCCTTGAAAACTTTCAAAGGGCAAAGAACAAGATGGTAAATTGGACACATTCCCTTCATTTCATTGTCCACGCTGTGCCGAGACATTCAGAACGTCTTGGCCCTTCTTCCTCTCCACCCGCAGTCATTGATACCTCATTTTTTACTCTAAAATGTACTGCATCAACCCCTACGTCAGTGCGCGCCGATGTAACTCTAATATATGCATTTCCTTCTTCATATTCCTTAAGGTCATGCTGGAACTTATTAATTTTGCGCTTTGACAAAAGATAATTTTCTTTTGAGAGTTTGTCTTGAATTAAACTAAACTTAGTAGAAAAGTTGTCTGCAGTCAGGTGATCTTTCAAAGAAAAAAGCTGGAGTTAATTTTGCTGTTGAACTGTTCGATTTTAAGTTTATTAAATTCTGACATTTCTACATATTGCATCCCAACTTTTTGGTTGAGTTCAACCCATCTGTCTATAAAATCTTTAGGTAAATCATTTCCATTAGGCATCTTAGTAATTGTTTGGAGAGGGGGAATGGAATCTCTTAAATCTTTTTTAGTTTGCATTAACAGGGTTTGTACATATTTAAAGTTCACTTCAGTTTCGAGTGAGAAGAGCATTTCATATTTGGATGTAGTAGTGTACAAAGAAAATGGTAAATTATCAACCAAAATTAACAAAAAGAATATGCAAAATAATGCATATTTACACTGAGTATGCATCCCAAATATATGAAAGAAAATATTGTCAAAGGCCAACTGGTGAGGGCCCATCAGCTTACTTCAGGGGATGTTGATTTTATCAAAGAAGGTAGAGCAATATGTCACAGATTTGCAGCTAGGGGTTATTCTAATGAATTAGTTGTAAATTTGATGAAGTGAAAGGAATTGGGGACAATTTTGGAGTTTCCTCCAAGAAAAATATGATTACAGACTGAAGAACTGCTATGCAAATATCCACCAGTGTAGATTCAGAAGCCATTAAACAGATTATTAGAACCAACTGGAAAATACTGAAGAGTAGTGAAGAAGTACAAGAGACAGTTGGCAATAGTCCATGCTTTGTGTATATAAAAGGAAAGAGTTTTAAAAACTTCTTCCAAAGTTAACTGAATGTTAGGTCTTCTAGTACAAGATGTAGGATGGAAAAATGTTTGGCATGTAGTCTTTGTAATTTAATTTATGAAGGAATAAGATAAATTGTCATTAACAATGTTAAGATTTATATTAACAATGTCTATACATGTAAATTAAAATTTGTTTACCTAATTGTATGTCAGTCTTGTGATGCATTCTATGTTGGTCACACCAGTAGGGAGCTATTTAAGAGAATGTATGAACATAAAAGAGCTGTGGAGACTGGCAATGAAACTAGTGCTTTAGGCAAACATTATAAAATGGGTGGCTGCAAAATTGATGTGAAATTTTTGATTTGGGGAAATATTGTTGATTATGAGACAAAGTTGAATGCAGATGATGAGCTTGGATGGTTGGAATACACCTGGCAGGTCAAGTTGAATGCCTGTTATCCCCCTGGGCTAAAATAACAGAGAAGATTTTGTAGCCTATTTGAAAAGGAAAGGGTTAAGACATTGAATTTAAAAATGTCATGTGATGAAAATTTTTAGTATTTAAAGAATGAAGTGTAACCTTTTAATTCAGTCTGATGAAGTCTTGTGCATGAGAAGATGAAAGCGCTTACTGGATTTTTGGTATTAAAAGTATAGTTTGGTTTACCATCGAGTTTATTGCTTTTTTAAATTTAAAAGATATTGCTTATAACCTTGTGTAATTAAAATGGATGACAATGAAGATGCAGTAACCAAAAGTCTATGAAATAATGTTTTATGTGCAAGTCCAGTTTAGATCCAAATGGAATGCAAAACAAAAGATTAGCTCACTCTAGGATCTAAAACAAAGCTGGAACTGTGGATTTGCTGATTTAAAAGTAAAATAACACTGTGGTTGGGCATGGAAGTGACGTTTTTAAAGTTTGTTACTTAAGATAGAATTCAACCCGAATTTTCAGGGCTGGGATTGTCCCTTTATAAATACTTAAAGCTTGATAAATTTAAAAGTAATATGAAAAGCTTTGAATATGGGCTTTCATCTGCAATGTACGTACGTAGCAATTCTTGTTTTTTGCATCTTGCATGTAACACAAAAAAAAAAAATCATAATTTGAAGGGGCCACTCGGGAATTTTTGGCATCCCATTATTTTAACTTCAAAACCGGGAAATTCTGAAGAATTTGGTATGGTTGAGAGGTATGTCCATCTAACCAAGCACAATTGAGGCAACTCAAGATTAACATGGCTAGGCTTGTAAGAGTTCTAGGGCCACTAACCTAGTGACTTTCTATGAACCTATAACTTTCGACCAACATATGTCCATTGTTGTAAGAAAGTGCTTCTGTATTGCACTGTTTATAAACAGAGGGATTGTGTTTAGATCTAGGGATGTCATTGACCTAATGACAACTGAGTAAAGGCTAACAGTCATTGACTCTAATGCCCCTTTTGGCATATTCTGTCCAGGCACACGCAACAACTGGAACTCCAACAGAGATTACTTAATAAAAGGATACAATGCCTAGACAACATGTCCTACATGGACCAACTCAAAACCTTATCACTGTACTTGGTATCCTACAGACTTCCAAGAGGTGACTTGTGTCTGTCTGGCATGCAAGGCATCCTCTGACCCAATACTAATGGGTTTACTGCATGTCAGCAAGTCAAATGGCATCAGAAATACTCAGTCTAGAGATGTAAACCTCTTCTGAAATATCAACAGAATGATATGGGGGGTCCTAATGGAGAGATTAAGGGTCCTAATGGAGAGATGAAAAGTCAGCAAAGAAAGGAGAGTAGTAGTGCTGAAGTTGGGTTCATCCTCAAGTGTTGGTGATTACCTTCACAAGGTGGAGCCTGTTTTTCATAAAATCTCACCCAGGCAACACTGATATATAGACTGTATTTGTATAGCATATATCATGGACAGAAGCAAGTCAAAAACAAAAAAAGATAGCTGGGTACACAAGACCCAGGATAAAAAAGTGCCCAATCCTGGTAGGCACACTGATGCCAGGACTGGAAAAAATGACAGTGAAGAATCCTCAAAATATGGAAACATTCGTACAGTGGGGCAAGGTCCAGGTGGAGGATGCCCCCCCCCCTGTTGTAGAAGGAAGTAGCAGTCCACAAAAACTAATAGGCTAAAGAAGAGCCATGAAGACAATAAAGTGGACTATTGAGGATAAGAAAGAAATTATGTATTGTTACTATTAAGCAAAAAGCCCAGAATTTACAGGCAGAGGATATACAAAAGCGATTGAGATAAATTGGAGGAAAGAAAATACTTCCACAGGAAAGACGGTCAGAAGCTTCAAATGAAAATTTGCATTCTTTAATACAACAGATTTTTGAAAAACAGTATATAGATCAGGAAACTTTGATCTGTTTTTAAATAGAAGCATCTGAGGAACTGCAAAAATGTGAACAAAACCTAGATATTTTTTTAAAGCATAAAAAAGAAGGATGGACATGGGAAAGAGAGATTTGATATGGTGCAATATTTATGCAAAGGAGAAAGCCAAGTTAATTAATATAGAGAAGGCAGTCCCAAAGATATTCAGTGAGAAATACAGGCAAAGGCATCCAGATATAGAACATTTCACAATAAAGACATTAATATCACAAAGATGGAATGTAGAAAAGAAGATTAGTAAAGCAGAGGTTAAAGAAATAGAAGTTGGTTATGGAGTGCTTGCAAAATAAAGGATTTAATGTAGAAGGTCTAACACAGACTACATCACAGCATGATGGAGCGAGTCCCCAGAATAAGGAGAAGCAGGAAGATTGAGACATCTGAAGAAATATGGACATGAGAAAGGAAAAGAGATTTAATATGGTGTAATATGTATGCAAAGGAGAAAGCAAAACTAACCTTCAATACAAAAAGAGCAGCACCAAAGATATTTGAAGAGAAATACAGGCAAAGAAATCTGGGTATGAAAAACTTTACAATTCAAAAAATAAGATGAATAAATGGAAAAGGAGATTCATAATGGAGAAGTTAAAGAAATAGAAATTGAGGTTATGGAGCAACTGCAAAATGAAGGATTCAGTGTAAAAAATCTAATACAGAAAGCACCACAACAGGATAGAGTAATGGATATCCAAATTAAGGGGAAATCAGTGGAACAGGAAGCAATAGATCAGGTGCCATATCAAGATATTTTGGAGCCTTCCACATGAAACCAGTGTAAACATTCACTTGAAGCTAGACGGCAAGGGAAGGAACAGGAAACTGTGGAAACTCTGATGCAGTCAGTGTTGAGGAATGATAGGCCAGTAAGTTCCCATATGACAGAGCAATGGGTGGCACAAGATGAAATTGAAGAGAGTGCCACAGGAAGATGCTGTAGAACTTTCTATAGATTGCCCACAGGAAATGGAAAACAAATAATGTGCCCAGTGTGGAAGAAAATTAACTAAGAGAAGAGTTGCTTGATTTAATGATCAAAGATAGATATATTAAGATCAGTGAAAGAAATAGCTTGCAGAAGGTCAATAAAACCCCAAAAGTCAGAAGTCTGATAAAACAAATGAACACAGTAATTAGGACTGTCCATAGAGATCTGTGTAATATAACAGAAGTAAACCGGATATATTACTGTGCAGCTAAACTAATAACTGATAAAAATTCTACCACAAGAACACAGGGTAGTGAGGGAAAGGAAGGTGAGAAATTGAATACCATCATGGAAGTATCGAATAGAGAATATAAAGCAATTAAGAAGACTATAGAAGATGCAATAGATCAACAAAAATACTAAGAAAAATGGATGTGATAAAACAATGCACAATATTAGAACAAACCAGGATCCTGTTGTGCACTATCGCAAATAAACTTTCAGCACAGGTGGAAAAACTTCAAAGATATGTAGATAAATATAAAGAAAAGGTACAAAATAAGCAATTTATTGATGACCCAGAAAAGTTTTATAGAGAATTAGGAAACAAGGTAAAAGGAGTTGAAAGACACCACCAAAAAAGAAGAAATAGATGCATTTTGGAGAAGTATCTATGAAGATCCTGTGGAACACAACAAAGATGCTAAATGGATAAAAAAAGTAAAAGAAAGAATAAGAAGTCTAAAGGTACAGGATATGAAATGGGATGAAGTAATAGCCAGAGAGATCGAAGCAAAGTTAAGAAAAGCCTCTAATTGGAAAACCCCAGGCCCAGATGCAGTACCTAACTTTTGGTTAAAAGTATTAACATCTTTGCACGAAGAATTCGCCATGAGTAAGAACTATTTATATGCACACCACGAACAGACACCAACCTGGTAATAACAGGTAAAACAGCGCTTCTATTTAAGAGTGAACCTGCAAGCTACAAAATTATAGACCAATAACTTGCCTTCCGACAACTTATAAACTATACACAGAAATTGATGCCAACCAAGTTTATAGTCATTTAGAAGGAAACTCAATTATGGCAGTAGAACAAATATGCCATAAATGTAAGTCATATGGAACAAAGGATCATTTGTTAGTCATAATGGAGAACTGTAAAAAGGGTAGGAATTTGAGTATGGCATGGATTGACTACAAAAAAAAAAATTGATAGTACATTCATGGATAAGAGTACTTAAAATGTATAAGATACTCTCTACACTGATTGTCGACATTACAGTGACCATTAAACAGTGGCAGACCACTTTGCAATTAAGCCATGATAAAGGACAAATTATTGTCCCGGGGATAAAAATTCAAAGGGGGATATTCCATGGTGACTCTCTCTCTCACCATTGCTATTCTGCCTTGCCCTTAACCCATTAAGCTGTCTACTTAACAGCTTAGGCCATGGCTATAATTTTTGCTCCTAGAAATCAACAAAGTCTAAAGACGTCTCATCTTCTTTGTCTATGATTTAAATCTGTATAGCTCATCAGATGAGGAACTGAAGGCACAGCTGCAGGTTGTCAAAAGTTTTTCAGATGATATTAGAATGTAATTTGGTGTTAATAAATGTGCAAAACCAACCTTTAAAGGAAGAAAACTGCAGCATCAGGAAAACAGTTTGGAACAAGAATGTGATATAAAAGAACTTGAGCAAGAGGAGTGTATAAATACTTGGGAATGGATGAAGGATCAGCAGTAAAACATGAAGACGTGAATAATACTTAGGAATACTTTAGAACACAAATTAATCCTGTAAACAGTATTGATATCTAGGAACAAAATCCAGGCTATAAACCAAGTTGCTCTTCATGTCCTAACTTACAGTTTTGGAGTGATTGATTGGCCCCAAAATGTGTTGGATAGATTAGATATTAAAACAAGGATGCTTCATGCTCACCAAATGATCTATAAAAATCATTGCATACCAAGATTATATATTCCCCGTTCTGAAGAAGGGATGAGCCTCCTTGAAATTGATTACATGTATAGATCTACAGTCGTGGGACTCCACACATATCTGCTTACTCACAAGACCCAAACGTAGTGAAAGTGTTGAAAAATTAGGAGAATAAATCTAAGACGACTTATTTGCTTAATCTAGCAGAAGCATATCGACATCAAGCAGGCATGGAAATCAAACAAGAAGTAGATAAAAATCAGGCAGAAACTGAATATGCTAAAAAACGAAAGAATATAAAGTGAAGGACCAGATAAAAAGGCAAGAAATGTGGAAAACACATAAATATAGTTGCAAGTATAGAAAACTTCTGGAAGAACCTCATGTTGATCAGGAGCCAACACAGGAATGGTTAAGGAGAGGTGAATTCAAACCAAGAGATGAAAGGGTAATACTGGTGGTGCAGGACAGTGGGCTACATACACGCTGGTTTACAAAGTCCATTGAACATGTGGGAGAAACAGACAAATGTAGGTTTTGTAAAACCAAATTGGAAACAGTTGCACACCTCGTTGCTAGTTGTGACATACTAATGTCAGAAAGACTTTATACTGAAAGGCATAATAATGTGGCAAGACTGTTGCAAAATAGATGCTAGAAAACCTGATGTAGTTGTCCAAGAAAACAAGACAAAAATAGCATTGGTCATTGAAATCGCCACACCCAGTGACTACAATGCCCTGCATACGGAGAAACACAGTTATAAAATATCAGAATTTGCAAGCAGAAATGAGAGCAATGTGGAAGAAAGATACCAAGAAGCAACGGGTCTTATAAGAGAGTCTACAATCATATTTAGATACGATACCATTGCATGTAACTCCTTACGAATTGCAGGAGGAGTCATTACTGGGCACGTTGTGGGTGCTGTGAAGAGCACTTTTGGCTGACATCAAAATGAAGCAATACTAATTTCATGAACTTTAATCGTACTTTGACTTGTGAATGGGGTCCATTCCTGTCATGGTATTAGAAACCCAAAAGATTTGGAGAAATTAAAGAGACAGTTATATTTCCCAGAGGATTTGGTTGCTCTGGAACAGACTCCCCATCCTCAAAATGCAAAGTTTGTCCTTGTTGATATTCAACTGCAACTTGGATCTATATATATATATATATATATGTGTGTGTGTATGTGTGTGTGTGTGTGTGTGTGTGTGTGTGTGTGTGTGTGTGTATATATATATATATATCTATATAGGAAACAAAATTTACCCCAGGACTGATGCCCTGTACTACTAATGGACAGAGGAAGCTCCTAAATGCTTTACCCCATGCATGAGTCCTCTAAAATGACCTATGGTATGATCCCAGTTATTCTCGTTAGGGGTAATATATAATGATCCACCATGAGATGGGTAAGCCCAATCTCTAACCAAATGGGATAAGTTAATTCAATCACAAAAAGGGAAATTACCTAGGTTCAAAATGGCCCTCAAGGGCAACAAGTCTAGTACTTACTTATGAACAGATGAACCTTTTGAAGATGATGGCTTATACTACAGAGCTGGATGATAAAATTTCAAAGGAGCCACCCTCTCTTGATTTTTGTGGAAGCTTACTTGGCAGTAGACATTTTTCATTATTATGTAACATATTGTAGAGTAAAATTGGGCATGCCACACTGCAACTGGGAAGACAAAAATTCTCTATTTGTTTCTGAACTCTTAAACTTTAATCTGAAGTGAGAAAGTGTTATAAATATACCAAAGTTTTGCCCACTTGTGCATGAAAATAACAGTCATTGGTAGGACACGTGCAACCTATTAAACATTAAAACAGACCTAGAAGCTGACCTTGAACTTCCATATAGTTGGTTAAACATAAACCTACTCCTAAATCCTTAACAAAGGTCTGGATTTCAAAACAGTTTATGCTCATGATAAGGAGCCACTCTGAGCATTACAGCAGTCTAGATATCCAGCTATTACAGACAAAGGTTTGTGTACTCTCTCTGGTAATATGTATGGAGCATCCCAAGCCTATACTTAATTTCAAATAAATAAGAGAAATCACAGCCCTAAACTGCAGGGAAAATTTAAGTTAGAGCACACATAGTCAAGCATGCCCTGTTATAAGGATCCTGACTGAATGTCATACATCTTGGGCCTGTAGTCTTAATGTAATTTCCCCTGTAAGTAGATTCCTAAGTGACACAATGGTGATCTGTAACTACTTCTGTTACTTGTGGTGCTTCTGTAATGTCCATAGATGGGACGTACCTCTTATTGTGAAGATGGATGAGCTTACTTATTCTTTCCTCCGCTGTTAGCCTTTCTGCTCGTATCTGAGGTGCTTTGCCCATATCTTTGTTTTAGTACCCTTGCAGGGACAGACACTAATGTACCTAGAGAAGACCATCATTCGTAGACCCACCCTGAGGACCTCTCCTTGCTGCTGTTTTTCTTTTGTATTTGTTGTACCATTGGTTGTCAACCTCCCAATGTTGGTCTTCATACTGTTGTTGACCCCACATTCACCATTCCCATGTCACGCCTGCCTTGCATATATGCTGTTCATTTTCCGTTGCTGATCCATGCAAGTCTGTCTTGAGCATTACTGTTCAGAGTCATACGGGTTTGTGAAGAATCATTGTATACTATGAATGCTTAATATCATTCATGAGCACAGAATCTTACTGACTCTATTTCAGGCTTTGACATTACTGGACTTTTTGGTAACAGTGATAGTCAATTGTATTCAGTGTTGTAAGCCTGCTCCCAACCCCATCCATCTTACTGGGAGTCTCTCTTGTATGTGGAGAATGGGACAGTGAAAGTATCACAGCAGAGACCTTCTGCATGATGCCCTGATCCTTTGGAATCCAGCCTAAAGTCAGTGAAATTTGGACCTGATCACTCTACAGGTGAGAGACTTGGAACTTTTCCTGCATTACCTGGGGAACATGCCTAGAACAATAGTTTAAACTAAAAGCCCATGTAATTAAACAAAGCTAAGAGCAATAAAATACTTTGGTATTGAAAATTCTTGGTGTATGACACTAGAAACAGTTTCATCTGTTAGCTGCAGTATTTGCAAATGAGTGCTAATGTGTCAGCACATGCTGTGCAACAACTTATTTTTTACAATAAAATAGAATCCATAAGTAGTGAAATACTAACTAGGAAAACCCAGCATAGCAAGCCACAAAAAGCACTGTAAATGAAAATAAATTCCATAAGCCAATAAATACGACAAATTTGGGGGGAGGGGCACCCCCTTTCATTCTATTAAATGTACCAAGTCTACATTTGCACATCTACAAAGAAAAAGTAATTATCCTTTAAAGATTTAATATACATTGAAACTCAAAAAAACAAATCTCAACACCTTTTTTAACATTAAACATTACTATAACACTGAATAAAACTATACACACGTTCTAATTTCCAGCCACAATAATAATGTATTTTGCTTCAAGTGGACTCTGCAGTAACTAATGACAAAGATCAAAATGACATTCCTCCAGCCCTAGTATGTAATGTCTGCTAAGATGAGGTTCACCTCAGTAACAGCAGCAAAAAAAAAAAAGCCTTCAAAGACTACTCCACTCCCTCTCATATCCTATAATATTCTGTTGAAATGCATCTCTCCAGATGTCACTTGCCATGCAACAATTGACCACTGACAAACATCTCCAGATCACAAATTCATTTTTCTTTAGAGTTGAAAACTTTGTCTTCAGACTCTTCCGGTCCAGTTCCTAGCTGTTTTAGACATTTTTTATTTTTCTTTTGGTGGGGGGTTCAAATTTTTGTTCCCTCCCCTAAGCACTTGTGCAAGCATTCCCTGAACCCTTTTACACGTATGACGCTTTTCAAAGGAGTTGAATTTTTTCTTCTGCTCTCTCCATTTTCCAGTTATATATTCCTTTCTTCTAGACAGCAATTGCTATTAAGGGCATTTCTCCCCTTATTTCAGTCATGAGTGACTGAGTTTTTAAATGGTACAAATGTAGGAATAAAGATCCATCCACAAGACAATCACCACTCCTGTCTAATTTGGGGAGAAGCACAATACGTACATTATTTGTATTTGTTGAACTGTTACTCCTACTACTTTGCATTACAAGAAAATTCAGCTAAGAATACACTTGCATGAAAACTGCATTTTGTTCTGCAGTCTGTCGACTCTTCATAGCCTCCTAGAAGACTGTTCTGCTTCATCTTCATTTTCTTCCAATGAATACAATGAACACAAGTAAGTTTTCGCCAGATGTTAAGGTAGATAGGTAGGTACAAAAATGGATGATGTACTAAAGATTATTACATGTTGCTTAAAGCAAGTCCGCTATCGTAACTTTCAGAAATGGAGTTTATTAGCTGACAGAAAGGAAAACTAAATTCTTAACACTAGACCAGCATCAAGAAGAATTTCACCCATACTTTTTTCAGAATTTGATTGTGGTACGTTTATCTAGATTAATTGTTAGTCAAGAAGAAATTGCCTGTGGCACCTTCCCTGTCTCTATCGATGGGGGACAGGGGCTTTTGCACTTTCACTAGTAAATCTGCCTACTAAATTCTCCATGCCTGTAACCCTACTCTCAGGTCTAGCTCTGAGGTTACTGACATCAGTCCATGAGGCAGTGATATTGGTGATCAAATACTACTTTGTACTGATTGCAGTCCCAGCTCTTGTAATGCCAGCCTCATTGTTTGACTGCAGTGTAATCTATGCCACTGATTATGCTTTTGGAAGAGTCTTCACAGGTGACTGAACTTGTCAGCCCCTTTACTCAGGGTTAAGACATGGGTGCCTTGATTGTTGACCAAGTTGGTGTGTGTGCTGGTGCAAATAAGTATGGTCCCACAGCTGTTAATGCTGAGGTTCTTGAGAATGAGTATCCAGATTTAATTTATCTTGGCACTAGTGTTGTAAGCACCATTGCAATGGCCACCAGTGACATCTGTCACCACCTTATTAGTAGCATTACAAGAGGCAGACCACCCTGTTCAGGATTCCTTGGATGTCCCAATTGTTATACAGCAAGACTGAAGGTTGTTTGCAGCATTCCTTCATGACATTTGTGCATTATCTTTGGAACTGCCCCCTCTCGGGGTCATACGGAATGCAGCTTGTAAGAGGAAGCACATTAACTCCCATGACATCTCACACATTATACATTAACAAAAAAAATGCAGATTGCTCTTCATACTTCCCAGTTTCCCCATTTGGAAGATCTTGGAGAATATGAAGCTTCAAGGAGAGCGACCTACAGTTTCTAGATTTTCCCTGCCGAGAGTGCTGTGGAAGGATTTTGGTCCACTCAGCCGCCATTTTGGGTGGTTCCCAAGGTGGTGGACATGCTGAGGCTAGAAAAAACTGTCAGTGGCACCTCTTCCAAAGAAACTCTGTAGACTTCTTCAGCCACCTAGGAATTTGGAGCTTTTGGTTAGGAACTCCTAAGTCAGATACTGAAATTGAATCAGATGCCTCTGAAGTCTCTACACAGAACTTGTTGGTCCATCCCTGCAACAAGGTATGTAGTGCTGTGGACTGCCTTTTTAAGCATTTTTATGCATTCTCCACTTTTTCACCAAGAACTATACGCTATCCCACATGTTTAACTTCTAAACTTGGTAAATAAAATGTACCAGTTGTCACATGGACTTCATAAACAAAAGATGCTGTCCCAATCAGCAACTTTTGCTTTCATATGAAATCTCATGAAAAAAAAGTAGTTTATAACTTTCCTGAACATGCCAGCAACATTGCAGCTTCTAACATGTGGTTTAAGCTGATTTTGTGAAGGACCGTTATAAACTCTCCTTTTCCGAGCCCTTGTCTGTTGTACTCTGAATTGAGAGAGTATCTGGAAAATGTATAGAAAGTGGGCGAAGCCCTTTCAGTTGATGGATCAGTTCCACCCTCAACACTCCTTGCACGTGATGCAGAGGAGTCACTGTTAGATGTGGTTTCAGCATTGCCAGCATCAAGCTGGAGAAGATTGTCCTTCTGGAAAATTTTAACAGATGTCATCCCTCTATAGGAGAAGTGTGCTGGAGACAGTGGTGGGGCTGTGGTCCACTTTCAGGGGGTCAAGAACAACTTTCCTAAGGCCTTCACTGGCTGTCTTGGTCTGGTGCTAGACATGAACTATCTGCTCCTCTGCTTACCCTGTATAATTATCAGTTAAGAGTACAGGTGGGTAGGGGATACGTCTTTCCACAGACTGTATCATTTCCCTTCTCACATCCCTATGCCCACAGTCCTTAACCTTGTTTGATATCCAACCCCCCTCACAGAGAAACAGCAAGAAGAGAGGTCATCAGCCTTTTACATGAACTAACACTCAAGGGGGCGGTTAGATAAGGAATGGTGAGAATATTACACCGGATTCTTTTTGGTGCCAAATAAAAACAAGAACCTGTTAAATTGTCACAGTGCAATCCATCCTTTATGCTGGTGTGAAAGAAAATGGATATTCTCTTTAAATATCCTGGAGACCTACCCCCTTATCAAGGTAACCAAGGAGTTGGATAACAATTGCTTTCAGATAGGACACACTCCGTTGGATTCACCACAGCTCCCACAAAATTATGCTTATTGTAGCAACCAGAGAGTGGTTTCATGGACCTAAAGTGTTCACTTATGTTGATGTCTAGTTGCTTCATCCCTACCAGGGCTGATCCCAGCTAAGGTATCTGTGATCAAACATAGCAGTGAACCTCAAGTCCCCAGTTTGAACTATCCTAGCTGCTCATATTCATCTGCAAGAGTCAAGGTAGTGTCATACTCAGAGCTTCCTTTAGGACAGGGTTCAGTTTCTTCATTTCAGGGTGTTCCAATTCATAAATTATCAGTCAACCCCAGCTCAGCTTTGCCTCAGGATCTTAGGTCTGCTAGTAGCAGCAATGAATTCCCTTGGTGCCATTTGCCAGCTATAACATGAGAGTTCTGCAGTGGACATTTGAAGTTCAGTACTCAATCATATCCAACATATCAAGCCAAGATTTTCAGAGCTTGTACAGGCATTTATTTTGGTGAATGCACCTACCATATTTTATACAAGGAAAACCATTTCAGATTCCTGTTTCATTGGTTGAAGTTATGGCAGGTGCCTCTGCTGTAGGGTTGGGGTATTAAGATAGACTCCATGGTGTCTGAACCTTCTGCAGAACCTAATTTTCAATCAATATACTGCAGATGAGAGCAGTCCTTTTTACCTCTTTGGCTGTTGTGTAATAATCATCCGCTCCAACAATGTGGTAGTAGCATTCTACATTGACGGGCAAGAGGGAACACAGACTGCGTGAAAATCATTGAGGGTTTGTGAATGTTCTGTCATCCAACCACTTTCTGATATCCAGGTTTAATTATGGAGAAGTCACTTTGCTTGCAGACAAGCTGTTTGTTTGCTGATTACTCATGAGTGGTCCTTCAATCCCTCAGTTGCAAGAAAACATTTCTGTCACTGGGGTACACTTTCTTGTGAACTTAATGCTTTCCCAACCAGCACCAGGTGCATCATTCAGTACCCATCCTTCCACTGTGGGATAACATTTCAAAGATGTTATCCAGAAATGGCCCACTGAACTCCATGTATTTCCTCCATTTCCTGTAATGATGCGAGTCCTATAAGAATCCAAGTAATTGAAGTCCAAGGTTATTAGTCACTTGTTCACTTCAAGTATGGTTTCCCAGGCTCATGCCTCAGCTGTTGGAGAAACCTCTCTGCCTTTTTCAACCCAGGATTCTTGTCCACTATCCCTTAGGAAAGCCCCTTTTGAACTTCTGTGCCCTACAGCTAACCATACCATATTTGCCAAGTGGCCAGAAAACTTTCGTGTGCTTTTAGAGGAGATGAGGTTATCATGCCCAGAAGCCCAGTACACACAACCTCCAAGAGTAAATGGTACACTTCTTTTTATGGATGTCATTCATTGTCCTGGATTTGTTTGCTACTCCATTTCCTTCCATTGTGCGGTGTCTTGTCTACATTTTTGATAGCGGACTGTAATTCTCTGCCCAATTTGCAGCTATACCTAACTTTCATCAGGACAACATACTTGTGTTTCCTTGAAACTTTCTGAAACCTTTTTGAAAGGTATCTTTTTGGTGAGGTCAACATGAAATTATTCTAATTTTCCATGTAAATCTTTATTTTAGGCTGGAGAAGCTAGCTCCCTCCTTTGAATATGCAGTTAACCTAAATTGAAAATCTGCATTTATTCAGTCTGCACACTAATATTTGGACTGAATACTGCAAGTACCTGCTCTCAACTCCTAGAATTTTCCTGCAAGCTTAAACTCCTCCCCTCTTCCATAATGCACTGGTAACCTTAGTCTACAAATTTTCTTTATTAATTTGGATCTTCTGCAGCTCTAGCAGTTAGGAGTGTCCAAGCTAATTTGTTTCAGTCTTTATGATGTTTAAATCACTTGCTCATTTTTTGATATTAGCATAGCTGCCCAATGTCTTAGGATTTTTTTTTCTAAATGATTATATTTTCATCTCTTGTCACTTCCCATTCCAATCTTGACCACTTCATCCATGCGTTCCTTTCTGTGATATTTCCTTTATTCACTTTACTTGCAAAGCAGTGAGTTACTATATAGTTTTAACTAACTGATTGTTAGTCTCATTTTTCTTAAACAGCAGCTTGTTTCTTGGTGTCATAATGTTATGGTACGAATTATTGTGTTGTGTTGATTGAAGGGGGCCTTTTTTCATTTGATTGATGTAACTGCATTGTCTAGTTGGCTGTATTTTGATTTCATAGTTTATTGTAATGGACAGGGATAAAACCTCTGATTTTTATAAATGTAAGAAACGTGCACACAAAATTTCATCCTAGGACTCCTATGATTTGTGTATGGCTTGCCTAAGGCCAGAAAATTAAACAGCAGTTATCTGCAAAAAACTTTAGCTTGAGGACCTTGTTAGACTAAAGGAGCAAACTGATACTGAAGGGGCTTTTAAAGAGTGAAGTTCTTTTGGAGGATAAGGAAGCAGAGTAAAGGAGAAAGAGGTGTGTTAGGGAGTGATGCCTCTTTTCCAGGTAAACTCTCTATATTAGAGTCTTTCTCACATACCAAACTGGACGTTTCAGAGCATAATCGCTACTACTGTGTACCCACTGGTGTCCACCAGGCCTGAAAAATTGAAGGGTGTCGTACTTGGCTTTGAGGAGTAAGCTGGATATGTTTTAGAGTAGGTATCTTTCAGTGGAAGAGGCGTTATCTGAATATCACTACTCAGTCTGCTTCCACCCTTTCCATTAGGTCCTTCAGGTCCGTGGGCGTCCCTTCTGTGCCTGTAGACTGGAAAAAATTAGGGTGGCTTTTCTAAAGGCCCAGCTGGAGATTGGTGTCATCAGCATCCCCTCTGTTTCCAGGGTGGACAGAAATGAATCCTGACTATCCTACATCCCTACCTCAGACCCTATTTTGGCAACAGGATTAGTTGGATCATATATTAAGTCCATGCAGTTACATTGCACCAATGGAATGTTTCCCTAGAGTCAACACCCTTGATATTGGTGAAATCAGCACTAGGCCCAGGGTTTTTTATGCTGATGCTTTGAGGCCAAGATCAACCCCATCACCCTTGAGGCAGTTCATAGTTTCTACTCCAGCATTCAACTCCTGTGCTGATGCCCCATTCATTGTTGTTGACCCCACGCCCAGTGCCATCATCTGCCTTGGCCTTTGTGTCAGCCTGGGTGTCCACACTGGCTGTGGCCCCTGATACCTTTAGCACTTCAGTCCCCACCACTGAGTTGATTCCAAGGAAATTTTCCATGCTTCCAGTCTTGGAACAGGCACCTGCCATTGTGCCTCCATCCACATATACCAGCCAGCTCAGCACTTTGAGACTTTAATTTTTCACCCATCAAGACCAAGTACAGTAAGGTCCCTTGGGACCCAGGAGGTTGGGGTTGGAATCCTGTCTGGAATACTTGGGCAATTCCCCTCCAAATATTCCAAAGAAGAGGCTGTATGGAAGGAAATTCTGAACTTCACAGTCTCTCTACCTCGGACTGATTGTGACAAAGGGTATGCTTTTACCCCAGTCCTCTCCAGAGGTCCCCAGATTTGGGGAAATCCTAGAGATGATGTAGCAGAAGGGACCCTGGCTCACTGATCCCACATGCCTGAAGGAAGAGAGATTTGAAGAAGCATTCTGATTGCCCCACCAGACAGCTTGAGTGATACCACTTCAATGACAGAATGGTGGGCCGAGCTTGTCAGCAGACCTGGAAAGAGCATGTTATTTGTTAAAACAATGCTGAGGAAACCTGACAAAGTTCTTAGACCTCCTAAAGACAGGTCACACTAGAGCAAGGAGCTCCTTGTCAACTGTATTGTTGTATCCACTAAATCTGCTACTACCTAAGCAGGAGAGGCTGCAGAAGATGAGAAGGTAATTCATCCCCATAAGGAGTTAAAGATAATGTATTGTCTAGGGAAATGCTTGTATGTGTCAAATACCATTTCTGTAAGAGCCACTAATTATTTGATGCACATTATAAGATTTCAGAGGAATCTAGCTGTCAAACACTAGAAACCCATACAAACTGTCACTTGGATATACACAAAAGCAGGTGCAGTCACAGGGGGCCACTATGAATACAGTTGCCTTGTTTGAAAGGGAACAGAGTAGGCTCTTTATATTATTTGCCTTGTTCTGCAAGAGGTTATTACATAATGCTGCAGGTGGAGCAAGGAGGGCAGCATGATTAGGTATTACCATGAGGTGTCTTGCCTGGCTCAGGTTTGCAGAACTCTTAAGGGTTGCTTTTGCCATCATCCCCACAGTGTGTTCATCTTGTGTATCTTGTATAGAGTGAATATAAAAGATTACAACAGATTAAGTCATAAGACAAGTTGCTCACTGCTGTTGGGGTTAAATCTTAAAGCCTGGTTTAGAAAATTGCAACAGACCAAGTTTGAGCAAAATGGCAATAGAATCCCCCATGAATGTGATAGGCTCTCTAACTGCTACAATGCTAAAGGCAGTGTTGGTCTGCAAAACCAGGGATTCTGTGATCCTTCTCCCCAGAAACAGGCAGCAAACCCAGAGATGTTGACCGACTGCCTCACTCCTAAGCAGTCAGAAGTCTCATTTCCTTGCAAACTTGAAGCATAACTGGCTTTCAAACAGGAAAATTGGCTTAAGGAAATAATATACAGAGAGGCTACCTGGCTCCCTTTCAAAACTCTGATGACTACCATCTCTTCCACAGCTGAATGCTTCATCCCCACAAAAAAAAAAACCTCAAAAGTTCAGGATGTACTCAACCTCCCAATGCACCAGTAAGGATCTGGATTTTCCTCGAGGTTCTTATTACCCAAGAGGTTACACAATCTCAGACCCATACTGAATCTCAGTTGCCTGAACCAATATATTAAAAAAAAGTCCAAATGGTCACAGTATATTCCAGGTTTCTTTGTCTAGAGGAAGGAGACTAGATGTTCTCTTTGGATTTCCATGATGCTAGATTTGCAAAACTATCAAAAGGCTTCCTGAAGATTCCTCTAGTTTTAATTGGAAGCCAGTCAGTACTAGGACAGAGCCTTGCTTTTTAGAGACTCACAAGAGCCACAAAGGTGTTTACCAAGTGCATGACAGCAGTAGCTACTTGATGTAGGTCTTACTTTATTTAGATGACTAGCTCATAGCTGCTACTTCAATGGAGACTGTCACCAAGACAGAGAATTGTTTGCTCCAGTTATGCAATATCAGTCAAACTATAAAAGTTGTAGCTGGAACCAGCTCAGACATGGACCTTCACTGTTTCCTACCTTGACACTAGACTAGCCAAAGCAAGTCTTCTGATAGATTACCTCCCCAGTACAGCAGATGGTCAAACTTTTTTTTGCACTGAGATACACCTACAGGAACCTTATTAACTCCCACGAATGAAATATGGCTAAATAATTCACAGGTATTTATTAAACTCTAAAAAACGAAATTACTGATCTTTACCCAAAAAATGCATCTCTGCCAAACAACACTACTCACTGTCATATCTGCCAGCAACACCATGATAGAACAAGTAAACCACCCAAAATTACTAGATGTCATCATAGATGACCTGTTGAAATTCAACCACCATGTATCACACTTGGTTTAAAAAAAAAAAATCAAAAACCTGTTACATTATACAGAAGAAAAACATGGGGTTGGATGGAGAGAGAAACTCAGCAAGCAAAGGAGAGTAGTATTGCTGGCATTGAATTCATTCTCAAGTTTGTTGAGTGCCTTCAAGAGGTGGAACCTGTTTTTACAAAATCTTACCAAGATGATACTGATATATAGACCATATTTTGTATAACATATATCCTGGACAGAAATAGGTTAAAAAATAGCTAGGTTCACAAATCCTGGGATAAAAACGTGCACAATCCTGGTAGGTGCACCGGTGCCAGGACTGGAAAAATGATGGTGTAGAATCCTCGAGACAGAAACATTCCTACAATGCTTAGACCAGGCTCAAGAAGAGGATGTCCCCCTCCCTGTTGTGCAAGGAAGTATTACCCCCAAAAAACTGACAGGCCATAAAGATGATAGAGTGGACTACTTTGGATAGGGAAGAAATTGTTTTATTGTTATGCAAGAAGCCCAGAATTTCCAGATAGAAGATATCCAAAAAGATTGAGAGAAATGCACAAGGAAAAACTCAAAAACTTCAAATGCAAATATGTATTTATTAATGCAACAGATTCATGAACAGCATCACATAGACCAACTTTAGTATGCCTGGAAAACAAAGCAACAGAGGAAGTGCAGAATTATAAAAAAACAAAACCCAAAGATTTTTGAAATGTATAAAAAAGAAACCTGGACATGGGAAAGAAGATTTGATATGCTGCAATATTTATGCAAAGGAGAAAGCCAAATTAATTGATACAAAAAAGCGGTTCAAAAGATATTTGAAGAGAAATGCAGGCAAAGGAAATTTCACAGTACAAAAAAATAAAACAAAAGGGGGGCACAGAACAAAGGATTAGTAAGGCAGAAGATAAATAGAAACTGAAGTTGTGGATTACTGTCAAAATTAAGGATTTGGCCTAGAAAACTCTTCACAGTTAGTGTCACAGTATGATGGAACAGTGAGTCTCCAAACTAAGGAGAGACGGGTAGAGTTGGAGGCATTTGAAAACTTGCCATATCTTGATGCTCTGGAGCCTTCTGTGGAAAACTGCTATCAAAGTGCAATTGAAGTTTCACAGCAAGGGAAGGGGCAGAAAACCATGGCAACTCTGATGCAGGCAATTCTGTGGAGTGTTGAGCCAATGAGTTCCCATACGAAGAAGCAGCAGATGACATAGGATGCATCTGAAGAGGATATGTCATACAAAGATGTTCTGAAACTTTCTGTAGAATGCCTGCAGGAAACAGAACAGTTTAGAAGAAAATGATCTAAGGGAAGAGCTGATGTAATTGATATGAATAGACATATGAACTTCGATGAAGGAAATAGATTACAGAAAGTAAATAAGACCCAAAATGCTAGTTGTTGATAAAACAGATGAATACTGTAATTAAAAAACAAATCACAGCAGCAAAGCAGTATAATAGAAAAAATACCACAATGTATAGTCACGGACCACAAAGCAGTTTCACCAAGATTTAATACGAACTTAGCGCTTCGGCACCAGGCCTTCAATGAGTATAAAATTCATTCAATGCATCACACCTTATGTACTCAATAAGATCAAACAATTAACTCATCATACAATTAATTAAATTACACATTTCCAATTACACTCCTTATTTAACCCATGGAATTCCAGAGTGTTATATTTTAAAGTAAGAGTTTCCTTCTTCATTAACGTATCTTTAATATGTAAGCCTTCTCCCAATGACACCTTTATTTTTTCTAAAATACACCCTTCTAAACAATCTGGTTCAGCATTGCGTGAACTCATAAAGTGTTGTCCTAAGGGACTATCGATTTTTTGATTTTTAATGTCCCGTATATGTTCTTGTAGACGGATCTTAAATGCTCTACCTGTTTCTCCTATATAGTAAAGGTTACAACTAAATCTTGGGGCGTAAACTACTCCCTGTGTGTTGCACGTATACAAGCCCCTAGATGTAAACCTTATATCATTGATTTTTGAAAGTGTTTACTATATGTTTACAAACTGCACTTTTTACAAGCTACGGTTCCCATTCTATTTTTCATAGGCTTAAAATCTATAATGACCTCTGGTGGTACAAAACTATTATGTACCACCATGTCTGCCAGATTTCTACTACTTTTATAAGAAACCTTAACCTGTCTCTGTGCTAAATGTAAAATAAAATAACGAACAAACCATGACTGAAGAAAACAAAATTTAATGAGAAGTTAGCGCTTTCACGATCCAAACTGATCTTCAGACTTAAATCATACTACTGAACAGCCAAATTTAAATTAAAAGACAGCCTATCACAGTGGAGAATGTACTAACTAAATTGGAAAGTGCATTTATCTAAAAACTTTTAATTACTTAAAAGCAAAAAATATTTAAAAAAAGTACTATTGGTAAAATGTATAAATAGTACATAATACAAAAAAAAAAAAAAAAACATTTGACACACAATTTTAATGTTTCAATGGTCTGGCTTTCAAAATAGGTTTAAGTGATACCTTACCATTAATTCCAGGGGGTTTATCAGCCTGCAGTTTCACAATCCACTTCTGTTCAACCGCCTCTGTCCTGTTATTAATATCTCCACGTCTCAAGCTTTCTGATAAAATCTCTAATACAGAAAAGTTAAAAACATGGTGCATCCCTTTTTCCTGTACATGCTTAGCCAGTGCACTAGTTTCCTTATTTTTTTTACAATGTCCCTCATATGTTCCAGGATTTTATCTTTCTCAATATAAAAAGCATTTCAGTATTTACAAAAAACTAAAATAGACCACATTCTGCATTTTACGATCTGCATAGAAGTCAGCCTCAACTTTAAATTTCTGACTTCTGTATGAAAACAGAGAGCCTGAATATATGTACTTACAGACTGTACAATTTCTGTTAGAGCATTTCTTGCTGTTCATTTCTGAGGCCTTATAACAGAGCTGCCTCTTAAGTGACTTTCTATTAATAAATGTGGTACTGTATCAATTACATTGTCTAATTCAGTTATCGATGTTAATATATTCCATTTTTTTCAGAAATGTTACAAAATAAATATCACTAGAGTATGATACTGAAAATCTAATTATGTCATTATTAGCCCTAGAATTACTAGGGCTCCCTTCTGTTGAATGGGAAAAATAGGGTTTGCCACTACTGTTACGTACTTCATACATATGACTGACATCTTCATCTATCTCAGTTTGATTATAGCCCATATCCATGAAATCTTTCCTCAATATAGAGACTGCTGCATTTAACCCATCATCTGTATTATGTATCCTGCTCATTCTCAAGAACTGCCCCTTGAGAACATTCTTACATGTCTAGGGTGCATACTTGATTTGTGTAGGATGCAATTCTTTCTGCTAGGTTTTCTGTACAGGTCTGTAGTTAATCCCCCAAGTTGCATCTTACTAACTTTTACATCTAAAAACTCTATTTTCTCATTAGAGTACTTATAAGTGTACCTCAGGAAGTTGGTAGACATAACATCTTTACACAAAAATTAAGTCCTGCATAAGAATTATTTATACGCCTGTCCCAAACTGACATAAATCTGGCTGACAACAAGAATGATACTCCCCCTTAAGAGTGAACATACAAACCATCCTAAAAACTACAGACCAGTAACTTGTCTTCTGACGCTGTACAAACCATATAGTATAATTGATGCAGATAAAGTTTAAAGTCATTTAGAAAATAAAATCAGTCATGACAACAGAACAAAAGGGTAACAAAAATGTCATATGGAACAAACCACTATTTGTTGCTAAATAATGCAATAATAATTGTAAGAAAGAGAAGAATCTTAAGTATAGTATGGACACAAAACATTTGACACAGCCCAAATTCATGGATAAAGGAGTGCTTACAGATGTACAAGATATATCCTACATTGACCATGAAACAAGACACTTTATAGTTAAGACATAACAAAGAGAAAATTATACAAGAGGTAATAATTCAAATGGGGATATTCCAGGGTAATTCTTTGTCACTGCTGCTTTATCTTGAACTTAGCCCATTAAATTGATTACTTAAGAGATAAAGACCATGGTTACAATTTAGCTCTCGGAAAGCCTTGTTTAAAGACCTCTCATCTACTTTTTGTGGATGACTTAAAACTTTATAGTTTGTCAGATGATGAGTTAAAAGCATCACTTGAAGTGGTTAAAACTTTATCAGGAACTACAAGAATTTCATTTTTTTTTATATTGATAAATGTACAAAAAAAATGTTTAAAGCAGGGAAGTTGCAGTACCAAGAAAATAGTCTAGGACAGGAATATGATATGAAGGATCTTGAGCAAGATGGAGTGCATAAATATTTGGGAATTAAAGGATTGGCAAAAAAATGAACAAATGTGAATAAAACTCAGGAGTACTGACTAAATCTAATATTAAAAACAGCCTTGACATCTAGGAATAAAGTCTGAGCTACAAACCAATTATTTCTTCTTGTTCTAACTTACAGGTTTGTGGTGGTTGACTGGTCCTAAAAGGTATTGGATCAGTTGGACAGGAAAACATGGAAAATACTTTACTTATCAAATGATATATAAAAATCAGTGTATACCAATATATATTCCTTGTTCTGAAGGAGGTATGGTCCTACTCAAAATTCTTTATACAAATAGATTTGCAATCGTGAGACTGCATGCATATCTGCAGACCTTGTCACATCCAAATATAGTGAAAGTTTTAAGACACGAAGAGAAGACTAAGATGATTTCCCTGCTTAATTTTCTGTCAAGCAGGAATAGAAATCAAACCAGAAGTAGACAAAAAAAGTCAAACTGAATGTGCCAAAAAACAAAAAGAAAGGATATAAGGAGAAGGATCACCTTTGAAGGAAAGAAATGAGGAAAAGGCATAAATATTGTGGCAAGTGAAAAGATCTCATGGAACAACCTCATGTTGACCAGGATTTGATGGTTAAGGAGAGGTAAACAAAAAAAAGATGAAAGGTTAATGGCAGACCAGGATAAGTGTACTAAATACACGTTCATTTACAAAGTCCGTTGAACATGTGAGAGAAAAGACAAATGCAGGTTCTGTTAAAAAAAAAAAAAAAAAAAAAAAAGGAAACAGTTGGACATCTTGCTGATGGAGGTGACATACTCATGGCAGAAGGGCTTTATACTGAAAGGTACAATTATGTGTTAAGATTGTTGCATTGGGGATTGTGCAAACACTACAATATTGAAGTAATTAAGAAGCATTGGAAACATGATCTACAAAGCATTGTAGAGTGATGAAGTGGATCAACCACTACAAAAGTTAAAAAAAATTGATGTGAGAAAACCAAATATAGTAGTCCAGGAAAAGAATACAAAAGTAGCAATAGGTTCATAGGATTATACTAGGCTAGTGGCCTGGAGGCCCTTATAAGCCTAGCCAAGTATTTTGCCCATGTTCCCTCAAAGTCAGCACCTGTTTCCCCTGTCCAGCAGGGACACAGGTGGGATCTATTAATTAATGTGACACTGTTTTCATTATTAAGCATTGGTAATTTTATTAACATCTTTCAATTTGTTCACGATATGAAAATCTTAAAATTAAAATATGAATAATTTAAGATTATTAACTCTTAATGGATTAAATAGTGGCAATAAAAAGGGAGCTATCAAAAATATTTAAAATTAAATAAACTGATACATATATACAGGAAACACACACTACTGATACATATATACAGGAAACACGTATACTAGAGAAGGATGTACTTCTGCTGAATACTTTAGTTTACAAAATTCTTGTTTCTTCCTGTTGTGATTTAAAAAAAAGAGGAATGGCTATTTTATGGGCAAAACGCATCTTATGCCAAAGATCTTGGATACGTTTAAAGACCATAAAGACATGTTTTCAGCTGTAATTATTCAACATAGTAATGCGGTATATGCATTGGATAACCTTTATTAGATACCAGGATTGGGCATAAATACGGCCAGAAATTGTTGAAATTTTACAAAGTATTTGGAAGGGTAGACTTCTTATGGCTGTATCACAGAGCAAAAATATAGTAGTGAGAAAAATATTACAATTCCAGTTTTGGCTAAGGTTTTTAAATAAGTGGATAATTAACAATATAAAAGATTTAGCTTTATCTACAGAAAACAATTCCATTTTTTATAGTCATTCATATGCACATGGAATACAAACTCATACTGATACAATCTCTCTCCCTCTCTCTCTGTGTGTGTGTGTGTGTGTGTGTGTGTGTATATATATATATATATATATATATATATATATATGTGTGTGTGTGTATAGATATATGGATGTATAGGGTGATATAGATATTAGTAATAAAATAGATGGTTTTGAAACTAAACTTTGTCCTCTATCAGATCATAATGCAGTATGTATAGATTTAAAAATGGAACCTATACATTTTCAATTTCTAAATAAAATTCCTTTATGTATGACAAAAAAAACTTTCTGAGCAAATTGATGATTTCCTCTGATTTAATGATTAAAGTAATTCTATGGAACACTTTAAAAGTTTACATTGGAGAAAAAACTGGAAAAATGGTCTTATAATAAAATTACGAACTGGACAAAAAATAGTTGATATACAAAAAGAAATTCATAAAGCTAAACTAGAACAGCAAAATAAATGAAAATATGATAAATTACAAAATTGACTTCACAGTATCAAATATTCTGTATCATAAAGTTGAAATAGCTTTAGAAAAATTCAAGAATCACAACTATCCAATCTTACCAAAACATCTACATTTGCTAATAGAAGCGCATTAATGAAGAGAAAAGCTCAAATAAATAGTATAATAAATCCAATAAAAACAGCAAAAAATGATATAGGAGAAATATGTTTAATTTTTTAAGAGTTGTATATGAAAATAAATAGTGATAATGCTCATATAAATTATATACTTAACGAATACTTAAAGAAGAATGTTACAATGAAGTTAAAATAAGAGCAGAGAAAATATTAAAAAAATCTTTAAAAGAGATTAAAGAGATAGTGAAAAGAACTAAGACCAGGAAAAACTTCAGGATTAGATGGATTTTATGCAGAAATCTTAATTTTATTACCAAATAAAATTATTTCATTGTTGAAGACTTTAACTAATACAAAATCATAAAACAATCCCTCCCTCGTGAAAATATACCCCAATTTATCCAATTATTAATCAAGAAAAAGATAGTTAACTCTTAGAGGCTATAATTTTTTTACAACAATATCTAATAGATTGAGAGAAACTGTAGCTATGGTTTTAAGTAAAGATCAAATTGGCTTTATTACAAACAGACTAACATTTGATAATAGACAAGTAATCACAGGAATAGATCTAGCCAACAATTGGAAAAAGAAACTAGCTTTGATTAGTTTAGACATTTAAAAAGCATTTGCTTCAGTTGATTGTAATTTTTTTTTAGAACATTAATACAGTATAGATTTCCAGAAAGTTTAATAGATTTAATTAAAAATCTTTACATAGGCTATTATTAATAGAACCATTTGCATGTATATATATATATATATATATATATATATATATATATAGCTGGTTTTGAGCTCAACAAAGATGTCAATCTAAAATACTGTTATTTGCAGATGACATCTTATCAGTAGGTGATAAGTCAATCCCTAAAATTAATAATGAATTAGATCAGTTTAAATTAATTTCTTCAATGTATATTAACAGTAATAAATCTGAAGTTATTTTATTTAAACTGTAGATACAAATATTAAAAATAAATATAATTTTGATTGGGATAAAATATTTAATACTCGGGAATAAATATTTACTCTGACACTAATCTAATTATTAATTCTAACTTTTCCAGTATTTTGATTATATAAAAATATTTAATTCAACAATGGAATACATATTTCTTTACTTTTGAAGAAAGATGGATGCTGATTAAAATTGATTTAACAGCCTATTGGACACTGTCAGCATTAAGGAAATGAAGGATTACATCTAAAGAGTATGGCTCATGTGATTATGGTCTTGTTTACAACAATTAATTTCCTTCTTTTACACAATAGCTACTCTGGTTCGTTGGTACTAGTAACTGAACTCATGCCAAACAGGAACAAGCTGCATCAGATCAGTCACTGTCTGGTAAGAATGCAGTAGTTTTTTGAAACTTTTATTTAAACCTCTCGCTCTCTTTTTTTTTTTTTTTTTATTAATTTGTATGACCAGGTCTCCCCTCCCCCCAGCCAATATCTGGTCCTAGGTAGCTGCTTACTGCTGAATCCAGCTCTGGCTACAATTGGCAGTGGAATGCCATTCCTTCTTTGCAAGGAGTTCCTCTGCATCCTCCCAGAGAAGCTTCCCTATTATCTTCTACCATAAATCAGATGCTGTCGGGCAGGGGTCATAGAACCTGTTCCTCAAATTTAACAAAGAGAGGATGTTTTTCGAGAGTCTTTGTGGTGATCAAGACGGTAGGAACCTGGAGCCTGGTCCTAGGCCTTTTATCCAGGTTCTGAATGCTTTTAGTTTTCTAGTAACTCTGGATGTAAATGATGCCAACAGTGTTTACAAATTGCCTGGCTCCTGTAGTAGGTTATCACATGTGGCAGGCAGTTATTGTTTTCCATATTTAGACTGCCATATTTTTTCAGATTCTCTCTCAAGTTTTTAAGAATCTCTGGCGTGGGTAAATCTCTGCCAAGAGTTTTGAGTGAACATGGAAAGATCTTATCTCATTCCTTCTCACAGAAGAGTTTTTTTCTGGGATGTCTTCTGGACACATCCCTTATAAGAGCTTTCCTTCCTTCGGACAAAATTGAATGTTGTGAGGAGAAAATTCTGAGGTTTGCTAAACAATCGCTGGTATTTGCTAGTAAATATCTCAGAATTCTAGGTTTTGTGGCTTCTTCTGTCCTCATGATTCCTTTGGACAAACTTCACTTGAAAAAGAAGAAAAAAAGTTAAAGCAGTTAATTGTCAAAGAAATAATTTCTCTGATAAATGTGGTCAAATCTTCGCGACATCTTTTGACTCCAGGTCCCCTGCCAGTATTCACAGTCAGCACCACATTGAATGTGGTGCTTTAACAAATACAGGGTATCTAGATCTAACACCACTTTGTAGATTAACTATGGTAGCTAGGGATCTAGTGACTTAGTACTTACTACCTGTCCCTTCAGGCTACCTACATTCTGTCGCAGTGAACCCTTTTTGCAAAGAAGCTGAGAAGGACTAGGACAGACCCTCATGAATGGGAGTTGAACCCAGAGATGATCTAAGAATTGTTCCATTTGTCGGGAATTCCTCAGATACATGTGTTTGCCTCAAGCCACAATAGACAGATAATCAAATTCTGCTCCAGGACTGCTTGTACACAAGTCTGGAAGATGGATGCTTTTGATTCTCATGCATGGGAATGTTTTTGAATACTGTTACACTTTTTCATCTGAGAACCAGGGTTCTTCTAAATATACAGAAGGACTCCACCAAACAGTCATGGTGACTCCCAGTTGAATGTAGCAGTAGTGGTTCTCCCTTCTCTCAAATGGCTAAGGGCAATTGCCACAAGTTTCCATACAGAATGGAATTACTGACATTGGACAGGAGTTGTTTGATACACCCTAACCTTCAACTTCTTCAATTAGACACATTTTTATTTCTGAGGATGTATAAAGAAGACAAAGGAGTCTGTTTCTTGAAAATCATATATGAATAAGTGGAAAAGTATTTTTTCTAATTGGTGCCAAACCAAGAAACAGTATCCCTTTTGAATACGACTCCTGTGATTATGCATTGTTTGTGTAAGTTGTTCTCCCGTGGCTTTTATCTTTAGGTCTTAGCTGCTTGCCTGCCCTTAGATCCTCCCTTTCTACCATACCTGAAGTGAAACAGTTTCGAAGGGGGTGTTACATATTCAACCACCTATGGATCTTAATGTACTAAAAACTTGCACTGTTTCCTTTTGAATCTGCTCATGAGGCTGTTTGAAAGTTCTTGAAAACTGTTACTTGTTCTGATTTCTGCAAGAAAACTGAGTTGCAAGCATTTTTCACAAAGATGATATTACTTTAAAAACAAAGCCTTCCTTTAGCTCATGTCACCGTTTACAATGAGATAGGTTTTTCAACTCCCTGTTTTCTTTCCAGAACCTAAAAATAAGGAAGAAAAAATGTACCCAGTCTGAATGTCCTCTGGCAACCCAGATATTGCAGTGACAGAATAAAAACTTTTAGGATTGCTGATCAGCTATTGACTTATTTTGAAATAAAGAAAAAGGGGCAATCTGTGTCAAAACAGGCAATTTCTAAATGGTGTCCCCTTGATTTTTGATCTCACCATAACAAGACACATCATGCAAAGTCCAAGCCCATTCTACCAGGGCTTTAGCTAACCTGTGGCATTATAAAAAAGAGGTGAATTCCACCTTGAAAAAACAAGAGGCAGCAGCTTGGTCATCTTTATACACCTTTACCAAGCATTATGGAGTGGATTACTTAAGTTCCAGAGCAGGCTTTACTAGAACTATTCTTCAAGGCCTACAAGACTTGAATTCTTTTCCCACCTCCCTGGCTTTCCAACTTCTGGTATTTGTGCCATATAACTTAGGCTACTGCAACAGTATTCAAATGATGAACATAGTACAGTTGTGTAAGTAAGCTTACCACAACTGCAGATATTCAAATAAATCACTGTTTCAGTAGCTGCACCCTCCCTCCAAACCCTTCCTATGCATTTTGCTTTTTTGCTAGGATATTGGAAGTATGATATAACTGGTTGATCCTTATCTGTACATTACCCTTACCAAACTGTCACCTACACATAAACCCGAAGGATAGTCAGAGGTCAATGGTTATTCCTTGACTGAAAGCATATTTTGTGTACAGTTCCATATAAATCTTAATTGTATATTTTTGAGTCAGAAATATTAATTCCTTCCTTTCTTAGCAACCTAACTTGAGCTGGTGATTTGACTTACCAGTGCATTATGGGAAGAAGGGGAACTTGATCTTGCAGGAAAAAATTCTAAGTGTTCCTGACAGCAGGTGCCTGTGACAACCTGTCCAAGTATTGTAGTGTATGGACAAAATTTGATCAGATGTATTGCTAATCTTCATTTTCTGTCCTGCAAAACATTTTCCTTATTTATTTTATTTATTTGGCATTAACTGGGTTAGTCTGACTGGGCAGAGCCCTTTTTCAGCAGAGGCCCGAGGAGAAAAGCTTCAATCTTACATTACTTAAACATAATTAACTTGTAGACAGTTGTAAAAGCAAAAAAAAAAAACAATGAATAATTAACATTATCTGTACATAACTAGTTCAGTTTTTACATAAGTGCATTCTGTATAAGATAGTGTAAGTAACCGAGATTTATCAGGGATAAAGACAGGATAATGGGCATATACATAAATGTAGAAAAAAAGATTGCACAGTTTGAGTATATTCGTAATAAAGTTGTAGTAAGAGTAAGGAATAATGAGCTAGCACAACAGTGAAGAGTATATCGTTGAAAAAGAGTACTAAGGTATATGATTGTAGCTAGTATAGAGTAGAAATAAAAAAAGAGAGGGAAAAGTAAATGGAGTAAGAACTAGAAAGGGAACAGGTACGGAGCCAGTGACAGAAACAGGTATGGTAATATCTGAGAGGGCAGTAGTCTATGATAGAGGAAGGTAGCTTATGTTGGATCATGGCAGAGGCATATCCATGATTTGTGGAAGTAGTCTTTAATTGCTATTTTAAAGGTCTTGGAGTCTGTGATGCATCTGATATTTTGAGGTAGTTTGTTCCATGCATTTGCTATGGAATAGCTATAAAGTAATTTACCAGTGTTTTTGTTGGGCATGTAGACATGCAGTAGGTTCTGTTGAAAGCTGCAGAAAGAGCAATTGGGAGTATAGGACTAGATGAGAGTGGAGAGAGGGGCAGGAGGAAGGCTGATGTAGAACCGAATGTGCCAAGAGAAGCTGTGGTATTAGTATTTGATGATGAAATTCTAGCCATTGCAGGTTTCTTAAGGCGATGCAATGGTGGGTGCGGGAAGGTAGGTTGGAGGCAAATCTAGTTATTTTGTTATAGGTGAGTTCTAGTTTAGTGAGAATGTTTGGAGATGTGTGAGACTAGGGGCTGCGTAGAGCAGTGTGGGGAGTAGAAAGGCTTGTGCAAGGGAGAGTCTGGAAGCATTTGTAAGGTATTTATTATATCTATAGTGCAAACCTAGTTTTTGATGGGTCTTTTTTATGCACTGCTGAGTGTGTAGATCGAATTTGAGGTGGTCATCGATTATAACAGCAAGTAGATTGGTATGGAATTTAGATGAGATGATAGTATTCAGAGAGGAGATAAAGAATGACATTTTATGATGATGAAAAGAGATGGGGAGAAATGAGGAGTTTAGTTTTCTTAGGGTTCAGTAGTAAGTGGGAGGTGAGCTATCTTTCGACAGAGTGGAGGGATTCTTGGGTGAGGGGTATGAAGGTGTGGGATACTGTTAGAGTAGGAGATAATTATGAATTGTCAGCATATTGAATGATGGTTGAGAGTGGATAAGAAGAGTGGAGGTCATTAATAAAGATGTTGAAAAGTAGGGGACCAAGGATGGAGCCTTGGGGCACACCAGTTTGTACTGGTAGAAAGGGAGAGAAGTTGGACTGCCATTTCACAACCTAAAATCTATTTGAGAGGTAGCTGGAGAACAATGATGTAGTAGAGTTAGAGATGTTGAGAGAAGCAAGTTTGGATAATAGTTTGAGAAATGGTATCAAAAGCTTTGGATAGATCAAGAAACAGGCAGGAAACTAATTTATCATCACGTGCCTTTGCGATGGTATTAATAAAGGAAGTTAAAGGAGTAGCGGTACTGTGCTTTGGCTGAAAGCCATGTTGAGTGAGTGTAAGGGGATTTTCTTGGAGAATATGATCAAGAAGCTGTTTGTGAATGCATTTTTCAAGTATTTTTGGACAGGGGAGATAAGATGGAAATAGATCTGAAATTAGAGGGGTGTGTTGCTGTACCACCTTTATGCAGTGGAGTAACATATAATTTCTTCCAGATATTGGGCACAGAGCTTTCCTTGATAGATCTGTTGATTAGTATAGAGATAGGGAAAGCAATAGAATTAGTAGCTAGTTTTAGGAAGTGAAGAAGAGGAGTAAAGGAAATGGAGATAAGTTGTCAACTGATGGTGAGCATGTTTTAAGTTTGGACAAAAGAGATTTGATGTAGGATGTGGGGACTGGTTTAAAAGAGAAGGTGGGAGAACTGGTAGTGATTTGGCGGTGGGGGGTAGGAAATAGTATCGGTTTTGGTGAGGCTGCAGATGGAGTCGATGAAGGAGGAATTTAGAAGTGTAGCTGTCTCCGAGGGGGAGCTGTTTGGTTAGGGATTAGGGAGACATGGGATGCAGCAACTTATTAATGGATTGCCAAAATTTTGGGAGGTTAGAGTGAGGGTTAAGTGGTTTATGGAAAAAAAACATTGTTTGTCAAGGATGACCTTTTTTGGTTAAATTCCGAAGTTCTCTGTAGGTATGAAGATCAGAAATGGATTTGGATTTGTTCCATGTTTTCCATGCACTATCTCTTTTACTCAGAGTTTTGTTGTCTTGTGTGAGCCAGGGGCATGTTGAGTTTTAATCCTTAGTTTCCTGATAGGAGCTAGGGAACTGAGTGTATCTAGGAAAATGTTGTTGAAGGCAAGAATAGCATCCTCTAGAGGAAGGTTATGGAGGAAGTGCCAGTTAATTGATGAGAGCAGGCTGTTGAAAGTGTCAGGATTAAAGTTGGAGAGTTTGTGGCAGTCTTTGAATTGATGGGGTTTGTGTATTTGAGGTGAGTGCCTAAGTATATAGGTAGGATGGTGATCACTAAGTGTGTCAGGTGAAGTAGAAAAGTTAAGGTACAGATTGAGATTGGAGGTGAGGGCTCAGTCTAGTATGGAGCTATAGTTACTGTGTTTGTTTAGTCGGGTTGGGCTTGAGATCAGCTGGGAATAGCCAAAGAGGTTTATGGAGGAGTTTGGGCTTTCAATGGGTTAGGGCATTCCAATCAATGTTTACATCTCCCAAGACAATGGTCTCATAGGTGATGTTTTGGGAGATCCAAGAGAAAGTGTTCTAAGATAGGGATGTTATTTCTGGGAGGAATATAGATGGAAGCAATAGCTAATCTTTTGTGAGTGTTTAAATGACAGTTGGCCATAAGGATTTCAGCAGGATGAAAATCTGAGGGAGTGACTAAGAGAGATTGCTGGGTAAGCTGGTTAGAATAGAGAATAGCCACACCTCCACCTTTCTTTTTGATGCAGTCATGCCTTAGGATATTATATCCATGTGGAAGTATTTCATTATCAGCTATGTGAGGCTTGAGCCAGGTTTCAGAGAGGCAATGAATATCAGGAGTATATGTGGACACCTAAGCATGGAAAGGGGAGATTTTGTTCATGATGCTTTGAATATTCATATATAGTATTGTTAGGTTCTTGCGGTGGTGATGCTGCGGTAGCGTTGTTGCTTCATAGTAAGACGCTGCCCGGTTCGATTCTCAGCTAGAGTGTCTTCTGCATGGAGACATGCGTGAATGGCATACCTTTGTTGAAGGTTGTGCATCAGGCCTGGCAAGCCAGTACGTAAAAATCAACTGCTGATCATCAGCGGACCGGAGTTCCGCTGTGTCAACCCCTAACCGGGAAAAGCTGAAAGACACAAACAAACAAAGTATTGTTAGGTTCTTAGTGGATGTGGATTTAGGAATGTGGGTAGTATTAGGTGTCCGGTTATGGCGGTGTGAGGAGTGGATGGGGAGAGAGGAGCAGTGGTTGGGTACAGGGTTAGGGTGTATGTCTCCAGATAGAAGCAGGTTGAGTATTAATTTCCTGAGATAGCTGAAGAGGTTATTCTGAGGATGATGTATTGATTTGGTTATAAGAGGTGAGGTAGGGAGAGAGAAAAGCTTAAGTTTATGTAATGAGATATTAGTATGCATAAAGTGAGATGGTGCTATAGTGAAGGAATGAAAGTGAGAGTAGTTGGTTTGGTGGAAATGTATAATTGGGTGAGGAGAGTTTGAGAGGGAGTGCACCTATAAGAGTGGTTGCTGTGGTAGCTAGAAAGAGAATGGGAATGGTAAAGATACAGAGCAGGAAGATATTTGTATTAATTGGTTTAAGAGTTGACAATAGTGAGTGTTTTGGAGTGGGTCAAGAGGATTTAGAAGTGGATGAGTTTGGCACTAGAGGGTTGAGGAAGTGGAGGGGTGGGAGGGGGTATGGTTAGAGTGATAAGAGTATAAAGGTTATGAAAGTGGAGGTGAGTGGGAATGGGGGTAGGGTAGGGGGAGCATAGTGAACCCGACCGTAGCGAGGGCGAATGGAGCGGGTAGAACCGGGTATGCGAAAAGCCAGGAAAAACTGCAGAAACAATCAGTGAGAGTTAAGAGTTTTAACCAGAATGTAAAGATAGTGTCAGAAAAAACAGGTTAAAAAAGTGGTAGGGGGGGCAGGACAAGAAGCCAAATAGATTCTGGGTACTGAATAGAGTATGTAAAGAGAATAGGTAGGTCAAGCAAGATAGTTAAAAGGAGGCAGTAAGGGAGAACGATAGGAAGGACAGAGATGAAAGGGGAGAAATAGTTAATACAGAGAGCTGTAGCTTAAAAAGTAATAGGGTGGTTGTGATAAGATTAATTGGAATGGTGAGCAAAGAGAGAGAGAGAAACAAGGGGGGGCTAGGGGAGAGAAATAAAATAAAATATAGATCAACCTGTGGGGTAGCCGTTTGGTAGAAAAAAAAAAGGGGAGGAGGGTCCTGGGTCTGGTGGTGTGCCCAACAGGTAACAATAATTTGTAACAAGGTGTGTGGATACAAGGAAGGTTTATATGTAATAATAAACAACATACATAAAGCTTCCAATAGTAAGGTGGTAAGATTATCAGACAGGGTAGTTTCAATTCTCTGTGACGAGCTGGGACAGGGCAGTGCAGCAGTGATGGTTAATGCAGCAGGAACCTGAAAAAAGAAACAGGAACAGCAAATTAAAATGACTTACTCAGTAAGTGTACATGACGTCAGGAAGGTTACCACAGTTTGGGCATTTGGCATTGAAGAAAAGGAGAGGTATTCGTAAAATATATAATACTACAACTATAGTGAAGTAGTAGCCTAAGGAGAGAGGAAGGAGATGGGAGTGGATGAGATATGAGGTTAGAGTAGAGAGAGAAAGTAGGACAGTGGTCCAGGATAGGTTTCCTAGTCTAATACAAGGGTCTATATTAGATCACCAAACGCTTAAAAGTGAACAGTGAGTAATCGACCCTATGTAAGCGAAAGCTTACAATGTCGAACTGTCAGAACAGAGATTTTTTTCCAAGGGAAAAAAATCGCTGTTCCAACAAAATAAAAAACAAAACAACTGCGCCCCCCCCACACCTCAACCTACTTAAATATACCATCTCCGAGACCACACTACAGTGCAGAAAATGGCACTTTTCACAAGGAAAGAATTCACTTAAAAGCCGCTTCGATATTTTGCCGTTCATCTTTTAAGTTCGACCAAGACGCATTTGAAATAATGCGTCTTCGGTCTTCTAATAGGAACCCTAATACAAGAACAGAAAAAGGCAGCAGTGAAAGTATATTAGAGAAATTAAGATGAGCAGTCGGGGAGATGCTTTGTAACTATATCACAATATGAAGCACTTGCCATATGCTAACTTGTAATACCTCAGAGATCATAGCAAAACAGTCCATTCCTTATGACCATTTCCTCAGCTTAGAGTCTCTGAGTTGGTGGCCCTTTTATTTGAGCCATTGTGGTTGATTTTCTATAAAGACAGAGTATTTTTACATATTGGCCATTCCTTTATGCCTAAGGTAGCAACCTGAACCAAAGGTTATTCAAGCAGTTGATTTTTCCAGTATGTTATTTTTCTTTGTAATTGGGTAAGTCAAGCCATTGAAGACATCACTGTACAGAAGTAGACAGACAACTGAAATTTATTAGAAAAACAAAACCTACACATAGAGACTTACAGCTTTATTTCATTCTAAAACAAAATGCTTAGGTCTATGGTATTTACAGTAGTAGCAGCCAAATATGCTAGACTGCATTCAGTTTTGCTTTGCTAAGTATAGCAAGTCTCACCTTTCAGTACCAGAAGCACATTTCTGTTGGAGCACTCGCTACCTTTTGAGCATGTTTCTGATATTTGTACCGCAACTGCTATTACTTCCCTGAGTACTTTTCAGAAGGCACTGAGGTGTGAGATACAGTATTGAAATTGAGCTCTTCCTTTTGAGTCGTGGTAATGAGGGTTATGCTCTCAGAAGAGCCACTACACTGTATGATTAGTTTTGACTCTATCCTGCTCATGAGGAGTACAGGAATTGGACATTGTTTTAACGAAGCATTAGATCCAGAACAACAGGTTCTGCCTGTGCAACATAAATAGCCTCATATCTTCTAACATGGTCTGACCAACTCTTTTGGTTGGGGGACACTTACCATGCTTCGAAAGGCTGGGGAACACATTAATATTATTGAAAATGTATCTGTTTTTATACCCAACACTAAAGTACTGTACTACGTTAAGATCAATGAGCAAGGGGGAACACAAAGGTTTGAATCAATTCTGTGAGCCTTATAAAAGGAGTCACATTAACTAGTTATATGCAGTATTTGAAGTTACAAAATGATTTCAGTGAGTAACAACTTTCTTATACAGTGTTTTCACCTTAACTGTGCAAATCCATTGAAAATATTTTGCATCCAGCTATTTCAAACCTAATAAAAATTCACAGAAAAGATTTTCCACAAAGCCAGGATGCAGAAGGCAGACTGTAAAAGTTATCACTGGATAGTACCATCAGATGTTTATATTTCTAGTACACCTTATGTATTTGTGGGGAGATTCAGCATTTTTTCTTCTTCTCTTCTAGCAGTAGAAATGGCAGTGCAGTATATTGTCAGATATGCATCTTTGAGGACAGATCTTAATTTGATTTTAATTTTTTCCTCCTTTATGATGAAAGCTTTTTAAAACAGACTGTGCTGCCAAATTTTTTTTCTTACTTTTTTTGTTAATTTGACATTGAGTTCTAAATATATTTCCAGTTTGCTCATTCTATATAGCCTCCATGAGTCCCAATAACATCTTGCTCCTGTATGAAATGAAGTTCCAGCCTCCTTTCATAAACTCTGAAGTATCACTTCCTGCAGTTTTACTGTTCTACAGTCACTTCTGCTCATACTCTTCCTATTTCTTGTTAGTTCCCCTTTCACTTATCAGCCATAGCCATTAGTCCGATCCAATCCTCTGTCAACCACCATTCTTTGCTGTCACCCATTCCAGAAAAGTAAAGTTCCAGTTTTTTGCTTACCTTCATGTAGATTTTCTCCCACTCTGCGACCATGTTATTCCACAGTCATCTTATTCGTCTACATTCACTCCATATGTGCAGGTACTCTGCCTGTTTCTTCTCAGCACATCAAGCAATCCTCTGCCCTTAAAAAATGCAAACCACCCAAACTTACTCCTGCATTTAGTCCATTTCCATTCTCAAGTCTCTCTAATCAGGAATGTTGATGCCATTCGTAACCTTCCCTTTCAGTCAGTTATACAGGATCTCTATGCATCCCCACTGTCCTCCCCTTCCTTTGCCATAAGTGCAATTAACAAGTGATTTTTCTGCCAACAGTCTGAGGGCATGTGTGCAGAAACATGAACATGCTGTTTGTAAGTCTTTCTCTTAAAGACACTGTTATTTTGAATCTTAATGAGCTCCAACTAAATGGGATCAAGCCACTACAGGAATATGTTCCAAATGGGAATACAAACACTTCAATTTTGACAGCATTTTTAGAAGACTTATCATTCCTCAAATTGCATTACTATCATTGCATAGTATTTTGTTTAGTTCATTGTCTCACTCAGCCTTAAGGCATAGAGTTAAGGAATGAATATCTTTCTTTAGGGACAAAAGTATGTTTAGCATTTTAATGAGTACAGTAAGTCCACACAGTTTGACTAGTTGATTCCTTCCTTGTAGTTTGGTATTTAAGAGGCATAAATAAGAAATTCCAGGTCACTTAAAGAAAAATAATTGTCTAAGAAGGTAGCATCTTCCCCTTTCGTACTCATGGAGTATATTTTCTCATGTACTAATCCGGATCTGGTTAATGTGGTTGCCTTGCTTGGTTACAAATCTTGGCTAAACTAAATCATATTATGTTCCACTCCTAATTCTTCAAGAATGGTTTTGAAGTGCCTATGACCCAGAGTCCTTATTTTTACAAAGTTGCCAGTTTCAGTGACTTTTTTCTTGACTTTGTTAATTTTAATGGGTTTGGCATGTAGGTTATTTTGATTCTTTTCTGAGGTAGTAATGTGGTCATTAAACTCACAAATACATTTTCCAGGATCATAGAGGGGACATCATTAATTGTGAAAATGTGATACTACAAAGTTTTTTTTTTCTTTAATACCCATGCCAGCTTCTCAAAAGTGCTTTATCTGGTTATTGCTCTTCACTGAATAAACACCCAGCAGCTATTCCATCCCAAGAAAAGATCTGGCAAGTCTCCAACTAAATATAGCCGTGCTAGCACTGTACACAAAAAAGCAATAGCTGTAACATTAACAAAAGAGCCAAATAACCAAGTAAGGATAATGCTGGAAGCTGCAGACACTCAAATCCAAAAAATAGTAAAAAATTGTATTAAGCGCTTTCATCCTGTCATAGGACTTCATCAAAATAAAAATGTAACCTCAAACCAAGACATTCCTATTACAGGACAAAAGCGCTTACATTTTTTTTTACTATTTTTTGGAGTGGAGTGTCTGCAGCTTCCAATGTTATCCTTACTTGGTTGTGTTAGTACTGTCACAAATGTCAATACCTTCAATGAGAGGCTGAAAAACCATCAAATTTCTGTATTTTTTTCAGAGATTATCTTTGTTTGCTAACTGGTCCTCAACTTTTGTAATGTCTGATGCATGAGGCAAAGGTTCATCCACTGGCTGTCCCCCCTCCCCTTGACATCTTGTATCTAGACATCGGTAAATATTTCAGGACCATCTTTGACAAACTCCCCATCTCAACATGCCTTTTTTTCTCTTGGTTATCAGTTCCATCATCAAGTAGCTGAGTGATTGCTGATTCAGAACTCTGGCTTGTTACTTTTTTAGAAAGATTGCTGGCCATTAATACTGTTTCCAAGCCTTTACTTTGCAGTCCATGGTTGTCCTATAAAACTATCAAGTTTAACTGCATGCGTTGTAATGTTTTGGTGCATTATGTAAAACTCTTTATATAGTTACAGTTTCCTGACAGATTAAAGGGAAAGTGATGTCCATGTTTAGTGCTGAAGTATCCCTTGGGCCATAAATTAAAAAAAAAAAAAAAACACACTTTTCAATATTAACTGTCCTTTACTTTCATACACTTGAAGAAAGTATGGTGACAAGAATCCATAGAAACCTTACACAAAACAGAGTGAGAGTAAAATCATAAACTGTATAATATTGTATGCTACGAATACCAACCAGCAGTTCTAGAAGTTGTACAAGAATGAGGCTTTGGGTACCAAGTTTTAGTGCAGTGAAAATACAATGCATTTGGAGTGCATATTTTAACTTTAACAGTAAATCTACCATATGGAAAGGTTTGCCAAGAGGTTGGAACCTTGGCATTATGCCTTCTAGGTTCAGTGCTGAAGTCTAAATCTGTGACTTCAGGGGGGTGGTGGTAGCTGCACGACTGCAGTGTTCTCAAGCATGATCTAGTGGCTGTTTGGCTACTGCACCAACCTCATAATGGTAGTTTAGTCCTAAACTTCAACCAAATTACTTTGACAGAATAAAAGTAAATCACACTTACTTTCCCCCTATGCGATCAGATGGTCCAGTGGATAGTTCCACCACACAGCTCCAGAGGTCAGTTTTGACTCCAGGCCACTGGCCAGTATTGACAAAATTGTATTACTTGCAAAATCACTATTCTGCATGTAGTGCAATGCTCTGTTGTCAGGTTGCCACCTTGCAGCCCTGAGATTCGCTCCAAAACTCTGTCACCAACAGTAGAATAGCAATTGCTGTGATGTAGTATTCTTCTGGTATGTGGCTAAATGAATATTGGTCCTACTGCACAGCTTCAGGGTTCAAATTTACACCACTTAGCCACCCTCCCCACACATGCACACACACCTTCTACAACATGCATGGGGAAGGTAAGTGACGAGCTCTGGTTATAAGTATGGCAGCAGGCAATTGTAGATCTTACTTATGCACTGCACAATTATTACAGAAAAAATGTGTTGTGCTTAGTCTAATAAATAAGTTAAGAAATATATTATATGCAGAAATGGTCCGAAAACAGCAGGAGTAACAGACAGCTGACAACTAGGCAAAACTACTGCTTTTGTGTGTTTACAGACTGAATGAGAGAATGACCGAATGGGTATGGGTGCCAAATTGTGAGGAGCTACATTTCAGACAAGCTTGGAAGGGAGGCTTTCTGTCTGCTTTTTTGTGGCTTGCTATAGATCTGGAGAGGAACACATCAATGGGACATTGTTATAATGAGAGGGACTGATGTTTTCTGTGAAAGTTTCATGTGCTGAGCTGTCTTTATACCCAGTGGATCCCAAGGTGGTTGTTATGATAAGCACATCATCAGTTTCCAAGAAGAATGCTTATAATCTACAAAGTGATTGCAACAGGTTTTCTTACTCTAAAAAAGCAAAACTGAAGCCTTTCAAAGAAATATCAAGCCTTTTATTAGCCAATTTCTTACTCAGATTAGAACACTTTGAACATTGCTCTCCAATGACACACACTTGACAGAAATCTGTCCACTACTCGATTAGATCATTAGGCTCTGTGGATCTAAAGATGAACTTGATAAACTGAAAGCTAGCAATCATTCATTCTCAGTGCTCAGGCCTAGAGTCTGAAGCAGTCTTTAGCAGTGAGATGAGTATCCACCTCTAAGATCTTGATTAGTCCTTACCCTAGAACTGCTTGCAAATGTTTCTGTCTTCCTGGTAGCATAATTGTGTATTGTCATAGGTTCTGTTTTTCTAGCTAACCATATTCAGGTTTACTAATTCTGTTTTCTGTTTGATTTGATTGGGACAGTGCAGGCTCAGGGAAATATAATACCTCTAATTTCCTGCTGCATATCTTTTTTCCATTATTCTGAGCTTTTATAAAAGGACTTGGAAACAGCCATTTCTAGAAAGTGGTTATCGTTGAAATCATGAGGATCAGCTAATTTCTGAAGGTTTTCTTTCTTCATCTTTATTTAGTATGTAAACATGAGTAGCTGATTAAGGGAAATCAGCTGTAGGACCTTGCCAGTGGTCATTTTTAGAGCCATTTCTGTTAAAAGATAAGTAGAGAGTCACAACTGTTGTCTATTAAACATTGAAACAACTCACTGAAAAAAATTAAGTAACCTCATTCAAATTGTGTTGTATGTATTAAAGAAATAATGGTAGAAATGAGTCCCTATTAATACGCCCTTTTTCAGTCGTCGGTATAAGGGCACATAACTCTGTATTATGCAAATCAATATATCATCATGATTCAGAAAACATCTTGGTTTCAGACAGCTACAAGGCTTGTAAAGTTTTAAGCAGATAATTTCAAACTTTACTTCTGCTGTTCTGCCCACCTTTATCCAGTGTACTGTTCACTTTTGACTAGTTTAGCAGATATTCACCCCATACCTCTTTACTGTACAGATTTTCACAGAATGCGCAGGTTTTTGTCTCATATTTTTGGTATGTTCTTTTTATAAAATTGTGCTTTTCTAGCAAATCATTGGCAAATCATTGAAGATGTAAGTCAGGAAATAATTACACTTGTTTGGATTTCAGACTTCATATGTTTCAGAAGATTCATGCTAATGCAAAATCTGTTCTATCTACTTTCTAAGTTTGTAAGAGCAATATTTAAAAATTGACCGTATTTTTCAGTCTTTGTCTCCCCATTATTTATGGCTTTGTCCAGATTTCTTGGTCTAAGAGGTTGAGAGGTATGATTCACCCATATTTGGATTAATTTAATTTTTGCATTTGACCCACTTGTTCTTACAAGCAGTACAACAGTAAAACTTCCCAAACCACCACAGAAGGGCATTGATAATCAAAATCAACCTAATATGAGAAATTCTACCTATCTAAATGTCCTATACATCTAGAAATAGTCAATAGCTTCATCTTAACAAAGGAATAGTAAGTTAATCCAAGAAAACTAATCACTAGAATCTTCTTTAAAAGAGGTATTAAGCTAATGCAAGAACCATACAATTCTGTTTCCATGTAATTCACAGTAACTAAAGGTAGTTGTCATAAAATAACTCTGCTCGATCTTCTGATCCCATTTGCATATACATTTACATTTTCTCCTGCCCCCCCCCCCCCCACACACACACACACACTTTGTAATATTCTGTAGTATACCTTTGCAACAGATAAATCATCCCAAGCCAATCACATTAGTTTGCCTTTACAGTCCTGGCTATCTGAATCTAAGTTTACTCCTGCAACATGACCTGTAACTAAATTCTCCAATATAATCATCCTACAGTTTAAGTATAAAACCCTCTGAACTGCACCATATAAATTATATACAGTAAAGTAAAACAGAAAACCATGGTTGAGTCATAAGTAAACAGCATATGACACAACCTATGCGGGAAGGTGGGGTGATCAAAACTCTTCTCAACTCATAATGTGTCAAAGCACAAACAATTCTTTACAGAGTATTACAGCAGAGAAAGTCCCACTTCAGTGTCTCCTGCTCACAAAAGAAACTAGTAATTATGTGCACAAAAACTTCTTATGGACAGTATCATTGGAAGTAAACAATTTGGCTTATATTTTATGTTCCTGTAGTAGTTTTCTAAAACCTGCTGTTCTATTCAATCAACTAATGATTGTTCCCTCTCCTCTAATCACTAACTTTTCCTCATCTTTACTTCATTCATAGCTTTCTAGATTCTTTTCAGTTCTCAGACCATACTTCTGTTTCATCTCCTGACTGCAATTTTTCTCCTGTAGAAATTTTTCTGTAGTTATTGCATTTGTTTTAATCCTTGGTACATAAAATGTTATTAGATCATTGGACAGAAGATGGTTTTAGCCTGTATAAAAGTTGTATGACCAAAATCTGTACTTGCGTTATCTTTGAAGTACCAAATTTGAATATTTTGCTTTTGTGCCTGTTGATCATGGCTGAAAAGGGTCCAAGGACTAGGTCACCAACCTAATCAATAAAGAATAAATAAAACATTCCTCCACTGTGCTGACCAGTCAGATTGATATAATCTCTACACAAACCACAACCAGAGATGTTCATCATTTTGATCACTGCTGCAGTAGCCTTAGCTATATGAGTTATATTTTGCCAGGGATATAACAGCTGGCCATTTTCCACATCTTCCATGTCATCAAGCCATTAGGCAGCTAGATGAGCTGGTTAAAACAGGTTTGAGCACCAAGCTCTTCAGAGATTTCTTGCTGCAAAGAGAAGTTCCCTTTGGGCCAAAAATTTCCATGATTAAAAATTATTGCTTTATTGTACTTTCATGCTTATAAAAGTTATTTTTCTAGGAGTTTGAATTTTAATAGACTTTTACAAGACTCTTAACTAGAGTGCAGTTAAAAGTTGTTGAAAACCAATTTTTTTGTGGGTGGTGAAATTGTGTTTATTTTACTTTTTGGAGCTGGAAAAGTGTATTAAAGTGCTTTTTATTGTGTTTTTGTGGGAAAATTGCTTTTACCAACTTGAAATTTTCACTGGCTTATGTTGCTTGGTTTTCCCAGGAAACAGACATCATAGTTGCTTGACCATGGAACAATCTGTTGGTCTCATGGTTGGTCCTCCTTTCAGCTTCATAAAGAAAAATAGGTAACCAAACAGCCTTTGCCCCAAAAGCAGGCTAACAATTTGCATCAGCTGCAGGTGGGTGACTGCTGCAGCCAGATAGTTTCTCAGACTACTCATCTTTTCTCTGGATCCCTCTGGTGTAGCACCTACAACCCCTACAGACTGAGGATTAGCTACATCCTTTGCAACCGCGTGGGTTCCCTCAGTGAGAAAGGGAGAGTCACACATCAGTCCTGGGAAAGGGAACAGGGAAGACTTCCCTGTTTGGTCAGAATATTGTGCCCATCTCTGGGAAATCTGCTGCTATTAATAACACTGTTACTCCCATTTTTCCTGTCAAAAAGAAACAGAAACCTAAACATATATCTACTCCCCCTCAGAATTATTTACACAGAAGTAGTTTATTTGGTCTGGGTCAAGGTTTAATTGGCAGGAAGAGGAAGGGACAGATGCAGGTTTTTCTCCTCAGATTTCAGATTCAGACTCCGAGGAGAGTTCATCTTCTGATTGTCTCTTTGGGAGTTTCTCTTTGTGTGACTATTTCTCAAATGTGCCAGTGTTTGTTGTTTTCAGTGAGAAAACACTGAGGTTTTGCAGTCCCTCAGAAAAGACTGTGAGCTGTTGCAGAAGGAATTTTAAGAACCTTCACCAGTTCCTCCATTTTTGTCAGCTTTGGAAGATGTGTGTGCCACTGCTTGCAATTTTCCTGATAGTCAGCCTACTGCCCCTAAAAAGGCAGATCTATTATATAAAGCTGCTTAGTTTTTTTTTGAGTATTTATGCACTCCTCCCAAACCTGACCCAGCAGCTATATAGCTTTATTTAATCCTACTGCTGCTAAACATTTGGTTCATTCCAATTCTACTCTTTCTGACAAGGATAGGAAAATTATTGATAAATATGGGGGAAAAAAGTATGCATCTGCCAATTTGATTGTCACAATTTTGAATTGTCAGGCACATATGTTAAAAGTTTATTCTAATTGTGAAATTATGAGGAATGTTTTATCCACATTTTCTTCTAGTGAGGAAAAATCTGCTTTAAATGGTTTAAAGGACAACAATGGGATTCTGTTATTAAATGCTCAACTTCTCTGCCTTTTTCTCCCTATTTACTGTACCTGCTATGAATAAACAGCAATATAGCATGTAAAATATTTTAAATTGACTTTTTCTCCACTAGAACAGTACCTTACTATACTGTAGTGGTTTTACTTTCAAAAAACTTTTGTCCCGCCCTGGTAAAGCTTGCTGCAGGTCTCCATTTCATTGATGTCATCAACACCTATGACTACAGGTAGTTTTCTGGCCAATTAATTCCTTCTCCAAACTGATATTTCCATGACCTTCCTAAAAACCCACCCATGCTGCAATGTCACAGCTGCTTGGTCCTTTCCCTACCCATACAGAAAGTAAAGGTTAGAACAAGGAAACAGTTCGAGTCAAGTCTCCTGCTGTGGGCTGTCAATCACAGGTGGTAACAGCTCAAATTACCCTTAGAACTTTGACAGCTAGGGAAGTTAGGTGTGAAGGGGGATGGGAGATGAGTCAAAGTAGTATAATTCAGGCTTCACAAAACTTTGCAGTTTAGCTATTCTGAAAAGAAGCAGCAGTAAAAAGCACTTTGAGAGTCTGTTCTGTGGCATTTGCACTGTTTGCGTTTTAAGTAGTCACTGAATGGCATGAAATGTTACTTAAAACTGACTGAAAGACAGTAGTGTATGCATGTAAAATCAATGCAGTGACAGGAGCTTCAGGAAGAAATAGGCATACATGACATAATTTTTTTACAGACAAGCACTGCATGATGGGACAGACTAAATCCAAATTATTTCAAGATGCCAGACCCCATGTGGTCAGACTCAGAAATGGAGTATAAAAATATTTTAAAACCTGTAAATAGTCCCAGAGTCATGTTAAAATGTAGGAAACACCAAACCATGATGAAATAAGCATGTTTTTTGAGTCTGTGGGTGTGGTTCTAACTTATTGTTTACAATGTGTTACTGTGTTGACACTTCTTTCAGGGCTATGGCCACTGGTACTGTTTTGAGAAATATTGTCTGACTGCGTTTTCTGAACCTCTCAGATGTAAAAAATGAGATTTTAAATTTCCTTTTGGAAAGAGAGAGAGTTTTTGGTTCCTCTGTTGCAGAGCTCATCAAAAAGTGATGAAAGGGATAAGCTGATTCAAGGAATCTATAACATTTTTAGCCACCTTTTCTAAATTTTCTAAGAGATTCTCTAACCCCTCATGCAGTTTTAGCAAGAAACAAAATAAACGGTCTCAACAAAATGTGGGTAAACAGATGTTTAGGAAGAATTGGTAGGGGATTCCAAAAAACAAAAACGAAAAAAATCAGGCCACCCCAAACCAAGGACAATCCAACAAGTCAGAATGATTATTTAAGGGACCTTGCCCCCAACCCTGCCAGTCCCTCTACTCTTCCATCATAGCTAACATTAGGCACCTGCCAAACGCACAGCTGTAGGGAGCCCCCGATTATCTCACTATGTACAAGGGCCCCCACATGCAGCAGGCACTGGTTTCTCCATCTCCTTCACGCCTTGCTCTGCACCTCCTGGATGTTTGCATGGCTGTAATATATCACAGCTTGATTCTATTTTTTTTTTTTATAAAAACTTGTTTGTAAGCTGCGATGAAGCAAGAGACCTGTTTGGTTGCAGCAGCCAGGGAAGGGAGTTGTAGTTTTTTTTTTTTTTATCATCATTATATAAGGAAACTGATGATGCAAGGACCTGATTGGTCCTTGTAAAGCACTTCCTGTGTCAACTGCCTTTAAAAAATCAAGTGTGTAGCAAGCATTACTTCTCTTCTTGTTTTTCAAGAGAAGCATTTGCTTTGCCGTAATAAGTTGTCTAGCAGATCAGTTTTGTAGATTATTGGCATGAGGATGGATGGATGGAGGATTCAAACTTTCCAGGAGGGATCTTGGGAGCAGTAAAGGAGCTGTATTTTTAACTGCCCTTGTAAGGGCAATTTCTAAAAAAAATTATGAAAAACTTTTCTTTTAAGTGCAATTTAAAAAGACTGAACTGGTCTTGTCTGTGTGGAGAAGCAAGTTGCAGATCAGTCTAAAATCATGAAGAGGGAACAAAGGATTAGTAGCAGCCTTCTATCAACTGCAGCAAAGGTAAATTGCTGGGTTGATTTTTAACTTTATTTCTTGTGGAGGAGGGGGCCTGGAGAGATGATTGTATTACTTTTTTGTGCAGAGTTCTTGTGTTAAGCAGATTGGGGGTGCTGTGGTTATAGCAGTTTTATTTTACCTTTGTCCACTTTTCTTCTGCTAAGAGATTGAGAAAGGGAGGCTTGTCTGTAATAATTAATGTCCAGATTTGATGCAGTCTTGCATAAGAATGTTCATTAATGTATTTTTGTTTTGTCTACAGTTGTTCTGAAAGATTGGTAGTTGGGGGATAGCAGCTGCAAGTATGTTGCAGAATGTGCAGATAATGCAATATATACTAATGCAAACCCTGTTACGCTGGTATTGTATATACCAGCGATGTTTACATCTATCCCTGATGCTACACATTTGTTTTATGATAATTTTTTGCTTTGTCCGGAGTCACTGTGCTGAGAGGTTGGGAGGAGGGTTACGGGCTGTGAGAATCTTACACAATATTCAGATGTTTGCTTGCTTCTCATTAAAACGTGGGGTCACAAAATGCATTTTATTGCAAAATCTGTTATTCCAGCATCTTTGTTAGCTTGTAAGCACATTGTCTTCATTTTATTTTGTTTTCACTTCATCTAGATTTATTTTGCTGAGACACTTTGGGGGGGGGGGGGGTAAGGACTGTGAAAGTTCTGCAAGATGCACTGATGTCTTAATGCATGCTAATACAAACCCTGTTCTACTATCTAAATTTATCATAGCCATGTTTTAAACTATCCCTGATGTTACACCTTTGTTCTGCAGTTATTTTGCCTTTGGCATTTTTATGCTGAGCGATTAGTAGAGGGTAGGGGCTGTGAAAATGTTGCACAATGTTTAGATGTTTTGCCTGGTATTATCGGTCTGTTCCTCATCAAAACTATGGCTTCAAGCAATGCATGCTCCCGCAAAATCTGATATTCTGCCATCTTTATTAGTTCATAAGCAACCCTCTTTTAAATCCCTAATGTTACGCCTTTTTATTGTTTTACCTCATCTAGAATTATTGTGATAATACATGGGGGGCTGTGACAATTCTGCCAAATGTACTGATGTCTTAATGCACGCTAATACAAACCCTGTTCTACTATCTAAGATTAGCATAGCAATGTTTTCAACTATTCCTGATGTTACACCTTTGTTATGCAGTTATTTTCAGCTTTGTCTGGAATTATGTTGAGAGGTTAGGAGGTTGGTAGGGGCTGTGAGAATGTTGCACAATGTCCAGATGTTTGGTAGTTTTGGTCTGTTCATCATAATTGTGGGTCACACAATGCATGCTACTGCAAAATCTTATTCTAGCACTGTTGTTAGTTCATAAGTCCAGTATTTTAAATTCCTAATGTCATGTCTTTGTCTTGTGGTATTTTTGTTTTATCCAGATTTATTATAGCAGTGTTTAAAACTATCCCTTATGTTACATGATTGTTCTGCTGCTATTTTTGGCTTTGTCTAGAATTGTTAAGCTGAGAGGTTAGGAGAGCAGTAGCGCTGCTACAATGTTGCACAATGTTTAGATCTTTGCTTGATAACAGTCTTTTCCTCATCAGAAAGTGGGTTCATGCAATGCATTCTCCTGAAAAATCTGTTCTAGCATCATTTCATTCATAAGCACATTGTTTTAAATCCCTAATGTTACGCCTTTGACTTGTTTTTTAATCTATATTAACTTCTAGAATTATTTTGCTGAGATATTGGGATGTGAGAATTATGCAGAATGTACTTTTAATGCATGCTAATGTAAGCCCTGCTATTCTAGTATCTTTCTAAGTTTATTATAGCAGTGTGTTAGACTATCCCTGAAGTTACGCATTTGTTCAGCAATTACTTTTGGCTTTGTCTACTAGAATTATTGTGATGAGAGGTCAGGAGGTAGGGGCTGGGAGAATGTTGTAAAATGTTTGCCTGATATTTTTGGTTTTCTCCTTGCTCACAAAATTATTATGTAACACAATGTTGAAGGCCAAAGCTGCTAGAAGAATGGACTTCATATCCTCCATGTAATGCATAGTACGTTCCCTGGCTTTGTTTTTGCTTTGTTTTTTTTTTTCAGACACTTTTATTGAATTATCACTTGTGATGTAGGCAAATTTGCATTCATATAAAAGTAATCAGGCTATATTAACATACACATTATACTTCACATATATTGCTATACATCATATAACCTAAGCAATATTACATAAATTATTCAGTTCTGCCTTTTTTTAAATAAGAAACCTCTATATAAAACCATCACTTACTACATAAGTTCATGTGCTAAGGGGTGTGTGTGTGTGTGTGTGTGGGGGGGGGGGGGGTTGTGAGAATGTGTGTCTCCAGATATCTGCCTGGTTCTTCTGTTATGTCCCTCATTAATGAGGTTTTCTAGCAAGACCATGATTTTACTCCTTTGCTCTACCAATGATTTTGGTTTGTTCAGGTCTATGTGCTAAGAGGGTGAGAGGTAGTGGGTAGGTATATGAAAATGTTGTACATGTTATGCAGTGCCTGTCATTGTGACACTGCATTCTTGAATTGTGGCTGGTTTGTAATTAAAGTGGGAATAGCTTTTGGAAATGTCTAGTTTTTTGCTCTATAATTTTTTTTCTTGCCTCATACTTTAGTGTGCTCCCCTTGAAACTTGCAACTTTCTACCCTTTGTTCTTTCTGACTTTAGTCGCCTGTTTAAGAGAGTTTCTAATAGTAATATTTTAAGTCTCTTTGGTACTGTTCATACGTTTGAGGGGATGAAAGGAGTAGACTTTTGTAGAATAAGCTGAGGTTCACCTCCAATGTTTATTTGACTTAAACTGTGATTTGGGCCTTTCTCTAAGTTTTTTGCCTACTGGTCGGTACAGCAGTAACTGATATCAATGGAAGTCATTATGAAATGTGGTGGGGAGATAATTGGATCCCCATGACCGCTGGTTCTGTGGGTGCCTAACGCAGGCTATGGATGTGGCTGTGTATTTTGTATTTCGCTTCAGTTGTGCCTATTGCCTGCATTACAGTTATTTTTGCCTACTGGTCACTGTTACGCTGCAGTTTTTCTGCCTGCGGTACAATAGTAACAGATGTCAACAGAAATTTTGTAATACGGTTCAATAGAGCCTATTGTATAACTTGTCCTTATGAATCGTGTTCCGTATTTGGTTGCTCATTCTTTTGTGCCTGCAGTCATACTAACATGACCTTGTGGAACCTAATCCATTTTTCTGGTTTATATGCCTGCACTGTGGCTCTTTTACCTACTGGTCATCGTTTCTCTTTGGTTCTGCCTACAGTGCAAGATGGAATCAACTGGCCACTTTTCTTGTTGGGTGTGCATTGCACCATGGATTGTGTAGCTCTTAGTTGATTTAGAGTGGCAGCTTCAGTTTTTCTGCTTAACCTGAATGCATTTTTTGCAGTGGTCAGGCCTTAACACTGTCATCATGGGTGCCACTGAGATACAAGTCAGTGGATATGAGAATTTACATTTTGTAAAACCCATCTTTAATATCCAGATGTAATGTTAGAGGGATTGGTACTGCCACCTGGTTAAAGACCATATGTTTGGGGTTGTTTCCTTTTATTATGAGTTTTTGTAGGCGTAGTAGTGCAATACAGTAACGGATGCTTGGAGAGTAATGCACAAAAGCGGCGTATAGTTACCGGTTGTATTTTGTAAGCAGAGGAGGCAAGTGCCACAGGTAGTGTGTAAAGGGAAAGAATGTACGTTTATAGCTTGAGCTTACAGTTAGGGCACTTGCTGCTTACACTGCTTGGTTGGCTTGGAGTTTGTAATTCACATATTGTGGCAATGGGCACCTCAAAGTTGAGGGTTTGCCTCAGTGCATCCAGTAAGTAAATCTGATGGGTAACATTTCACTATTGTCTTATGGGATTTGTTTCTGTGTAATATAGAAAATACCATCATCCTCAGAATGTGTTCAGAATGTTAACCTTTGTCAAACTTTCAGCTGATGATATGCATTCCTGGGTAGGTCGAAGAAAGTGGTGTAACATGTACCTGAAGAGTGGTGCTTTCTACTAACATTATGACAAAAAGATCCCATGTCTGCTTGTGTAGTAATTCTGCTTTATTTCCATTCCCACTTAGAAATGAAGTGTACATATTTGTCAAGAGCAGCAAAAAGAAAGCTTCAGCAGCAGTGGGATGAGGATGCAAAGAGACAGGGTTCCATTAATAATTTTTTTCTGTGGGTCATCAGAGAAGGGAGATTCAGCAAAACGTCTGCCTTCAGGACAACACAATGGTTCTGCAGTACAGCCTACCCTCTATGATCCCAATATCCTTACCAGAGCAGGTGCCCACTCTGTTATGGTTGCACCACAGGCTACCTCCTGTGAACCTGCAGCCTTTACCATGGCATAAAATGTGTCAAAAAAGTGGATTCAACTTTAGAAGTGCTGCCTGGACCACCAGAGTTTGATACAGGAGGAGTCCATAGTTCTGTAGTGACAACAGATGTGGCCTGTTATTTGCAGGGAGTGTGAGGTGTATCATTTGAGGATCTAGGAACTTGGCCAAACTTGATAAGGGATGAGTTTAGGGTAGCTGCCACCCAGCATTGACCTGTGCAAGTGGTGTTGGGATAGTTCCCAGTCAATGAACAGAAAAAATTTACATCGGAGAACTATTTCCATATGCTGCCTAATGGGGAGAGAGTAAAACACACTTGGTTGACATATTCAGTCTGAAAAGATGCACTATTTTGCTTTGCATGCAAATTATTTGGACATTCTAATCATCTTCTTTGGTAAGGTGGTTACAGAGCATGGAGAGAGATGTTCAAAGCTTTGCACAGCCACGACCGAGCTCCAGAGCATATGGCATGCATGCTGAAGGGGAAGGAGCTGGACAACAGAGTAAAGAGGCAGATAATAGACAAGCAGTGGTTGAAAAAGAGAACTCACTGGAGTGGTAGGAGCTGGACAACAGAGTAAAGAGGCAGATAATAGACAAGCAGTGGTTGAAAAAGAGAACTCACTGGAGTGGTGTGTTAGAACGTATTATACTATTGTCCAATAACTGGCAGAATGGAACATGGCATTCCATGGTTCGAGTGATGCCCTGTGCACCAATGGCAATGGCAATTTCTTAGGCCAAGTGCAGTTTTTGTCACAGTTTAATTCCATCATGGCTGAACATTTGCATCGTATTAGGAATAAAGAACTAATGGATCATTATCTTGTGAAGGACATATAGATTGAAATTATCCAGCTGATTGCAAATGCTACTTTAAGGACCATTATAGGGAAGGTGAAGGATGCTATGTAGTTTTCTATGATTCTTGATTGCACACCAGACATCAGCAATCAAGTCCAAATGACTGGAGTAGTTAGGCATCAGGACATTTCAAGGACTGCAGCCGCAGTTGAACACTTTCTGGGATTTGTGCCTCTGAATGATACAACCAGAGCAGGACTTATAGAAGCACTTCTCCAGACTCTGCAAAATCACCAACTGAACATTAATGACTCTCAAGGGCAAGGATATGACAATGGCAGCAACATGAAGGGGAAATGAGCTGGAGTGCAGATCCAGATAAAACAGCTGAATTCAAGGGCTTTTTATGTGCCATGTGCCTGCCATAATTTAAATCTTTTAGTGATGGAGCACATTCATCACTACAGCTAGTGCCTCTGTTTGGATGTCTACAGAACATTTAGGTACTCTGTTCAGCATGAACGAGCCGATGGCAGATCTTGAAATGTCACATAAATGTCACTTTGAAGCCACTGTCAGAGACTCGCTGAGAATGCAGAATAGACTGTCAAGGCAATAAGATTTCAGTTGAAGGGAGTTATAGAAGCATTACGGGAGATAGGTGAAGCTTTACATAGAAGTGATGCTGCAACATATTTATTTATTATTTTATTTATTTATTGACATTTGTTAACCGGGTTTGTCCAACTGGGCTTGTGGCCCATTTTCAGTGGAGACCCAAGGAGAAAAGCTCCAGTAATACATTTTAAAATAAGTACAATTTTAAACAATATTGTTATAATAGCAGTTATAGCAAAACGATTCACAAATGTTGGGTTACATGTATAAAGTTAAAGTTGCATTAAAAAGAAGCTAAGTAACAATTTTACATTGATATAGTTCAATAGGTCAACAATAAACATTTTTTGTTTGTATAAAATTGTGCAAATGCATAGTAGACACATTGGAGAGAGAGGTGTAATGAGGTACTAAGTATGGTCCTTTTGAGGGTACATAAAGGGAAAGAAGACTAGGTAGGGTCATGGCAAGGGCAGGTTTTGGAATTGAGAAAATAAGCTTTTAGTTCATTTTTAAAGTGTGAGGTGTGGGAGATTGAACGTAAGTCAAGGGGAAGTTTGTTCCAAGCATGGGCAAGGGAGTGTTTGAAGAGTAGTTTGCCTACTGACCTTTTTGGGTGGTAGATATCAAGTAATTGTTGGTTAGAAGTACGGAGGGTCCAGGAAGGGATGTAGATGGAGACTAAGGAAGATAGAGATGGACAGAAGGAGGGTTTATAAAGAAGAGAGTGTAGCATATGAAATTGATAAGATAGCAGAAACTGGGGAAGTTCAAGCCATTGAAGAGAGTTTAAAGAAATACAGTGGTGTGAGTTGTATGGGGAGTTAGTAATGAATCTGGCTATTTTATGGTAAGTCTGTTGCAGTTTGTTTAGAGTGGAGGCCTGGATATTGGTAAGAACTGGGGCGGCATATAAGAGGGAGGGGAGGAGGAGTACCTGGCCCAGGGTAAGTCTAGATTTAGGGGTTAGGAATTTTTTGTTCTGATATAGCAGACCTAGTTTCTGGTTTGTTTTTTGTATACATTGGAGTATGTGTAGGTTGAACATGAGTTCATCGATAATGACCCCTAGGAGTTTTGTGTGGGTGTCAGGTTGGATGTTTGTATTGTTAGAAGATGTAATAAAAAAGGAGGTTTTGTGATGAGAAAGAGAACGGGGAAGGAAAAGTAGGAGTTTGGTCTTTTTGGGATTTAGGATCAATAGGTTGTGAGAGCGCCATTGTTCAGTGGATAGTAGGGCCTGTTGGGTCAGGGAGTGTAGTTCAGGACTGTTATTTGAGATGGATATAAGTGTGGAGTCGTCAGCATACTGAATAAAGGAGGTTTCTTTGCATGAGGTGTAAAGATCATTGGTGAAGATGTTAAAAGGGGTCCCAAAATGGAGCCTTGGCAACACCAGTGGAGATGGGAAGGAAAGGTGAGGAGGATGAGAGCCATTTGACAGATTGTTCCCTGCCAGATAGGTAACTATTAAACCAGGCAAGTTTGGAGGGGGATAGGTGGAGATTTGCGAGTTTGGATAGTAGTAGAGGATGAGAGACAGTATTGAAGGCTTTGGAGAGATCTAGGAAGAGACAGGAAATGAGTTTATTGTTGTCTAGGACCTCTGCAATAATATGAGTGAAGGAGAGAAGGGCAGTGGTGATGCTGTGGTGAGGACGAAATCCATGTTGGGTAGGGGTAAGTAAGTGGTGTGTGAGGAGGTGATTGAGAAGCTGTGAGTGAATACATTTTTCTAATATCTTGGAGAGGGGGGACAGAATGGCAATGGGTCGGAAGTTTGAGGGGTCAGTGGAGTTTCCACCTTTATGAAGAGGGATAGTGAAGAAAGATTTCCAAAGGGTGGGGACAGTTGATTCCGGAATAGATCGATTAATTAGTATAGATACAGGATAGGCAATTGAGTCAGCAGCAAGTTTGAGGAATGTAGGAGATAGATTGTCAGTGGAAGGAGAGCAAGGTTTTAGCTTAAGTAGTAGAGATTTGATGTAAGTAATGGGAACTGGCTCAAAAGAAAACAAAGTTGTGTTAGTGGGACTTGGAGATGTGAGTGTCGAAGTAGAGTTTGGCTTAGAGGTTACCAGATTTTGGATGGAAGAGAGAGTGTTTATTCAGGAGGGTAGCTGTTTCCTGAGAGGAAGAGTTAGGGTATGGGGAGGGATTAGAGGGCTTTCCAGGACAGAGGATGTTGTTGAGAGTTGACCAGAATTTTCGAGGATTGGATTTGTTAAGCTGATCAGAGCTATAGTATAACTTTTTGTCATCAGTTGTATGTTTTTTTGCAAGGTTCCTCAGTTGCCTGTATTTTTGAAGAAAAGGTGGTGGTTTAGTTTTAGTCCAGGTTTACCAAGCTTGATCTCTTTGTTTTATAAGGGACCTAGTCTCTTTGGAGAGCCAAGGAGCATGGTTTGATTTTACTCTGATCTTCCCAGAGGGAGCTAAGGAGTTTATAGTATTCACGAAGATGCTATTGAAAGTGCTTACAGCATTGTTTAGGGGAGGTGTTTTAGGATGGACCAATGTATGTTGTGGAGAATGGAGTTAAATTAGGATGAATTGAAAGTCGATAGTTTTCGACAGTCTTTGATAAGGTGGAGTTTAGGAATATGGGAGTAGTGTCTTAAGATGGTGGTAGGGAGATGATCACTGAGGGAGTCAGGTAAGATGGTGGGATTGTGGTATTGGTGGGGGGAATTGGTAAGGATCCAGTCTATGATGGAGCTGGAAGTAGAATTTTTATGGAAGCGAGTGGGAGATGTTATAAGTTGGTGGAAGCCGTGTAGGTGGATACTGAGTTGGGGGGAGTCAGTTGTGAGTTTGGACCAATCAATGTTGACATCACCAAGGATAAGTGTCTCATATGGTATGTTGTGGGAGAACCAGGATAGGATGTTTTCAAGAATGGGCAGATTGTTACCAGGAGGAAGGTAGATAGAGGCAATTGCAAGTTTTTTGTGGGGATTCAGATGGCAGTTAAGGATGATGATTTCAGCTGGGAGGAAGTCAGGAATTGGGGAAGGGTATGGTGAGAGGTTAAGAATGTTTGAGTAGAGGATAGCCACGCCACCACCTTTTTTTTACATGTCTATCAGATTGGAAGATATTATAACCTGGTGGGAGTATTTCACTATTTGAGATTTTTGGCTTGAGCCAGGTTTCAGATAGGGAGAGGATGTGAGGGGTACTGAAAGCTATCCATGAGTGCAGCTCAGTGACTTATTTGCTAGACTCTGAATATTCAATGAGTAAATAGTTAAGTATTTGGATGGAGATGATTGTTGTGATTGAGGTTGGTGACTGTTAGAGGAGTAAAATGGGGGGGGGCAGTGTAGAGGTAGTTTTGGGGAGAGAAGAGGGGCCAGGGTTGGGATGGATATCTCCAGAACAAAGTAGGTTTTTAGTGAGGAGAGTGTGTGTAGTAGATGGAGTTTGTAAAGTTTTGACTTAGCTTTGTGGGAAGGTTTAAAAACCTGTATTATGGATAGTTTATATAGACTTGAGGTAGTAAAGAGATTAGGGGAGATAGTAAAAGATGAAGTAGTTGGATAGGTTTAAAGTATTCCCGGCTCCACAAAGTCTGCTCTTCACTTTTTCCCTTAGAACTGCTCTAAATCTCTAATTAAGCACTCTATTTTCATTCTAAAGCCCTGCACTTGCTCTTCTAAAGTAATCTCATAGGTAAACACAAACTAAAGCACTACATCCTCTTATACTCCTTCTAAGCACTTGCTCCCTATTGGTTCTTTCTGATCAGTCAATAAGTAGTTCCCTATATTATTCAGGCATGTCCAAAGGTCAGTTTCGAGTTTACTCTCCAGTCCAGCTGGTGAATCTGGGAATCTTGAGGCAATGTTACAACTGCCTTATGTATACAGACCACCCTGTCCTCCTCCCAACAACTCAAATATATGTGAGAGATGCAACTATATAGCCAAACTGGAGGCTAAGCTCTCTCAACCCAGTACTGGCACAGCCTGTCAGGAGGAGAAGGTAACCACACACACCACAAATCCAGTCTCACATAGACCTATCGTGTCAGCAAAACAAACACACAAAAACATACTTGGAGGTTCTAAATAAAAATCTGCATAAGCAGCAGAGACCTCCAAAGCAGACATCCAAGCAACACCTACCATGAAACAATATCCACGTAGCACATAGCTCACAAAGTCAGTGTGCCACACAGTCACAGCCTGTAAGGCTAAACAACACACCTAATACACTTGTAATAGGTGACTCTATTGTCAGACACACTGATGTCCCACTCACCAGGCTGAACAAGGAGAAGGTCACTGTAAGCTGCCTGTCGGGTGCCAGGATCCGCCACATAACACAAGCACTAAGGTCACTCCAAAGCAAGTACAAATATGACTCGGTCATTGTCCATGCTGGTGTGAATGACCTGAGATGTACCTCCCTGGACTACATGAAAAAAGACGTACAGGAGCTCTTTGATCTTGTAGCCCAGGCCGGTATGACCCTGACCTTGAGTAGCATCTTACCCTCACCAAGAATGATGCCACAGTATAAAGACAAAATTATCAGTTTTAACAATTGGCTAAAGTATTGGTGTCATTCAAAGGGGATCCAGTGTCTGTCAGCCTGGGATGACATGCTCGACAAGCCACGTTGCTTCACGAGGGATGGCCTGCACTTGTCACCCCTGGGTTTTCAAATACTGGCAAAGGCTCTTGCCTCCCCCATAGTGCCTTTTTTAGGCAAGGCTCAAAAGACAAACCCACCCCTATAGACAACACAAAGAAAAAAAACTAAGGGTAATGCTGCTCAACGCCAGAAGTCTAAACCCTCAAGATGCACACACTCGAGACTCTCCTCAGTATGGAGAATATCGATATCTGTGCAGTAACAGAAACCTGGTTCAAGGCTCCCAAGAGCACCCCAGCACTAACAGGTTATACTTCATACCATGCTTTCCGGCCCCAAAACTAAGACCGAACCACAAAAGGAGGGGGAGAGTATCCATATTTATCAAAGATACCCACACCTCCAGGTTAGTGTCACTGCACGAAGCATCGGAGACCATCCATGTGCAACTAACAGTGGGGCAAAACTGCCTTTCAGTTTGTAGCCTGCTACAGACCACCCTCCCAAACACAGGAACCTGACTCAGCCTTCCTGAGAACACTGGAGAATATGAAGGTCTCTCCAAACACTATTATATTGGGTGACTTCAACTACCCAAACATCGATTGGGAAAACTACTCAAGCCCAAACACCCTCGCCCAACGGTTCCTAGAATTTATAAAGTCAAATGCTATGGAACAACTGGTCACCACTCTCACAAGAGGGGAAAACATATTGGATCTGGTCATCACCAACATGGGGTCTCTATGTTCCACACCAGAGGTATACCCCTCATTGGTAAGATCAGACCATAAACAAATCACACTGGACATCCATATTCTATCCCCACCCCTAGCCAAGGAAACCACGGTGAAGAACTTCTCAAAAGCAAACTTCACACTTCTCAAAACTGAGGTGGAATCCTTCAAAGCCCCCAGGCCAGTGGAAAATACGGCCCAAATGCAGAATCCTTTACAAAAGCATTCTATGGACACCTACAGGAATGCATGGAGCATGCTATCCCAAATAAAACCAAGACTCACTCCTCCAAAGGCAGGAGACCGGTCTGGTGGTCCCCGGCCATAAATAAGCTATACAACAGAAGGAGAAAGCTACTACATGACAGAGCAAAATCCCAAAAAGGGAAGGCGTCACTGATCAGTACTAGCACTAAACTACGATCCCTCATAAAATCATCTAAGGCCAGCTTCGAAAGAAAAATTGCACAAGACACTAAAGATAATCACAAGGCCTTCTTTAGTTATGTCAGAAACCTGGGAGGCAACTCCCAGATATGCTCTGAGTTAGTACAAAATGACAAAAAATACACTGAACCCACAGACATTGCCAACATCCTGGCAGAAAGGTTCAGTGCAAACTTCTCCCGCCTTCCCCCCCAAAAGAGTAAATGTCTATCCCAACAGAGTGTAGCCTTCCTGAGATCACAGATGCACAGGTGAGAGCTAAACTCTCCAAAGCAAAAATAACCAGCATCAATGGGAGCAGACGGTGTCCCGGGCTGCGTCTTACACGAGCTCCAAGAAGAACTAAACCCTCATATAAAGTCACAGTTCAATCTCAGCCTTACTACAGGATATTTACCCATTACCCAAGGAATGGCATACAGCAACAGTGGTCCCACTCCACAAAGGTGGTGCCACAACAGACCCCGGAAACTATCGCTCTATAAGCCTGACTAGCCTGATCTGCAAAGCTATGGAGTGTATCATCATGGAAATTATAAACAAAGACATTGGGAACCTCCAGACACTGGATCCTACCCAATTCTGCTTCGTTAAGGGCAGATCTTGCCTCTTGAACCTGGTCGACTTCTTTGAAACAGTTACCAAAGCCATAGATGAAGGGAAGATAGTCCACACAGCCTACCTGGACCTCGCAAAAGCCTTCGACACAATACCCCACTCAGTCATCATAAATAAGCTCACCAGCTTAAATATCAACCCCTGTGTCACAAGATGGGTTGCAAAATGGCTCAGGGATAGAACCCACATGGTCAGAATAGCAGGTGCCATGTCAGACTCTAAACCAGTTACAAGTGGTGTCCCACAAGGCTCAGTCCTGGGACCTCTCTTGTTCGGTATATATTTCTCCGAGGTACAGGCTAACACGGGTAGACTATGGCTGACCAAGTTCGTAGATGACTGCAAACTGGGTGCTGTAATTGACTCTCTGGCTGACACAAGCATCCTCCAAAAGGGTCTCACAGAGATGGATAACTGGTGCCAGAGCCATGGCCTAAAGCTAAATGCCAAAAAGTGCACAGTCATCCCCTTTGGGAAAAACAAAGTGCCCACAAATTACCACATAGGTGGTAATCTATTAAGTACGGAAGAAGTAATTAGGGACTTGGGGACCCAAGTAGATAGCAATCTCTCCTTTGACAATCACGTTGCCAAAGTGGTTAGAAAGACCTTCTATACAGCCCACCTTATCATAAAAGGGTTCACATCTAGATCAAGAGAGGTCATTGTGCTCCTCTACTCATCACTTATCAGGCCCATAATTGAGTACAATGCCCCATTTGGGATGTACCATACCCGACACCTTCAGCAACTGGAAATACCCCAAAAGTATCTCACCAAGTGGATCAAGGGGCTCAAACAGATGCCCTATGCAGTTCGGCTAAAGAAACTCCAGCTCTACAAAGGTGCGTACCGCCTACTCAGAGGCGGTCTGTGTCTGACGTATTAAGCCATGTCCAACCCAGAATTAATAGACATGCTTCACCTCAGGAAATCCAAATCCCTTAGAGCTACATGCTCCAGGGACTTGAACCTCAGCACAGAAATAAATAGGACATGCTGGAGAGACAGATTCATATCCCAGAGGCTCCCCTCACTCTGGAACAAAATCCCAATCCATATTAGGCAGAGCCCCTCACTGACCCTCTTCAAGAGAAATCTTGACGAGTGGATGGGAGATCGTAAGTTCACCCCTGGGATCTTTTCTGTGTCCCTGCTTGACAGAGGTACAGTAAACTAAACTTAAAAGGGCTACCTTCTGTGACCTATACAGAGGCACAGTGAACTAATCTAAAAGGGTGGCAAAAGCCAAACACACTCTGGCTAGGCTTATAAATGCCCTAGGGCAGATAGCCTAGTATCGACCTATGAACCTATATATGTTGTATGAGTCAGAAGTTGGTGAACATAGGAGTGGGTCAGAGAGATTGGAGCGGTAAGAGGTGGAGATAGAGAGAATAAGGAGTAGTGTAGAAGATATTAGAAAATATTTCATGTTGGAATAAAATATGGTCAGATAGAGTAGGTAGAGAGACAGTGGTATAGAGGAAGTGGTGTTGAAAAGATTGACAGATTAGTAAGGTGGTTGTGGCAATAGGCAGGAAGTGGAATTGTAGTGGCTAGTGGGGCAGGAAGGGGAGGGATAGTTAGGTATAAAGGTAATTGTAATGGGGTGTGTGGGAATGGGGGTAGGGTGGGGGAGTGAAGTGAGCCCGAGCGTAGCGGGGCTAGCACCCTGGCCAAGATGAAGTCATAGAAACAATCAGAAAAAGACAGTGAAAAACTAGCTTGAGAGACAAGGATATAAAGTCTCTAAAGGTATAGGTCACCAGAAATAAAATAAAAATAAAATATGAGCAGAAGTAAGCTTACAAAGGGACACTGCCCTCAAGCTACACAAGTAGATTTACTTGAAGCAAACCCAGTGCTGTACAGTTAAAATAAGCTACAATATAGAGGGGCTTTGGAGGGGGAGAGAGAGGTATTACTAGCATCTAAAAGCAGGGCAAAACATAAAAAAAATTAATATGCAAGAGTCTGAAGACAGTAAAATAGGGCAGGTGCACTAGGAAAGGCAATTATGATTGAGGCTAGAAATGAATTCAGGGAAGGGTAAAGTGCAAAACAGGAGAATATACACAGAAACAGTATGAGGATAGTGGTTAACCAAAGAGAAAGGATAGGAGCTACTGGCGTCTGCTTTTCGTGGTGACTAGCAAAAAAAACACTAAATTTTTGTTGTGCTTATAAAGTCTAGCATTAATTAAAAGATTAGCTTATGTAGTGGTTATTTACTAGGACACATACTTCAGTGATATTATTTTAAGCTTAAAATGGTGGCTTCCAGAGAGATAGAGTTGCAGGGTATCTGTTAAGGTCCTCAAACCTGTGTTGCCTGTACTGTGGCCAGGAGAAAACTGCAGGGAAAAATCCACTTGGGTTCACTGATATTATTTTAAGCTTAAAATGGTGGCTTCCAGACATATCAGCAAGCAAGAGGACTGTGCTTGAAATTTATATCATATCAATTCAGGAGCTTTCCAACTCCCTTACAGGGACCACTACTTCAGAGGCTGAAACTTCTGTGGCCTTACAGTTGGCTACCCTTTAATTTATTGCAAATGTGTCCATGATTCTCATCTTGCACACTGCAGAAGGCACCTCTAGGGCTGTGGGTTCAGGTATTTCCATCAGGAGGCATGTCTGGATGCATCTGTGTGATTTTGCAGAGCCCTTAGTCATCTTTCATCAGTGCTCCCTTTGATGGTTCTTCTTTGTTTGGCCCCACATTATAAGACAGACTCTCCAAGTGTGAGAAAGACTGAAAGACCCTATCTGCAGTGGGCATAAGTTTTTTGATCCCTCAATGGACCTTTTTCAGCAATGCACAGGGAGGTTGAAAGATGTGTTTCAGGAAGTCTCAGGGTCCTTTCCAGGATACACGTGGAGGTAGTTCCCCCAGAGGCAAGGGGGAGCAATAATGGCAGAAGATGCCTCTGTGGCAGAGGAGGCCTGCAAAACTGAGGGTCTAGAGATACATTCTCCAACAGACCTTTCCTGTGCTCCTGAAGGGAGACAGTTGGGGGTTGCTTATCTCTGCACCAGAAAGCCTGGCTAAACACAAAGGACATATGAGTGCAGTGAATCCTTTCCAGAGGTCATATTATTCCCTTTTCCCTACCACGTCCATTACCCAGGAAAATCCCAGATGTTCTATCCAATCTGAGGGAAGCAGCAACAGCAGTAGAAATCCAAAGGCTGCTAGAAAAAACAGTCATCCAAGAGGTCCCTCCAGACCAAATAGAATCTGGAACTTTCTCAAGATTCTACTTAGTGCCAAAGAAAACTGGACTGGAGACCGATTTTAGATCTCAGTGTGTTGAACAAATTGGTTTGACCACACCAAATTGCATATGGTCACGTTTCAGTCCATTCTGCCCTTTCTGAGCAAGGATGACTGGATGTGCTCGATAGATCTTCAGGATGTGTGCTATTACATAAAAATGAACAGATGATCCAGAAAGTACTTACACTTCCGGCTGGGAGTTAGTCATTACCAGTTCAGAGCACTGCCCTTTGGCCCTGCCATGACCCCCAGGGTGTTCAAATGTATGGCAGTAGCAGCAACTCACTTGAGACTGCAGGGATTCCCAGTATTTCCATATCTAGATGACTGGCTTATTACCACCCTGACCAGGCATCAACTGGTACAAGCACAAGACCAAGTGTTGCAAACTTGTTCAAATCTTGGAATAACTGTCAATTACAACAAGCCACAATTACAACCAACTCAGACATTGGAATTAATAGGAGCAAAGTTCAACATAGTATCTGATGGCATTACTTCCTCTTTTGAGACTACAAACAAAAAGGCCATAGACGAGGGAAAGGTGGTTCACACAGCCTACCTTGACCTCGCCAAGGCTTTTGACACCATTCCCCACTCGGGTATTACAGAAAAACTCACCAGCCTGAACATAAACCCCTACGTCACGAGATGGGTTGCCAACTGGCTTACAGACTGAACTCACATGGTAAGAATAGCGGGCTCCAGGCCCGACTCTAAAGCAGTCGCAAGTGGTGTCCCGCAAGGCTCGGTCCTGGGACCCCTACTGTTCGGCATATACTTCTCAGATGTACAGGCAAACACAGGAGGACTGTGGCTAACCAAGTTCACCGATGACTGCAAACTGGGAGCCATAATTGACTCTCCGGCTGACACGGACATCCTCCTAAAGGGCCTTACTGAGACGGACACCTAGTGTCAAAGTCATGGCCTCAAGCTAAATGCCAAAAAATGCATAGTCATCCCATTTGGGAAAAACAAAACATCCATGAATTACCACATAGGTGGCAGCCCCCTTAATACAGAAGAGGTAATAAGAGATCTGGGGACCCAGGTAGATATTAATCTCTCCTTTGACAATCATATTGCCAAAGTAGTTAGGAAATCCTTCTATGTGGCCCATCTAATTACTAAAGGGTTCACATCTAGAAATAAAGAGGTAATAGTGCCCCTCTACTTGTCGCTCATTAGACCCATCATAGAGTACAATGCCCCATTTGGGATGTACCTCACAGGACACTTCCAACAGCTGGAAAGACCACAAAAGTACCTCACCAAGAGGATTACTGGCCTCAAACATATGACCCATGCAGCCCGACTGAAAAAACTCCGGCTGTACTCAGTGGCATATCACTTACTCGGAGGTGATCTCTGCCTGACTTACAAAGCCATGTCCAACTCAGAATTGATGGACATGCTCCACCTAAAGAAATCCAAGTCAGTGCGAGCCACGCGCTCTATTGAGCTAAACCTCACCACAACAATAAATAGAACATGCTGGAGGGATAGATTCCTGTCACAGAGACTCCCCATGCGTTGGAACAAAATTCCAAATTACATCAGGCAGAGCCCCTCACTAACACTCTTCAAGAGAAACCCTGACGAGTGGATGGGTAACAGAAAATACACCCCTGGGATCACTTCATTGGCTGTGCTTGACAGAGGATCAGTTAATTAATCAATGGAGCGGTGAACGCCGACACACTCTGGCTAGGCTTATAAATGCCCTCGAGCAGATAGCCTAGTACCTACCTATGAACCTATAAACAATAAGAAATCAGGTAAAGAGAATAATTTGCAGTACCAGGATTTCAGCCCGATTGATTCTGCAGGCCCTAGGATCAATGTCAGCGACAATAATATTAGTTCCTTTAGCAAGATATCACACGAGAATTCTGCAATGGATGCTATAAATGCAATGGTCAGTTCTGTTTCAATCCATGTCGACCAAGAATAACTCAGGCATGCAAATGATATCTTTCCTGGTGGATGCAGTCACAACTGTTGCAAGGATTGGGTGGGGGTGGGGCATATTCTGGAGTGGACAGTCTAGGGCACTTAGTCCCCCAAAGACACCAACTTTTGCATATCAATGTTCTGGAAATGGGAGTGGTGCTTTTGGCATTGCAAGCATTCCAAAACACTCTTCCTCTTGGAACAATTGTGATCCAAATGGATAACATGTTGGCAGTTTGGTACATCAATAAACAAGGGGGAACCAGATCTTACCCCCTGTGTCGAGAAGCCTTGGAGGTGTGGCAATGGATGATTTCTTATAACCACTTTCTACTTGGAATGCATATTCCAGGGAAGTCCATTGTGATTGCAGACAAACTGAGCAGATCCATTTCCATCTTACTACTTCACGAGTGGTCTGTCAACAATAGTGATGGACATGATTTTTCATCACTGAGGCCAGCTTTGCTGTGATCTTTTTGCATCTCCCCTAACCAACAAATGCAGCAGCTTCTTTGCCCTAATCCCCTCACTGGAGGAATCATTGAGGGATGCTGTACTCCACAATTGACCCCCCGCTTATCCCCCAACTCCTTTTATATCCAAACAACTTCAGAAAGCAGCCAGGTTGAAGAGCAAAGTCATCCTGATTGCCTCTTACTGGCCTCGGCAAATTTGGTTTTCCTTCCTTTGGATTCATCTTCTGCACCCACCTTGGATGATGGATCCAACTCCAGACCTTCTGTCTCACCCAACAGACATGGTTCACCTGGACATCTGAAATCTCAAACTGACAGCATGGTTTCTCCATTTCCATTAACAACCAGGCATATTATGCTTTCTTTGCCTGTCCATTCTATACTTTTATCTTCCCACAAACCCTCTATGAGGAAACTCTACAGAAGTAAATGAAGATTTGTTTATTGGGCAGAGTAGAATCAGGTAGACCCCTTCACAACCCTGATTCTTGCTGCTGTTGAATTTTTTGAGAGTTTATTCCACGAGGGTACTAGTTCATCTATTATTAAAGTTCAACTCACAGCCATCTCTAACTTTCATGTGGGGGGTCAAATTTCCACTCTGGCATCCTCTGAACTGTGCAAAGCCTTTTCAAAAGGTACCCTTCTACTTAGACCTCCTTATAAAGCTTCTGTACCACCATGGGATCTAAATTTGGTACTGCAAGCCTAAACACATTCTCCCTTTGAACCTGCAGCTAAATGTGAATTAAAGTTTTTGACCTGGATTATTTCAGAACTTCAAGCATTACCTTCTAAGCCCCCATACATGATTTTCCACAAGGATAGGGTCACCTTACGTACCAATCCTTCCTTCCTGCCTAAGGTGGTGTCAGAATCAAACCTTAACCAAGCAACTAACTTGCCAACTATCTTAACAAACTTTACAAATAGAGGAGAATGTATGCTGCACTTATTGTTTATAAGCAATTATCTTTCTACCTGCACAGAACAAAAGAAATTAGAAAGACAGACCAGCTGCTTGTTTCATTTGCACATAAGTTGGGCGAATCAATTACAAATGTATCTCTAGCCAGATGGTTGTCAGATTACATTTCATTTGTCTACAGAAAATTGAATCTCCCATTACCAAAACCAATAAAAGTCCATTCAACTAGCTCTATGGCTACTTCCACTGTATTCCAGTCTAGAGCATCCATGGATTATATATGCGTGGCTGCAACTTGGTCAAATCCCCATACCTTTATCACTCATTGCAAACTAGAACTGGTCTCGAGGGAAGAGTGGCCTTTGGCTCAGTCGTACTCAGGAATATCTTTCCTTAAAGTTCACCCAGGAATTTAGGTAGCTGAGGACTCAGTCCCATCCACTGAGGAATGAATGAAACTTGACATCATCAGATAAGGAAGTTATGTACTTAACATAAAGTTCCATCTGTGTTGTCCATTTTAATTCTTTCTCAGCTCTCCACCTGCCACCCCCCTCTATTTCTCGCAAATGGCTTCTGGAGGAATTAGACTTTTAAGGACACCGTATGTCCCTGGTGTTGGAACTCCAGTTATGGCAATTCTTTTATAGTTTTCTCTCTCTCTCTCTCTGTCAAGCTGTAAATAGGATCTAAGGGATGTTAGAAATAGTGCATTATGGGTAGGAAAGGAACTTGAGAGTTTGTTGGTGGCCACGAGCTAGTGTAGTTGCCGAATCGGATCAGAGTGTTGGATCCAAACCCATCCAATGAGGAAGAATGAAAATGGACAAGACAGATGGAATGTTATGGTAAGTATGTAACTTCTTTTTATAGAACTATAGGTTGTATAAAAAAGATTAATAAAGTGTAGAAAATCAGAAATGATGAAATCATTGTTCATTAGTTATATCAGACCCAAACTTGAGTATGGAATAATGATATGAAAACCTTATATGAAAACAAGAATGAGTAAATTGGAAAGAGTACAGCAGAAATATACCAAGGGCATCAATGGATATAATAACGTAAGTTATTAGGAAAGACTAAGATATCTGAACTTGTACAGTGTCTCATATAGACATTTACAAGGAGACCTTATTCACATATATAGGGCATTTAGAGACAACCATCCCTGGGAATGTTTGGGGTTATCAAAAAGTAGTAGTGAATCAACAGACAACCTATGTATAACATTATATAGGAATGACAGGTGTACTAATGCTTCTCTGAGAGAGTAGCTAAATGCAAGGAATAGGCTATCGAACTACATTAAATTAAGCACTAGTTTAGATATTTTTAAGAACAACCTGGGCATTTATTATAGGTTCATAGGAGGTTACTAAGCTAATGGCCCTAGAGCCCTTACAAGCCTAGCCAAGTTCAACCCTTGTTCCGTTAAGGGTCTAGAGATATGGGCTGTGTTATAAATCGATCTAAATCAGCAGTGACTGACCCTATTTAAGAGGGATGCAGGTGAAACCCTTGGGGTGAATTTGCTGTTTCCTACCAATCATCTAAGTTATGCTTAAAAAGGGTTAACAACAGGCTCTGTTTAACCTGTATTGGAGAGGCAACCTCTGGGAGATATATGTCACTCCAGCAAGTCCTGTTGATGTCACATGCTAGGTTAAGGTCCCTAGAGCGAGTGAATCACGTACCATTTGACCTATGAATGTGTAGCATTTCCATTAAGGCAGGATGAGAGGTTGTTCTGTATGCAAGGCACAGGTCGCTTTTGAGTAGTCTATATGATGCAGAGTATAGTGACAGTGATTTCAGTCTGTCCATGTAAGATGTGCTGAAGACTCTAAATTCTTTGTGAGGAACCTTTGAGGTCTCTCCAGTTGCTGAAGGTTCCTGTTTAGGTACATACCAAAGGGAGCATTGTACTCTATTATTGATCTGATGAGGGAACAGTACAGAGGGTTTATAAACACTTTTGTTCTGGTAGCAATGCGCTTGCTTATGAGGTGAGCAACATAGAAGGCCTTCCTTACCACCGTGGAGACATGGTGATCAAAAGTAAGGTTGCTGTCAACCTGTATGCCCAAATCTCTCACCACTGCTTTAGAGCTTAGGGTGTTAGTAATATGGTAATCTGCAAGGACATCGTCTTTGCCAAAGAGGACGATAATGCATTTTTTTTGAGTTTAAGACCACGACTTTGACACCAATCATTGATTTGTGCATTTCCTTTTTTTAGAAGTTTGACATCATTTGCAGACTAGGTGACCGCTCCAGTTTGCAGTCATCAGCCAAATTTGTCAGCCACAGACCTTTTGTTTTTGCCTGTACTTGTGAGAAGATGATTCCAAACAATAGGGGCCTTAACACTAATCCCTGTAGAACACCACTTGTAATGGATCTGTTGGTGGAGGTGGGAGCCCCCTATTTTGACTATGTATGTTTTGTCGGTGAGCCAGTTTGCAGTTATGGGAATAATTGATGTTATATAGTCCAATCTTGCCTTCATTCTTACCCGTGGGTTCGGAGTCAAACCTCGGCTCCGACTCAGCCATACTCTAGCTCGAAGTCTTCAATTGGCTTGTGGCTAAGAGGTATCCCATCATGCAACAGGTTTATTCCCCAGATCCCATTTGCCGCTCGTTAAGCTCAGATGTGATCTCACTTTTGACCAGTATATTGTTTATAAAATTTTTATAAACTGTTGACTTGTTGCTCAAAAAAGCTATTTTCATAGCTGTGTGTGTGTGTGTGGTAGTGGTGTTTTACTGCCTGTATTTGTTTCTCTGGTTGTTTTTTGTGCCCTTGACTGACTGTTTGGGTATCCCATTCATTTCTTTTCCCCACGGGCTAGGCCCATTTAAGTTAAAAGACCTAGTCCTCCACATTGTTTCTGTGTGGTCTTTGGTTTGGTGCTCCATTAGGTTAGCGTTTAGTGTTGTGTCTGGCTAGTGGTGCTTTCCTGCCTTTGTTTCCCCAGGCTAGGCCCGTTTGAGTTGCAGGTCCTAGTCCTCCCTGTTGTTTTCCCACCAGTTTCTGGGTCGTTTGAGTTAGAGGCTCTGTTTCTTGTTAGTTGGGTCTAGTGCATGTACGTATTAATTTGTTCCTGTCAGCATGTCCAAGGATCTTAAGGAACACAGGCCTTCGGGTTTTAAAAATGTGTTGAATGCAGCAATAAAATGTCTGATGGACACTCTGTGTGTGTGTGTGTACTGCTTGGGGGGCTATTCACCTCCAAGAGTCCTGCTTGTTTTGTCATTCCTTCAGTCCCCATGTGCTACAGGAGAGGAAGAACAAGCTCATTTTGAAAGGGCTACTTAAACACCCCGAGGAAGACTTGGCTAAGTTTTCCAGTGCATTATCCTTTCCAGCTAAAAAGGACAAAGACTTCCAAGAAGCGCTCTCTGGCTCCGTCTGTTTCTTCAGAGCCACCAGAGAAAGTTGCTTGAACAGCTTCTCCTCCTTCGGTTCCATTGCCCTTGGTGCCGAAAGAAGGTAGTCTCTTGACTAAGTCCGTATCCACTCCCAGCCTTTCAAAGCCAGTCAAGGATATTTTGGTTCAGAGCCGGTCTCCAGTTCTTCGACCGGGTTCTCCTTCATGCAAGTCGCCTTCTGTAGGGAGATCCAGATCTCCTACTTTATCTTCCAGGACCCTTTCCGATGAGGAAGTTGATAGGGCGATGAAGAAACTGCTTCAGTCATCAGTGTTGGCTAAATTGATTTCAGCTCCGACCGAGTTGGCTCCAGACCTTATGGCCTCTTCATCCTTTATTGTTCCTCCTCCAAGCCTTTCTCGGCCTTCGGAGTCAGAGTTGTCAGTGCCATCAGGCGCTGTTAGGTCGGTTCCATTAGCCGCGCCTGGCCTCTGTTCCAATTTCCGCTCCGACCCCATCGGCTCCATCCACAGGGTCGAGAGTTCACGGTTCTCTGGTTGGACCCAAGGGGGAGGTATCGGATTGATCTTCGGTTCCGAGCCTTCCTCTCATGCTTCGGCCCGAGTGAGCTTGGACCCGACATCAGCTTCAGACCTCATCTCCTTGGCACCGAAGACTACTATTGTTTCATCTTCAGTTAGTCGGCCTTTGAAGCCAGGGGGATCAACCTTGGAGGTTGTGAGGAGTGTGCTGGCTAGGTCATCAGCTGCATCCTTTGGCACCGATACTCTGCCCCCTCCAGCACCGGTGTCAGTTTTGGATAACGCTCTATCCATGGGCAGCGGAGACCCTAAGCCTCAGGATTCCTCCATGAGTGTTCCCCAACTTTCTGACGTCTCCCCAGAGTTTTTGCCTGAGGAGCCCGCCAGAAAGAGATTGTGTAAGAAGAAACACCTTGACTCCCTGGATGAGTCTGTCCTGTCAGATACCGACCTCGAGGAGTCAGAGGGGTATCCCAAGTTGTCTTCTGAAGATATCTCTTTTTCAGATATCCTGGAGACCCGGAAGCAGAGAGTCGGCTGGCCATCCAAATCCCCTTCTGATGAGGAGTCAGTGTTCCTAAAGGCTTTCTGGTCTCCACCCTCCACCTTTTGGGTTTCTCCCCCTTTTGATGAGCTATTAGATCTTGTCTGTCGAAAGGTGTGGGAAACTCCTGACACTGTGGAACCGGTCCCAAGGAGACCCAATAAGTTTTTGTCCACCCCGTCTGACAGGGAGTATCTATCTAAAGGCGTTCCAGTAGATGCCATGGTGGTGGCAGTGGCCACCAAGAAGGAACTTGCTGAAACTTCGTCTACCGTCCATCCGCCTAACAAGGAGTCCTGGGCTATGGACAGGTATGGGAAGCATGTGTTTACCTCAATGGCCTTTACACTGAGGTCGCTGAACTACTTGATGCATTTTACGAGGCTCCAGAGAGATCTGCTAAAAAAGCTAGGAGATTCTCTACAGGGTAACATTTCTGATGCCGTGACACAGACGGTCAATGCAGATGTCTACCCTAAACTCCCTTACCAACTCCTCCATGAGGCTGATCTCATATGCAGCCGATGGAGCGAGTAGGGCTGTGGGTTCAGGAATCTCTCTTAGGAGACTCCCTGGATGCACCTGTGCAATTTCGTGGAGGCCTTCAAGTCTACACTCACCAATGCCCCATTTGATGGTTCATCATTGTTCAGAACCAAGGTGAAGGACACTCTCACTTGGTGCGAGCAGGAAGGAAAAACCCTGTCTGCCATGGGAGTCCATTTTTCCATGCCTTCTAGACCTTACCCCAAAGGCCAGAAGGGTGGGAAAATGTGGTTCAGGAAGTTGCAGAGGTTTTTTCAGGGCGCACAAAGTGATTTCCCCTCCGGAGGCAGGGGAGGGGGGTGGAAATTCAGGTAGATGCCGCCCTAGAGGCAGAGGAGGCCCACGTAACCAGGGGGACCGTGATTCCTTTTGTGGTTCTCCCTACCAGCACTCCTGAAGGGAGACCCAACTGTGTGGCTCTGGAGCCAGTCGGGGGTCGCATTTCTTTATACCCAGAAGCCTGGCAAGAAGTCACCCAAGATGAGTGGGTATTAGATAATTTCCAGAGGTTATCATATCCCCTTCTCTTCTCCTCCCCCGCCATCCAAGAGAATCACAGACGTTCCACCCAGTCACAGGGATTCCACAACTTTAGAAATAAAAAAGTTACTTTCAAAGGGAGCCATCCAGCCTGTCCCTGCAGTCCAAGTAGGATTAGGGACTTACTCCAGATTCTTTTTGGTGCCGAAAAGAACAGGGGACCTGAGACCCATCTTGGATCTCAGCCGATTGAACCTTCATATGCAAAAGTCCAAGTTCTGCGTGGTCACCTTACAGTCAGTACTCCCTCTGTTAGGGAGAGATGTGTGGATGTGCCCCATCGACCTCAAAGATGCTTACTACCATATCAAGATGGACAGGGCATCGAGAAGTCATTTACGCTTCTGGCTGGGAGCCAGTCATTTTCAGTTTTGCGCTCTGCCCTTTGTTCTCACTACAGCCCCGAGGGTGTTCAAACACATGGTAGTGGTAACAGCTCACTTGAGATGTCAGGGATTGCAAGTGTTTCCGTACCTGGAAGACTGGCTCCTTTCTGCCACCAGCAGGCAGCTACTGTTACAGACCAGGGAAGCCACCATTACACTGTGCCAACAGTTAGGAATTACTCTAAATTGGAAAAAATCTGCCTTTGTGCCCTCGCAGCATGTCACTTTTATTGGCACCGAACTAGATACAGTGCTCATGAGGGCCTTCTTACCAGAAGAGAGAATTCAGGCTCTACAACAGCAGGTCTATGCCTTAATTACATTGAGGAAGGTCAGGGCAAAAGTGGTCCTCAAGTTATTAGGGACCATGGCTGCCATGATCATGCTAGTTTCCCTTGCCAGACTATACTTGAGGGTTCTTCAGTGGCTGCTTTTCGGCCAATGGTCACTGCAGCATCTCCCACTCTCCCCATCTTATTCTGATTACGGACACATGCAAGTGGGATCTATGCTGGAGGCTTCAGGCCAGCAATCTCAACGTGGGCAAGCACTTTGTCCCATCTTCTACAGTTGCCACGGTGACCATAGATGCCTCCCAGATCGGGTGGGGGGGGCATTATCTTGGCAGGACTGTCCAAGGCACATGGCAGGATCACGAGACCCATTTTCATATCAATGTGTTGTAGATGAGAGCAGTGCTATTAGCATTGCAAGCACTTCAGAGCTCTCTCCCTCTATGGACAATTGCAATCCACTCAGACAACATGTCGGTGGTGTGGTACATGAACAAACAGGGAGGAACCAAATCATACCCCCTTTGCAGAGAGGCACTTTGAGTTTGGCAGTGGGCAGTGTCTTCCCAGCACTTTCTACTTGCAATGCATATACCGGGGAAGTCCAACGTGATTGCTTACAGGCTGAGCAGAGCTATCCTATTGCCTCACGAGTGGTCCCTGAGCCATTATGTTGCGGAAGAGATATTCCACAGATGGGGTCAGCCTTGCTGCGATCTATTTTCCAGCCCCCTCAATGCCAAATGCAGCAGCTACTTCACCCTTATCCCCCCAGAGGGGGAGACACCCAGGGATGCTCTGGCTCATGATTGGCCCTCTGGTCTTCTCTACACCTTTCCACCATTACCTCTGATATCAAAGGTCATTCAGAAAGCACAGTCTGTTGGGGAGCAAAATTATCCTCATTGCCCCACACTGGCCTCTTCAGATTTGGTTTACCTTCCTTCAACCCTATCTAATGGACAAGCCCTGGACCCAGTTCCAGATCTGCTGACTCATATGTCAGGACAGTTCCATCCCTCCATCCAGACCTTCAGGTTGACAGCTTGGCTGCTCCAGTTCCGTCCTTAGTCAGGCTTCATGATTTTTCCCCGGAAGTGGTCCATATTCTATCATCTTCCCACAAGCCTTCTACCAGGAAGATTTATTCCAGTAAGTGGAAGAGATGTTCTATTTGGGCCCATGAGAGAGATGTTGATCCATATACATTGCCTATTTCCACAATATTGGAATTTCTTTGTCAACTGTTTAGTCAAGGTTCAGCTGTGGCAACCATTAAAGTGCAATTGGCATCAATTTCTACCTTTCATGTTGCTAATGAGCCCAACCTTATGGCTCATAGGCTTTGTAGGGTGTTTATGAAAGGGACATTGTTACTCCGACCTCCAGTCTTTGATCCAGTGATGCCATGGGGACCTCAGTTTTGTACTACAGAAGCTCACCTCAGCTCCCTTTGAGCCCGCAGCTGTGTGTGACATTAAATTCTTGCCATGAAAGACAATATTCTTGGTAGCCATAACTTCAGCTAGGTGGGTCTCTGAACTCCAAGCATTATCTATTAGACCACCTTATTTGGTGTTTCACAAAGATAGGGTCTCCTTAAGAACCAACCCTTCTTTTTTTCCAAAGGTTGCCTCTGTTGTCAATATAAACTAATCCATCGAGTTGCCTGTGTTTTTTCCTGAATTCTCCAACAAAGCAGAATTTAAGTTTCATCAGCTGGATGTTCACAGACAATTGCGTTTCTATTTACATAGGGCGAACGATTTCAGGAAATCAGATCAAATGTTTGTCTCGTTTTCAGACACTAGACTTGGGGTTCTGGTTTCTAAGGTAACCTTGTCTTGCTGGATCTCCGATTGCATCTCATTTGTTTTATGCTTCCAATGGCAAAGAATTCCCCTTTAAAGTGAAGGCTCATTCTACACGATCTGTGGCTACCTCAACTGCATTTCAGGCTAGGATGTCTATGGATGATATTTGTGCTGCAGCAACATGGGCTTTGCCTCATACCTTTATTAGTCACTACAAATTAGATCTGGTCTCTAGAAGCAGATCTTCCTTTTGTTCCACTGTGCTTAAGAGTATTTTTCACTGAGCCACCCAAGATCAAGGTGCTAGGGACGCTGTCCCACGGGTAAGAATGAAGGCAAGATTGGACTACATAACATCAAGAAGTTATGTACTCACCATAACGTTCGATGTATGTAGTCCATCTCGCCTTACATTCTTATTAACCCTCCCTCCTTCCCCCTCTTGGAGGACCTGGAGGTATTGTCTGTAGGTGTCAGTAGTCCTTTCTGTTGGGGTTGTTCTTCTCAGTGTGTATGTGTGTGAGCTTGCAGCAAACAAGATCTGGGGAATAGACCTGTTGCATGATGGGATACCTCTTATCCACGAGCCAATTGAAGATTTCGAGCAAGAGTATGGCCAAGTCGGAGCCGAGGTTTGGCTCCAAACCCACGGGTAAGAATGTAAGGCGAGATGGACTACATACATCGAATGTTATGGTGAGTACATAACTTCTTGTTTTGGTATATTGGCAGGGTAGAAGTGCATTATTTCCTATACTTGAAATATTTATATTTATATGTAACATGGCTAAAGAACAGCTTGTAGTTATCCCTAGTTTCAGAAGGCAGACTATATGGGTTACTTTACTAGTCCTATTAGTATGTTTCAGTCATATGATACTTTTTATATCCCTGTATAATTTAAGGAGCTTTTTTTCTCTTGTTTCACACTTTGGTTGTTTAGTAGGTAGACCACCAGGGTGGTTTGTTTTTGAATTTCCCCATTGTGTTTCACTCTGGCTGGAACTACTAATTCTATACACTTGTCTGTGTTGACAAAGAACTCCTTTGTGAAGCTTCATCAGTGTCTGACCTGGTGCTGTCATAGCTGAATTTAGTGATTTTGTTGTGCAATTGTATGAGGTTTACCCATATGAAGTCCTTCATTTCAGAGATGCTGTTTTCAGGAGCTTTGGAGATTTTGAAGACATATGCCACAAGTATATGGTCTGCCTTAAGCGAGGAAGGAGAGACCAAGGAAATAGTACATATTACTGTAACTTGACCAAGGACTGGATCTACATTAGTAGGTTTATTAACTACCATTTCCAAAGAAGTTTTGTCAAGTTCAAGAGTTTCTGGGCATCTTCTACATTAGATGTATAGATGCTCTAGTTAATTGCAGGATAGTTAAAATCTGCCAAAATAATTGAGTTCTTGTTAATAGGGAGGCAATTCTAATACTTTCAAATATCTAATGTGATTATATGGGGACATGAAGACTACCTGTAGCAGACTCTAATTTATAGTTTGTCATATTTATATTGATCTGGAAGTTTAGGAATTTTGTTTGTACTACTCTTGGAATCCATGTGGAGATGATATGATCCATAACAAATACAGAAATACCACCACAGTTAACCAGCCAGCCTGAAGGCAATGTAGATGCAACACTGAAGTATGGAGAAAGAGCTTTCTTTACATTTAAACCAAATCTCAGTACTTACACAAACATTAATATTTTCCAGATTTAGCAGAATGTCGGTGTCGGGCACTTTGTTGTTAAGACTTCTGGTGTTGACTAGAGCTACCTTAATGTGATCCAAACTGGAGTTTGACAATTTTGCTATATTGGAATGTTCATTAACTGGACTCTGAATAAAAAATTAATATGGGGGCTACAAATACTTTTTGCTAGTGCATAGAATCCTTTGACAGGTACAGACAATCCCTTATGTAGCAAGTTGAACCATCATTAATCTCATCCCATGCCGACATATACAGGATCCCCTAGAATAACATCAACTATTAAATCAATTGTTGAAGCCGGTTATCTTTTATTTGTACCTAAACATAATTCTTTCTTGGTAAATGAAGAATTCCACTTAGCATCTGATTCTTATCTGCCTTTGTCACATGCATGAAAAGTTCTGATATGGAATGGTAGTGTATTCAAATTTCTCACTGATAAAGTGAAAAAGAAAAAAAACTCAAAACCTCCAGTGAAAAAAACTCAAAACCTCCAGTGATAAAATCAAGCAAGAAATGGACTGAGGGCAACTTCACACCTAATTTTCACAATACAGATGAAGAAAAAAATGCTAATACAAAGTTGCAGTTTAATGGAATACGGAATTACGGAATCTGTACAAACCCTGTAACAGTGTAGCAGGAATTTATTAAAAATGAACTCAAACTTCAGACCAAATTTTCACAAGGTACATGAAGTAAAAAGCTCATGTTTCATTCTGATGTAGTTCATTAATGTGGTAAATTTTAAAGATTTGGCATAGCCACCTGGATTGTGCAACTTCAGTTTAACAGGATGTTTTGTATAATTAAATGACAATACGATAAATCAGTTCCTTTTATTTCATGTACCTCCTAATGGATTTTCCTTCAGAATTAACAAATTGGATTTTAATAGGAAAATGGCATTTGCATCTGTTATTGATCTGTAGCTCTGTGACTGTTTCATGAATTTACTTAACAGGTCAGTGGTTTCCAAAATCTAACAAAACAACTAAATTTCTTTTACATAAGCTTGGATTTATGCATTTTCATTTAATGTGAAATGGCCTTATCCATATCAGCTAAAATCTTACCATCTCATATATAATTTTTTTTAATGTTATCACACTTTTTTCTTTCAGTGAAGAAAGCTTCAACATTACAAAAAAGTTATAACTAAATAGTGAAAGGTTTCAGACATTTAACAAAGGATATATAGCTATTGAAAGGGATATTGTTTTATAGAAATCAAAAGTTTATTAGACTTAAACCCTCTCCTCATTTACATGACTGCACTCAAGATTTTTGGAAATAACTCACACTCTATGAATAATTCATCAGTGAATGAGTTATTTTTTTATTTTATTTATTTTTATTGCAGCACTTGGGATATCAGAAAGTCAACTACTGTAATTAAGACTATTCCAAGGAATGGGTAGACCTAATCCTCCAAAAAAACAGTAGCCATTGTTTTTAGCAAATCATTATAGTAGTCCCTTCAAATGTCAGTAAGTGAGGGACAGTGAAAATGAGACATGGCTCCAAGACAACACTGGCAGAGAATTTTTTGTACTGATGACTGATCGTGTTTCTAAATGCTGATTGTGTTACTATTTTAAATAAAATAAAATGTGCTCATATGAAAGCCGAAAAGATAAACAACATGCTCATATGCCTAACTGATTTAAATCACTAGTGACTTTAACTATGATTCATGTAACTGACAGGTCTAAGCCAGCTTCAGATGAACATCAGTGTAGCATTAATACAGAAATATATGAAAGATATGTGGATGTAAACACACCTTGCTTTCATTGAATACACCTATTCTCATCCTCACCAATCTCACAGTGTAGACTGGGTTGTTTTTAATAACAAAAATCTAGAATGTAAAGCTGAACATGTAAAATCATTTGATCTAATACATTGCTGTACATGTGACCATAGCACAACCTGTATCGAAATAACATGGAAGAATCCCCCATACCTAGATGGAGAATTGTTATAAACACGTTGAATGATTCAGATTCCATAGCATTTGTCAAAAGTAATGTAATTAATTTCTTATACCTCTGTGTGACTGTGCGTCTTCAGGCTATTTTGATTTTTTTTTTAATTGTACAGAGAAATAACTAGTATATTGAAAGACAAATTATTAAAAAAATATGGTGAAACTGTTTACCTTTAGATTCAAGATAACATTTAATGGCAATAAATACAAGTTGATCATTTAAATTACTTGATTTATAAGTCTGTATATCATTGCTTTGTATGGGCTTCAGGAGAAAAAAATCTGTGAAACGCTTGACTTAAGTCTAAAAAGAAACGTATTTATTCAAGGATTGAAAGGTACTCAGGTCATTGAATCATTTATTTTGGTAATTATATTTTTATAAATATTTGTGTTCCGGCAGCTCTCCATTTATAGGATTGTATAAAATTTAGAAGACTAAATTTACTCCACTGTCTGCACGGTTGACAGAAACTATGACTAAGGCAATAATGGAAGAGATAAGGACATTAAAGAAGAGTCCAAGGCAAAACTTTTCAGGTCCTGATGGTTTATATCTAACACATGTATTAAAAAATCATCTATTGCTTGTTTGTTTCCAGTAAGTCTACACAAAGGGTGAAATACCATCATATTCCATTTATCTCAATAATTACAGCACAGAAAAAACAAGTAAACTGCTGGCACTCATGCATGTTACTGTTTCTTTGATTACTGCTGATTCTAAATTATATTGTAAATATTAACAGAATATCACATACACACAGAAATCAAACTAGTTTTAACTGGACATTTGATTATTCTGAAGTCTGTGGAAATCCTCACTAACTTTGACTGACTGTTAGTATTGACTTTGAAAATGTTGTTGATAGTGTAAAGTGACAGTGGTTTTATTTACAGGAAATAATGTTAAGGTATTGTCTTTTTCCTTCTCAATTATGGGTGTTAAAGGTTTATATACCACCCTTTCTACCTCTATATGAACAAATAATGTGGTTACTTTTCTCATTCCTCTTAAAAATATATGAGGCAAGAATGTCAGTTTCATTTTATGTTATTAATTATTGAAACAGTGTTAGTCAGGCTATGAGTTACTGAATTCAAAGGATGGACCATAAACAAAATTCTGCTAAGTTAACGTTTGCTGAGGAAAACATTCTTGCTGTAGAAGATTTATTATAAGAACTTGCAGCTACTTTTTCAAAACTGAACTGTTACCTGTAATTAGAGGCAAAAGATTGGAAGAGCTGATGGTATAGGTATTTTTATAGAGTAAAAGGTCAGTTTGATATCTTGGAAAATATTTTAATAAGTGAAACAAACCTCAAAAATTATAGAATGAATGTTCCATTCATATGGATACTTGTAATTATCTTTAGTATTTTCATTGATGTAGAATAAGAAAATGTAATATGTTTCACGAAACGTGTTAACACATTGCAATTTCTCAATAAATAAATGGTTGAGAAAATGCAAAATGAGTGCTTGCATAGAAAAATGAAGGATGTAGAACATTGAAATTTAACTCTGTACAGTGAAGGGATGCTTTGGAATAGCTAATTTGCATTTTCTTTTTCAGCTGCTGCAAATATAAATTAATGCTATACAAAATGCGGCTGGACAAATGAAAATGACAGCTGTTATGATTAACTTTACATTCTATGTATTCACTTTCATTTTAAATCAGAGACTACTTGATAAGATAAGAGTTAAAAGTTGCTTTACAAGAAACAGGCTAGGAAAAGAACACAAATGAATGCCTCATCATACTAAGTTACAGTGGTGGCTGGTGACTTGAAATCAAAGGGGGGGCTGCAGGACACAGCTGAATGGGTGGGGCCAATGGGAAGGGGTGTTTCCAAATAGAAAGGGGTGGGGTTATGCTAAAAAACACAAAAACTGGGACTTTAATTAAATACACTGCCCTGGGTGCCAAACTGCCGTGAGAGTCCAATCAAGACAAAATGAATTGTAGAAAAAAAAATATTTCAATGCATTGGCTACATGACAGCTTACTTAATATCTAGATGGAAACTAAAGGTTGTGAGGCATGAAAAAATAAATACTTTTTAAATACATTACTGTAATGCCAGTCAAAATCAAGTATAACAAAACAAGCAGCACTCAACTCAAACCACTTTTCCTCACACTGCAGTTCTAATTATAATTTATATTCAGCTTTATAAAAGTACTAAGTAGCATGCTGAAAGTAGCAATCTCTGTGATACCCTCACTTGGAAAAATGGTTCTTATCCAAAAAGGACCTGCTGCCTGACAATAACTAACTACTTGTTTCATGGGGAAAACATGATTAAAGTGAAAAATGAACAACAACGAAGAAACAAGCTCAAGATAAATTGCTTAAAGGATTACTGCACAGGTTATGGACCACACATGGTAGAGTGACATTCTGTTTAGTTTACGGGTAAAGCCTGCAAAGATGACTGCAAGTCTCCAACAAATGTAATGAGCTTCTGAAAATACTGTAATCCTGTCCTTTATTACAGATACTGTCACGTGCATTTCAGTACCTAAGGCTTATACATTATCTTATGTAAATATTCTCTGCATGGCAACAACAAAAAGGCTTTCAGTGTTGGCAATTCTTTAACAGTATGCTAATTAAAGCTTACTTGCATCTTACACTCTCAGACATGCTTATCTGATTATCATTAAAGCATTGCTACTTAAACACAGAGCAACAGATACTGCAACAACATGCATTTTATGAATAAGAAGCATAAAGCAGTATAAAAATATGACAGAAAACCAGAACACTCTGCAAAATCAAGGACAGATGAAAAGCCACTGTAGTACTTGTGTCTACCTTGTATGGGGGGATACTCTGCACACTTACACTGCATAACTGCTCCTTGCCTTGCTTAGACACATCCAGAGTCACTACATGGGGGAGTGGGGTGCAACAAGTATGTCATAATTTGAAATGTCTCTGGCTGACGGTGATGGCCCTGTCACATTTGTCATACCTCTCTGCCTCAGAGCAAGAAATATGGACAAAGGCATAAACAGAAGTGGGACAAAGGCCCAAAAATAAGGACTATTTTTAAATATTGCTCTTATAAACTTAGAAAGATAATAGAATAGTAAGTCTTGCATTAGTATGAATTTTCTTAAAAGTATGAAATCTGAAACTCAAATGTCTGTCATTATTTTCTAACTTCAATCTTTAATGATTTGCAACTAATTTACCAGAAAACCACAATTTTATGAAAAACAGACCACAAATGTGATGGAAAAATAGAAAATAGCCACACAAATACACCTGGGAACCTGTCAAAGAAGGGACACTTTTTTAATATTAGTACTGTTAATTTGAACAGTTGACAAAAAAGAGAATCTACATGCATTTCTAAAATTAAAAGTAATCTATAACTCTGATCATTACAATTATTTATTAATTGTAAACCCTACATGTTTTCTTCCAAATTTGCCATTTTGCAGAGATTACTAGGGCGAGAGCATTTTGAGCTAAAATCGGGGGCAGTTGAGAGGTTTGGATATACCTAATTCTATAAAGCAATTTATTTGCACATACCTCTCAACCTCTTAATGCAGGAAATCTGGACAAGGCCAAATATATTGGGGGAACATACAAACAGTACTAAAAATTGCTCTTGCATAAAATTAGACAGTTGACAGAACAACAGGTCTTGCTTTAGCATGCATTTTTCTGAAGAGTATGAAGTCTGAAACTCAATGCCTGTCATTATTTAATGACTTCATTCCTAAATGATTTCCCAGAAAACCACAACTTTTAGGAGGAACAAACCAAAAATAAGAAGCAAAAATCTATTCATTCTGCAAAAATCTGGACAATTAAGAGGTATAGTTCAGCCGGGTCTGTCTGAGTTTGTCGCCGATCCCCCCTCACACAATCATGGCTGAATAGGGCCTCCCCTGCAGCTATTAATATGTTCCATTATTTGGCTATTTCACCCCGTTTACCATAAACACTGTAATGTGCATACTACTTTACTTCTCCGATGATTTGTATTTCATTTAAAAGTTTTATTTTACATTTTACAGCACAAACAGTAATAGACATCTGCTACACAAAGCAATGCAGTCTCACAATGAAAATAGACTTAGTATTAAAACTTCTCTACCCTTGAAACTCACATTCATTGAAACAGCATTAAAACCCACATTCAAAAAAAAATACATCTGGCCAGAGGCAGATAAAGATTAACTTTGGGCTGTTTTCAAATCATAGGCCCCTTGCACAGGAAACATACGTGTGTTCTTTGATACCTTCCTGATGGAATTAAATTATATTCCTTGTATAATACAGTGCAGTTGTTATTAGGTGTTTTAAATGTATTGTTCTGAACATTTTACCATTAAACAATGAAACAAAATGCATGTACCAATAATGACAAAAATGCCCAATTCAGAACATTTCTATCATAAGTCTACTCAAACTTCTACAATCCACCAGTATCAGTAAATGTGCACAATCTCTGCAGAAGTAAAATTCATCTAAATAATTCTACATTAAAAAGATCTGTAACTAATGAAGAGATTGCTGCTAACAAACAACTTTATATTTCATTGTTTCATCTACAAATAAAGTGCATGTTACCCTTGAGGAATAAATTGCCTATGTTACATTAAAAATGATAAGCTAGTAATATTGCAATAAGGAATGGATGGCAAACTGATAACAGGTTCATAGTTATTAGGTGTTTCTGCCAATTAGGACATTCTCAGGACTGCAGCATCCACCCCCTGTAAAGGTACAACACAGTACAGAATCAGCAGTGCATCTATATACTGTGGGAGTAGAACCCGCAGCCTTCTGCATCAAAAGCAAGTACACTACCTGTTGTGCTATTAACAATACAAGCAGACTCCGCATAAGTGGCACTAAACTTCTCTTCAAGCTCTTAGCTCCTTGTAAAATCCACTCGACACTCAACTGTATCTCTCAACTTTGAAGCATAAGAAATCTGGAAAAAGCCAACATTTATGGGGGGGGGGACAAAAGCCTAAAAACTAGGGACACATTTTAAACATTGCTTGTATAATCTTAGAAAGTTGCTAGAATAAAATGCTGTGTTATCACCATACATTTCATTGCCAAGTCTTGAACCCAGGATTCTGTGCACTACAGTCAACACAACATAACACTATGCCAAATCAGCTGTTTCTTGAAAGACAGGAAATAGCTATCATTTAGTGAATTCAATTCTCACCATAGCTCTCAACCTCTTAGCACAAAACACCTACACAAAGCCAAAAAATGGGGGAATATAGCTCCCAAACATATTCAGTGAATTCAGTTCTCACCATAGCTCTCAACTCTTAGCACAAAAAAACTGGACAAAGCCAATAATGGGGGAATACAGGATCCAAAATAGGGACAAATTTCAAATATTGATCTTATAAACAGAAAATTGCTAGAATAAAAGGTTTTGTGTTACCATGTACTTTCTGAAGAATGTAAAGTCTGAAATGCAAATGCCTGCCATTATTTAGTGAATTCAAAATTCAGAAAACCACAAATTTCACAAGAACAAAAATATGAGGCAAAAATTTCACAAGTGGTGGTGGGTAGGGAATTCAAGCTCTTGCTACCTGCTCCCAAGGTACAGGGTTTGAGTCTAGCCACCAGGTATACATGGCAACATGGTTTCAGACCTTCCCATAGCACTACCACTGCCCTCCTTTCCTTTACAGATTGTATTAACAAAAACCGTAACTGTAATATGCTTTCCTCTGCACTATTTATCGATCTGTCCAAAGCATTTGACATGGTCAATCATCAAATTCTGATGGATATCATTAAATCCCTGGCCTTAGATGCACTCTCTATCAAATTGCTCCAATCCTACTTAGAGTGTTGTGCCAAAGTACAGCCTGTTGTCTTTTATCTATCTACCCACCTACCAGTGGTTCACTCTACATTGCCTTCTCTTAAACCCCACAAAAAACTAAACTCATCCTTTTCAATCCTATTTATAAGTCCTCTCCCATAGATTTTGCTGTTACATCCACTATCACCTGACCTAACTACCAAGCTACTTAGTATTACCATTGACAACAACCTTACCTTTGACATACACATCAACAACACTATTAAATATGTCAACAAAAAACGTGTCTCTCTCTACAGAATTAAACCCTTCCTGTCACCAACAGCTAGGACTACTATTGCACACACTCATCTAATCTCTACACTCCTCTATGCCTTAACCATTTTCACTAATCTAAGAAAAACCTCAATAAATTGGAAATCTCCTACAATAACATAGCCAGATTTGCTTCTGGTAACCCATTTAGCACTCACCATTGCTTTAATTTAAAGCAGCTTCAATGGTTGGAACTACAGAATCTGTTCAAATACCACCAACTAATCATGCCAATAAGACTCTATTAATCTTCCAATACTCCTACTCTATTCACCATCATCATCCCCTGTAATAATCTGAAGTCCTTATGTTCATCTCAGAAACTTCTAGTTAACACATCTAAATCTAACAACAGGGCTTGGGATTCTCTCTTTTCATATACTGTGGGAAGAGTCTGGAATCTCCTACCCAGTGACCTTTCCTCACTTTTCTCTATATCACTCTTCAAAAACAGACTGAAACTCTTCCTCAAAACACACTGGTTATGCCCCTGTACTAAACCTGACTAATTATCTACTCTACCCATATACACAAAGCCTACCCTATACTTTACCTTTTTCACTCTGTATTTTATTATTTCCATCCCGCTGGATACTTATTTGTAAAAAAAAAAAAAAAAAAAAAAAAAAACTAATTTTTGCTATGACTGAACATTAATCTGCCTCTTTTATTGTGTACTGTACTTTTATATGGAATTAGCCTGTATGCCTCCTATTTTTTCTATTAAGTAATGTACACCTACTTGTTATTTTGAACCTGCATTTTACATTGTATTGACTTCTGTCCTCTCTGTATTATTTCTGTATTAACCAGCTTTGTCCTTGTATACACAACTGAAGTTATTTTATATTGCTTTGCGATTATTTTATCTGTGTGTCATGGAGCTTATCTCCCCGGGCCTCTAGTGAAAATGGACATATATCCAGTTAGACTAGCCTGGTCAACAAATGTAAAATAAATAAATCTCCTGAGTTCTCTCTAGCCACCAGGTATATTTAACTGGGGCATTTCACACACACAAACATCCTACCTGAGTAAGAGTCTGTTGCAAAATCATTGCTTCAATGTTTGTCTATTCCTGCCCTAAAAGCCTGTGAGAACAAGCTGCTACCCAACTGATCCCTGTCCAGTCTATGCAGTTGTAACTGCATAGACTTCTGGGATCTCTGCTGTTGAATGCTGTCTTCCTAATCTGGACTTTCTCACCAGCAGTCTGGATTCTGTGCGCATGCTCCAGCCTGGTTCACCAGCAGTCTGGATATCATGAAATGATGCGAGCATGCATGTGCAAAGTTCTGGGACTTGTGCGTGTGTTCTTTTTCTTTCTTTTTTACAGCTGGGGCATGGGTGCTGCAGTCCAGTGGCCTGAGCGCCCCTGCTAAATTATAATCAAGGGCACAGCTCACATACAAGACTTGTGCATCATGCATATAGGACATAAAAAAACAGTTACACAGAAGGATTAATTAAATCTGATATACGCATTGTACTACTTATGAAAGTGAATGAAACTTTATAATTTCAGTTTGTGTCAGTGACTCAACATTTAGGACACACACCTTTGGTGCTGGAAGATAAGAAGGCTGTTGGTTCTAGGCCTACCTCAAGAAGTTGGATCCATTTTCCATTACTAATACTGCAGTGTGGCATTACAGGGTTCTACATTTCTGAGTATTTCATCCTTTAGTTAAGACATTAAACAGAGGCTTCATCTGAGTTGGTGGTAGCTCAGATGGATGTAAAAAATCCAGTGGCACTTATGAAAAGAGAAGTGGTTGTTTATTTATGTGACACTGCCAGCCCAGCTATCTGGATTTTTATAAATCACCATATGTCATTTGTGAATATTAATATAATTCATATGCTTGTCTTACAAATGTAAGAGAATTATATGCTATGTGTGTATTAATCTACTGCTGCAGAAGTGTGTGTAAAGTACTGAGCTAGAATGGAAACACAGTGGACCCTACTGGAAAAGAACAGAAAGGTATATGAACTATGTACCTTTGCAAATGTATGTTTTAATAGTAGAAGCTGGAACATATAGAGTTAACTTCCAAAACTTCAAGAAGATAAGTTGAAATTAAAAGTGTTTCACAGTGTGCTATAAAAGTTAGCTAATGCAGCAAGGAAACAGGATGTCTAGAGCTAGAATTGTTTTTCTATTGTCTTGGAGAAAAGTAATTGCTATGTTTAAACTGTAAAGTGGTTTTATTGCTCTATGACTTCCTAGCAGCTGTACAGTTCTGACAGAGATGTATTTTTGACACAGATGTATTTTTGACACAGAGGTGTTAAATTCTAAGTATCTGTTTAGTCTGGGAACTGAAGTCAGGTGACAATGATGTCACTGAGGTAATCAGCAGTAATGTTGATCATTAATTTAAGAACTCTCTCAGAGAAATACTTTGAATTTTATATCTTGTCTTTGACCTGGGAAACATCTCTCATCAGCACTTGCATTGCTAATAGTAAGTAGCCATGGTGCAGTAATCTCTCTTAGATATAAATAGAAATGTAGTAAAGATTAGTTTAGATGTTTTCTGTACTTATTTGAGCCTGTCCTGCAATGTTGTTTTAAAATATTTCCTGTGATTCTGAACTCTGTAGTTAGTGTTTATTGAGTATTATCTTGTTTTTTTATTTATTATTAAATATAGTTAAACCTACCTTTATGGCTGGTTTGTTTAGAGATATTTAAACTCTTAGAGTATTTGCACATGTATTTGGTGACACTGTACAGGCCACTCCTAAATAGCCTTAGTCTTGGTCACATTTACCATTTGGATAATAGTAACATTACACAGTAGAACTGGTCACCCTTTGTAAGGGCATTTATAGTAGCTGATAAGTAGTGGTTGGTGGCAGTGATAACTAACTTATAGTCTGGGCAAAAGGGGGCATAGCTAGTAAACCTGTGCCAGCCTTCCCCAGGAGTGTGTGTGTTTGTTTGTAAATAAATCAAATCTCAAAGTGTGTGTGTGTGTCAGCTACTTGGACAGGGATACAAAGCACTGGTTGGACAGAGAGGGTGCTGGAGGCTTTGGTTTGACCTCTTGGCTGAGATCTTAACCCTATAGCAGTGCCAGTGGGGAGTCATATTGGGGATCTGGAGAAGGAGGGAGAAACCAGCCCCAGATTGACTGTGATCTATGTGTACTCTTAAGGGAAATTGTACTTTACTGTGTGTGTACTTGTCATCTTCCCAATGTGTACATCCCTCACTGTTGCCAGTGGTGAGGATTGAGGCTCCTTGATTACTGGGCCAGTGCAGGGGCATCACAATTTACATCATACATATTAGTGATGTACACTTTTTTTTTCAATATTTACAATTTCATGTGCACAATATTCATGCAATCGCATTCTTTTCACAATATCAACATTCTTTTTTCTTATAATTTTCCACCATTGTTTTCCTTTTAACCTCTCCATCTTTTCTCCAACAACCGTCTTTTATCTCTGCAAACACATCTTTATCTTTTGTATATTTATTATACAATTAATCACATCTTCTTTTCTGCAGTACTCATATAGCTACAAACAGTATTTTTTCTTTTTATCATTTTCACATTTATTTCATTTCTTATGTTTTACATCCAATATCATATTCATGTTTATATTTTAAACCCTTCCCCTTTGTACTTGCTTTGCAATTTACAACTGAATAATTCATTCTTTTACATGGTTATTTCTTCCTGTTGCACTCATTACACATCCTTTCTTCTAATACGTCATGTACCATATTATATTTCACTGGTTACCTATCCATCAAAACTTTCCACAAAAAAAAAAAATCCCCAGCTTTATAAAACATCTCAAACCATTTTCCTATTTTTCACAGCATTCCTTATATCTTCTTGCACTTCTTTCTATGGGTGTATCAAATAATGTCTTTCCCCATGATCATATACCATTTCTTTCTATTCTCTTTAATTTCCATAATTTAACCTTATTTTCATATTCTTTCCCTTCCATCTTCTCCTGTTTCCCACTTCTTCTCCTTAATTTTCCATAGTTCATATTTCACATGTAGCATTGTCCCTGCCATATTTATTTCTCTCTCCTTCTTATTTCTCATTATGCAAAAAGATGTATAGATGTCAAATATACTACCTTTTTAATTTAAACCTCCTTCTCCTTTTCCATACTGGATTTAACCTTGATCCTCAAATATACCCCAGAAGCATTTCTAACAGTTCTCTCTCCATCCTGGTTGGAAATATATAAACTCCCACTTTTCGTATATATTTTATAATATGTATTTTACAGTGTTATTGGTTTCCAAATACTACATCCTTATGATGTATATGTACCTTTATATAGATTCCATATAACCTTAATCACTCAACTTCATATCTCATCATCATTTATATCTTACCTCAGTCATTCCTCCTGTCATTCATTAAATATTGTCCACAAACAAAGGTTGTCTCAAACACAAATAATGTCATCCAAAAACTTGTGGCATGGAGAAACTATAAACTGCCACTGTAGTTAAAATGAATATATATTTATTAAAGCACTTCAAACTGTTAAAAACAATGCAAACTAGTGAGCGCTTTGTCCATAAATTAATGAACTTCATCAGAGATTGAGAAAGACCTTTTTAACTTATTTCAATAACTTCGCAAAGTAATATGAAATTCTTAGGTTTTGTACTTAAAGATTTAAAGTACAAAATATGTTTTCAGCAAGATTGTAATAAATAGGTAGTTGGGTTTTAGTGAAGTGGGTGTTGTCAATTTTAACCAATTACAAATGACTATGGAAGCTTTAAAAAGATCCATCTCAATCTTCACCAGTTTGTATTGTTTTAACAGTTTACAGTGTTTTAATAAATATATATTAATTTTAACTGCAGTGGCAGTTTACATCTTCTCTGTGTCATGTTTGGATTCATTTAATATTTCCAGAAACACTCTTTTTCTTCCTCTTTCATCAATTTCTTTGAAATAACAGTATCTTAATCCATTCAGTTCTGGTGCTGCTTCCTCAAATAGTAACTTAATTCATCTAGTTCTAGTGCTGATTCCCTTCTCCTTTCTCTTACAGCCTCTTCGAAGTCTTTCATTTTAATTTCCCTTCTTAATGTATCCTTACCTTATTAGATATTCTTTTCACATTACAGTACATTCTACCTCTTCTTTTTCTTACATCCAACTTACAAATTTTCATTATTTTGTCTTGCTTAAATTTCATATATATATGTCTCCATCCGTTTTCTTAATTTACAGTTAAAGTCTCCACCATAATTATTCACATATTGATCATTACATATAACACAGTAAGCATAACACATCTCACTTGTCGTCTCACATGACATATCAATATCCCTGTGATGCCCCTGCACTGGGCCAGTAATCAAGGAGCCTCAGTCCACGCCACTGGCAATAGTAGGGGACGTGCACACTGGGAGGATGACAAGTACACACACAGTAAAGTGCAAATTCCCTTAAGAGCTCACAGAGATCACAGTCAGTCTGGGGCTGGTTTCTCCCTCTTTCTCCAGATCCCAGTAAGAATCCCCACCGGCACAGCTGTAAGGTTGAGATCTCAGCTGAGTGGCCAAACCAAGATCTCCAGTGCCTTCTCTGTCCAACTAGTGCTTTGTGTCCCTGCCCAAGTAGCTGACACACACACTTCTTGAGATTTGATTTATATACAAACATATACACGCACACCTTGGAAAGGTTGTCATAGGTTTACTAGCTATGCCTCCTTCTGCCCAGACTATAAAGTAGTTTTGACTGCCACCAGCCAACTCTTATCAGCTACTTTAAGGCTCTTAAAGGGTGTCTAATTGGCTTGTAGTGGTGTGGATATTGAATTCCTGTAGTCTGTGAACAGTGGCCACTGAAGGTGCTTGTACTCTCAATCAGCCACACAGTAAACATTGAGTTTATCACATTTATTTTTAGCTTAGTTAGGAAGAGCAAGATAAGCATGTCAGCAGAGGAGTATGGCAAGCTGACAAGGAGCCAGTTGGCAGAGATGTGTCAGGCTAAAGGACTGCTGCATACCAATCTGACTAAGGTAGAAATTATTGTAGCCTTGGGTACAGCTGCATCTCAGACCAACAATCAGGCTGGCTTTGGAGATGTACTACTCTCAGAAAATTGACAGTTCAACCATTCCACAGAGGACTTAAAATTCTGTCTGGAGTTAGAGACTTGAACTGGAGGCCAAGTGTTTGGAAATAGAAACAGCAGAGAAACTATGATGAATGGAAGCTGAGGAGACTGAGAGGTAGAGGCAACATGAAAAGGAGATGCTGACTCTTCGTCAGGGTCATGGAGGTAATGGGGAAGGGAGTAACCGAACCCCAAAAGCAACAAAAGTCAGTACATTTCTTCCACACTGTACAGAGGGGATAATTTTGATACTTTCATTCATATGTTTGAAAGGGTATTTAAGCAGTATAATGTTGATCAAGGCCACTGGGTACAGTTCCTGACCCCCTTACTCCATGTTAAAGCTGTAACTGCTATTTCTAAATTGTCTGATACTGATTACTCAAATTATAATACTGTAAAAAAACTTTCTTTTAGAGTGCTTTAAGTTAACACTTGAAGCTTATAGGAAAACATTTTGTGAGCACAGACATAAGGCAGATGAAATTTTGTGTGAATATATTGACAAACTAAGCACTTACTTTCATATGTGGGTGAGTGGATGTTAGGTCACCACTTGGTGAGGTAACAAGCCCTTAGCACTTTTCCTGAGGACATGAGAATCTGGTTAGCTGATAGACAATGCAATACTGCAGATGAGTTGGAGAAGAAGGTGACCTATATCTAGCAAGCAGAGCATCACTGCACAGGAAAGGGACACCCAGTCCTGCTCATGGGTCTAAGGGAACCCATCAAAACTCTTTCATTAGACAAATCAGTCGATTACTTCAATTCCACATTCCTAAATATCCTCAACCAACTAGCCCCCTTAAAAACAATCAGGATATGTAGCAACCACACCCCTTGGCTCCAGAAAACCACAAAAGCCCTACTTAGAGCCAAAGATAAAGCCTGGAAATCCTGGCACCACATCAGATCACCCGCAGCTAGGCAAACCTTTCACATGCTCCGGAATAAAGCAAAAAAGAAAGTTAAGCTCGATAAACAAAATTACTATATCACTCAACAAAACAAATACAGTACCAAATGAAAAAATTCTGGGCAACAATAAATAACATCCTACAGCCCAGAAGACCACCACTCCTGCCCCCAATATAACAGGTACAGACCTGGACATAGCCTCCAGCTTTAATAACTATTTCACCTCCTCAATACTCAAACTCTTAAACAACATCACTTCCTCCAACAGACCACAACTACTTCAGACCCAAATCAATACCATACTTTTCACACAAGTCTGTTCCTACCTCTACTATCCAAAACTCCTAGCCAAACTCAAACCAACCACCCTTGCAGCCGGTAACCTTCCTGCCGAATACCTCCAAATTGCATCCACAGCCATAGCCTATCCCATTTCACTTCTAATAAATAGATCCATCACTGAGCACACTGTTCCATCCCTGTGGAGAACCTCATATATCATACAACTCCACAAAGGTGGTCCCTCCCTAGACCTTTCCAACTATTGACCAATTGCAATTCTCTCGCCCCTCTCTAAGATCTTAGAAAGATGTATTCATCACCAGTTCCTCTCCTATCTCCTCATTAACAACCTTCTCTCCTCAACCCAACATGGATTTCACCCATCTCACAGCACCAGCACTGCCCTACTCAAATTAACCAATGCTATAAACTATCAGAGGAATCTAGGTAGATTAGTCTTAGCTACCTTCCTGGATTTATCCAAGGCATTTGACACAGTCTCACATAATAAGAACCACTCTGGCAAAGGAATGATCCACAAATGACCTCCAATCAATAGCGTAAAAAGAGCTTCTTTAATAAATTCCACTTCAAATGATAAAAACAGCAGAGTTCTCATCAAAAAGAAACAAGACAGTAAAGTTAAGCGCTTTCACCTAGTTCAAATACCAGGCTTCTTTAGAATTCTGACCAAAGTAATTTACCCCATTACATAGTTTAAAAAACATCATGTGACAAACCCTCCAAATGCAATTCGATTATATTCATTTATACAATGAGACCTGGTCCACTAAGTTAAAATCTATTGGACAAAAAATGTCAAAATACAAATAGATGCAAGGTGTAAATCCAATGTATGATTCATACAATAAAAACAAAACACTTTAATAATAATTAATTAATGATTAAAATACACATTTCCAATCATAATCTGGCAGCTCTTAGTTTTAAAACACTGCCTATATTAATGTTGTCATTTAGTCCCGGGGCTCTTCCAGCATCTAATTTAAGTTGCCAAAGCAACTCCCTATATTCGAAATTGGATTCCCAACTACCACCCTGGGGATCCCTACAAACTTGCTCAAGTACAAAAAACTTTATATCCATATTGTTATAATACTGGGAATGTTTATAAAAGGCATTGGTTTCTTTCCCTTTACTCACTTCATATAAATGTTCGTAAACTCTCCTGTTTAAAAACCTTTCTGTTTTCCCTACGTAAAAACTTGAGCATTGTATACACATGCCCAAGTAAACTACCCCTTTAGACTTACAGTTAAAGTATTGGTGGGATTGAATGTTAAATTTCCTGGACGGAATATACAGGGAACCCCGATTAAACATATAGGGGCATTGATGACATTCCCCACACTTGTAGGTACCTTTCTTCTTCGTGGTCTGCCCTGTCAATTTAGCTACTCCTCTCTCCATGTAATCCTTAAGATTCATATCTCTTCTTCTAATGAAATGGGGTTGAATAGGAAAAAATCAGAAATTTCATCATTCACCTTTAAGACAGGCCAGTATTTAACAATGATCGTCTCTACTTCGAATGAAGTTCCTGAAAAAGTATGCACAAAGGAACATTCCTTAAGATCACTTTTTAAAGAGTCTTGGTCCAAATCACCATTACCAGTCCCTAGTAAAGGAAAAAAAAATTATTCCTGTTCTCCATAACTTCCTTAAATATATTTTCCATCAATTCCTCAGGATAACCTCTCTCCAAAAAGAGAATCTTAATGAAATCCGCCTCTTTCAAGAATTTGTCCCTAGTACTAGTCATTCTAGAGGCCCTAATTAACTGGCCTTTCACTATTCCCCTTTTTTGATCAAAGGGATGTCCACTGTCAAAAATGCAAGTAACTGTTTGAAAATGTCTTCTTTCTAAAAATTTTTGACTGGAAACAATTATTCTTGTAATCCTTATATAGTGTGACATCTAGATAATCTAAACTTTCTTCCCTCGTAACCATAGTAAATTTCAAAAATTTGGTGGATTCATTAATATAATCAAAACATTTTTCTAATTCTTCCTTTGACCCTCTCCACAACAAGCAAATATCATCTAAAAATCTGATATACTTAATTATGTGGTGGGTCCAATCTGTTTGAAATATAAATTTCTTTTCCCAATAATATAAAATACAATTAGCGTATAATGGGGCACAGCATGTCCCCATAGCAACCCCCTTCTTCTGATGATAACATTCTCCATTGAAGTATAAAAAGTTATTTTTAAGAACAGTTTCGGTAAATTCAGTTACTAAATTAATAGTATCGTTGTCCAAACCAGATTCCATAGAGAGAATTTCCAAAAACCATTCTAACCCTACCTGATGGGGAATACTTGGAAACAGTTCAACAACATCAATTGTCACCATAAGCAACTCCTGGCTAAAATTTTCTTTCCTTATTCACTTTAAAAACTCCCATGAGTCTTTACAAATGTGCTTTATTGAAGCTATAAACTTCTTAAACTTGGAATCAACATAAATTGCTAAGGGTTCAGTTAAACCCCTGCACCTGCCACTATGGATCTAAATTTGATGTTTTCAATCCCTTTATGCATCTTAGGGATGCCAAAAATCGTAGGGATTTTCGGTTTGTCAACATATAAAAAATTATAAAGCTTTTCATTTATACTCCCTTGCATTAAATGATCAAATAAGTAAAATTTTATCTTAGCATAAGCTATGTTGATCTCATTTCGAGAGACTAACTCATAATTGTCCGTGCCCTGCAAAATGTTCTGCATATACGTATCATAGTCAAAATTGTACATTAAAACCACACCACCTCCCTTGTCTGGTTTCATTACCCTACATTTTTGTTCTTTTAAGGCTAGTAAAACATTTTTGTCAGTTTCAGAAAAATTATCACTCCTAACTTCCTTATAGTTAAGATGCCTAATTTCCTACTCTACCAATTCCTCAAATATTTTCAGAAATGGGTGGGTAGGGGGGTTGAAAGTACTCGCCCTCGAAAAATTGGATTTTTGTTGTTTTTCCTGACCCCTAAACAATATATTAAAATTCAACTGTCTGATAAAAAGTTTCAAATCAATAATTGTGTTTGCCAGTATCCCTGGATGTGAGGGAACAAATTGAAACCCTTTGGTAAATAGATTAAAATGTTTGTCAGATATGTCAATGTCCATGAAGTTAAATATAATAAAATTCCCTCTCTTTTGCAAACTCTGTTCTGGATTTGAAATTCATTCCTAACTTCACTGAAAACATATTCCTCTGAGGTTGGATCAATTAAGTCATCTAATTCTGACCATAATTCCAACCCCTCCCTCTGAATCTCCCTCCCCTCCCTCTGACACTGAAAATCCTGTGTAGAGTGCTTCCTTTCCTTTTCAGCTAACCTCTCACTTCTTCTTAATGTGGGGAATTCCCCAGCTGGGTCATCATTGTGATCATTGTTGGAATAACCATTATTTTCACCATTAATAAACATTTTGTCTTGATTATTAAAAGAATAGTGTGTTTTAGCCAATGGATAGGCCCTTCCTTCCCGATATTCTAACAAATCTCTCTCCAATTTTCTCATTTTCCTTTCAATAATCTTTTCACAATGATGGTCTACCTCCCTAAATACATTGTCATATAATTTTCTCTCTCCCGATTAGTTGATCATTTAATAATTTCTTATGTACATGGTTAAATTCCTTTAAAAGAACCTCACTCCGGGTTTCATAATCCCGTATCATTAAATTCATAACCTCTATACCAGTTCTGTTAAACCTTCACATAACTGCTCATATAGATTACTGTCATGATTTACATTGTTCGGAAATTTGAATATCCGTAGCCCCTTAGGGACTCTATTGACTTGCACACACTCTCTTAAATAATCAATTTGTAGTTGATTAGCTTTAAATTAATAAAATTTGTCACTAACAACTTTAAAAAGGTCATCAAAATTACTCATTTTATGAGAAAAAGTACCTTCATTAAAATTAAATCTTTTTGTGGTCCAGGTCTCGAAATTAAAATTAACATTCCTTCTGTTGTTCCCAAAGTCAACCCCACCACAGTCCAGTGAATTTTTGTTGTTATTAATGTTCCCCACTGTGGAATTCACAACCAATTCGCCATTAATAGCACCACCAGAGCGAACTTCGCCTTCTGTGACTGCCCGTGAAAATGTTGTGGCACGTCCGTTACTTGTATTGAGAGTGTCAGAAAACTGCTGCTGGTTGCCCGGGAAACAAAAAACAGTGTCCGATCCCCTTTCTCACAGACTTCCCATCAATTGAGTTAACAAAGCCATTACTTGGTTAAACTCACTTCTTGTAACTGGAGCATTGTCCGTAACCTCCTGGTTTTCTCTCAAAACGATAGGAGTGTCTATAAATTTGTCGGAATCCTGTCCTTCAGCCATCAAAACCAGAAAACAACAAATTGGAATAAACTGCAAACAAGAATCACTCTGGAAAAGGAAGGATCCACAAACGACCTCCAATCAATAGCGTAAAAAGAACTTAAATTCCACTTCAAACGATAAAAACAGCAGAGTTCTCATCCAAAAGAAACAAGACAGTAAAGTTAAGCGCTTTCACCTAGTTCAAATACCAGGCTTCTTCAGAACTCTGACCAAAGTAATTTACCCCATTAAATAGTTTAAAAAACATCATGTGACAAACTCTCCAAATGCAATTTGATTATTTAAAGATGCAATGCATTCATTTATAAAATGAGACCTGGTCCACTAAGTTAAAATCTATTGGACACAAAACACAAATAGATGCAAGGTGTAAATCCAATGTATGATTCATACAATAAAAACCAAAACACTTTAATAATAATTAACAATTAATGATTAAAATACACATTCCCAATCATAATCTGGCAGCTCTTAGTTTTAAAACACTGCCTATATTAATGTTGTCATTTAGTCCCGGGGCTCTTCCAGCAGCTAATTTCAGTTGCCAAAGCAACTCCCTATATTCCAATTTGGATTCCCTTCTACCACCCCGGGGATCCCTACAAACCTGCTCAAGTACAAAAAACTTTATATCCATATATTTAATATTCTAACAAATCTCTCTCCAGTTTTCTCAATTTCCTTTCAATAATCTTTTCACAGTGATAGTCCACCTCCCTAAATACATTGTCATATTTAATTTTCTCTCTCCCGATTAGTTGATCATTTAATAATTTCTTATGTACATAGTACATAGGGGTAGTTTACTTGGGCATGTGTATACAATGCTCAAGTTTTTACGTAGGGAAACAAAGTTTTTTAAACAGGAGAGTTTACGAACATTTATATGAAGTGAGTAAAGGGAAAGAAATCAATGCCTTTTATAAACATTCCCAGTATTGTAACAATATGGGTATAAAGTTTTTTGTACTTGAGCAGGCTTGTAGGGATCCCCGGGGTGGTAGTTGGGAATCCAAATTGGAATATAGGGAGTTGCTTTGGCAACTTAAATTAGATGCTGGAAGAGCCCCGGGACTAAATGACAACATTAATATAGGCAGTGTTTTAAAACTAAGAGCTGCCAGATTATGATTGGGAATGTGTATTTTAATCATTAATTGTTAATTATTATTAAAGTGTTTTGTTTTTATTGTATGAATCATACATTGGATTTACACCTTGCATCTATTTGTATTTTGACTTTTTTTGTCCAAAAGATTTTAACTTAGTGGACCAGGTCTCATTGTATAAATGAATGTATTGTATCTTTAAATAATCAAATTGCATTTGGAGGGTTTGTCACATGATGTTTTTTAAACTATTTAATGGGGTAAATTACTTTGGTCAGAGTTCTGAAGAAGCCTGGTATTTGAACTAGGTGAAAGCGCTTAACTTTACTGTCTTGTTTCTTTTTGATGAGAACTCTGCTGTTTTTATCATTTGAAGTGGAATTTATTAAAGAAGTTCTTTTTACGCTATTGATTGGAGGTCGTTTGTGGATCCTTCCTTTGCCAAAGTGGTTCTTGTTTGCAGTTTATTCCAATTTGTTAGTCTCCCATAATAAACTGCTGTCTTGTCTTTCTGACCTCAGCCTTAACAAGCTCACCCTACTCTAGTTTAAAAACTATTTAGATAGCCACTAACAGTCCGTCAAATGGCATAACTCTCTATCCCCCCACTCCCAACCTCCTTAGGCGTGCGACAATGATCAATCCTAAGACAACTTCTTTTTAATATCTTCACAAACCAACTCCATTCAGCTACCTCTAAAGCCAACGTAGTCCAATACATTGATTTCACAACTCTCATATGCTCTTCACCCAATATCCAACTTCTCCAACAAAAAGCCTTCTCTGAAATAGAGAACTGGCTTAACAACTCACAACTCATACTAAATCTTAAGAAAACACAAGTAACGCTATTCCACTCTACTAAAACAAGCAACCTTACCTTCTCTATACTCTCCGCCACCAAAACCCAAATCACCCCTATCACTGAGGCTAAACTCCTAGGAGTTACCATTGACCAACAACTCAAATTCACAAAGCACATATCTACAACCATCACTAAAGTCCACAAAAAGCTAGGTTCCCTGTATCGCTGTAAAAGTTATTTAACCACCGAATCTCGAATTGCAATAGCCAGGACCTACCTCCTATCTACTCTATGCATCAATAATTCTAACTATTCTTTACAAAACTGATCTTAATACACTTTCCATCTGTAAAAACAAAATTGCTAGATTTGCTACCAATACCAAATCATGATCCCACCACTGCCTTTCCCTACAAGCCTTGCACTGACTTGAATTTCCAAACCTATTAAGGTACCATCATTTCAGCCTAGCTCATCTAATTCTGTACTATCCCAAGATAACCCCTGACCTGACTGGCATGCTAAACTTCTACAATTCAAATAGACTACTTTGGTCCTCCAACAAAGCCTTAATCAAAACCATCACATGCAAAAACAACTCTGGAGAATCACTGTTTGCCCATGAGATAGCAAAAATATGGAATAACCTTCCTCTTGACGTCAGACTACAAAACTCCACACCCTCCTTTAAATGCCTAGTTAAAACGTACCTCTTCACCAACCATCTCTGCAACTGTAATTGACCCCCTGAAGCCTCATCCACTCACTATTTCTACACCCCATCTGTCCTGGACAACACAAATAACATGCTCTAACTATACCTATCCATGTATGAGCAATAACCTATATATGAGTGTGTGTATGTATATAAAATAAATAAATACCTTTGGCTAGGGTTCACCTTGACTGGGAGGGTGGAAAAGGAAGCAAGCAAGTAGGTGGGTTTGAGGATATCCCTGCAGATGTCCTGATAGGGAATGATTTCAATAATGAAGTACCTTGTGTGCATGCAGTTACATGCAGTCAGACTTTGAGACAAGCATGTGGGTGTGGTTGCTCGGGGGAGACCTGGACAGACCGCACACTTGCAGCCAGGACTGGTGAGGTGGTTACTTCAGGGAGGGAGCTACCCGGTAGCAGTGAGACTGAAGGTAAGCCATAGTTGCTTGTGGGTACTGATGTTCTCTTGGAAAGAGTGACTGCAAGGGCAGAGGTGAATAGTAGTACCCAGGCTGACAGTGAGGCACCACTGCCAAAGGATGCCAGACTTCCTGTGAAGGGGGAGCTGGGAAGGGTTACAAAGAGAGAGCTGAGACAGGCTCAGCTCTCAGACCCTACGTTACAAGGCCTGTGGGAGGTAGCTAGTGAGGCACCTGATTCTCAAGGGAAGGGGAAATCTGTATACTGGGACAAAGGGTTACTGTATAGAGTGGAACCCTGAAGGAGGGCTGGAGGGTGAGAGAATACAGCAGTTGGTAGTACCCAGAGCCTACTGTCTGGCACTTCTAGCCATAGCCCATGATATTCCCTTTGCAGGTCATATGGGCATAAAACGTACAAAGAGACGTATTATGCAGAACTTTTATTGGCCTGGGATTTGCAGAGATGTAACAGGGTACTGCAGGACTTGTGAGCAGTGCCAAAAGGTATGCAAGGCAGGAGATAAGGTGAAAGCTCCTTTGATGCCTTTGCCTGTGATTGAGGAGCAGTTTCAGAGGGTAACTATGAATATTGTGGAGCCTCTGAGTACCCCAACTTCCACAGGAAAGAAGTATATCCTAGTGGTAGTAAATTATGCTAACAGATATCTTGAAACAGTGGCATTATCCTCCATTGAGGCAGAAAAGGTGGCAAATACTTTATTAGAGATTTTCAGCAGGGTAGGTTTTCCAAAAGAAATTCTGACTGACAGAGGTGTCAATTTCACGTCAGACCTGCTGGCTTGTCTGTGGAAGCACAATGTGGTGAAGCACCTAAAGACCACCCCCTCCCATCCCCAGACTAATGGTCTTGTTGAGATGTTAAACTCTACACTCAAGATGATGCTATGGGCATTTGCAGACCAGTTTAAGAGGGAGTGGGACAAATATTTGCTCCAACTGTTTGCTTACAGAGAGGTTCCCCAGGAATCCACAGATTTTTCACCCTTCAATTTACTGTATGGGTATAGGGTGAGGGGACCTCTAGATTTGATTCAAGATGAGCAGGAGGGTGTGTGAGAATCCCAGAAGGAGTCTGTTGTGGCCTATGTCCTAAACCTCAGGACAAGGCACAGGGAACTCATGGACTTGGTCCAGGAGAATGTGCCAGATGCTCAACTGCAGAAAAGGGTCTGGTATGACAAGAATGCTTGAGCCAGAGAGTATGGTGTAGGGCAGCAGGTAATGGTTCTCATTCCTGTCAGACAGCTGCAGGCAGCTTGGGGAGGGATCCTACAAAGTGGTAAGGAAGGTCAGTGAGGTTAACTACATGGTATAACTGCTAGGCAGGAGGCAGGGGCACAAGTTGTGCAATATTAACATGATGAAAGCTTACTATGCTAGGGAGGCCCTTGTGCTGAGTATTTGCAGTGGATAGCAGGAGTCATCTGAGGGGGATCTATGGCTTCAGAGAGCTAGCCAGCCAAATCCCAAATTACTATGGTGGAGCCTAGGACTGCAGGCATATGATACCACAGTGCAGTACTGTACTGGGGTCAGCAATGCCAATGCAGATGGGCTCTCAAGGCAAGGTGTGGCATAGTATATTCACAGATAGGCTCAGTCCATTGAAGCAGTGTTTTTCAGTCGTCACTTGAAAAACTAGCTTGAATTTTCGGCTGGCAGGGGGCATAACAAAAGGAAACACTGCCAGCCCATCTATCTGGAATTTTGTAAGTGGTTGTGTCTCATTTGTGAATATCAGCATGATTCATATGCCTGTGTTACAAATGTATTACAACTGTATGTCACATTGTATAGACATGTGCTGAAGATATATTTTTTATACAGTATTGTAACTATTTAACAGGGGAGACTGAAACTTCAGAAGAATGATTGAGCCTGAGTTACTTTATGGCTGGGCCATAAACAAAAGAGATGTTATCTTTCAGTTTCAGTGCAGTAGCAGACATAATGTCTAGAACTAGAAGTTTTTATATTGTCTTTAAGTGTGGAGGAATGTAAATTGTTTTACGACTTCCACCATTTGCCAGAAGATCTGAGTTCTATGTGTTTTCACCGAGAGATGCTAAAAGCTACAACTGCATCAATGGTTTTCCCCTGGGATAGTCAGATGACAAGAAGTGATGTCTTGCTGCAAGTATCCCAGCAGCAATATTTGAGATATTTATTTAAGAACTCTCTGAAAGAGGTAGAGCATTTTTTATTTTGTCTTTGACCTGACAGCATCAGATGGGAAACCCACTCACCACATCTGTCTTGCAATGCTATGAGTAAGTAAGTCTAGGGTACAGTAATTTCTACTAGATACATTTAGGAATATAATAAAGTATAGCTTAGATGTTTTCTTTCTTTATTTGAGACTGTCCTGCAATGTTGCTTTAAATATATCCAGCGACTGTGAACTCCAAAGTTACTGTGATTGTTTACTGAATATTTTCTTGTTCTTTTATTTATTATTAAATATATTTTGAAGAATTCTATGCACGTCTTCATTTGTTACCTTGCTGTTAGTTGCATTTACATGCATACATGCCACAGTTCATTTAACTGTTTATTGTAATCAGTCTTATTACTGTATTGTACTGAGTACAATAAATACACGAAGATAACTGTTTCAGTTAATACGCTTTACTTTCACATTTTTCTTTTCAGATCTACATGCATGTAATACAGATGCTGTCAGCTCTCTATGGCAAATACCCAAAGCTTGTTTATGCACAGTTACACTTATACCAGAAGGTGTGGTATTTTTCTCAAAGTCTGATGTAAAACAGTCCTTTCTTTGTATAACAGTTTTTCTTTGTTCCCTTGTCCTTGGTTCTTTGTAGTTTGATGAACCATGGAAACTCAGTCTTGCATTATCTGAAACGTGGTGTTCCAGCACTATCTGATGATACAACTTTATCGTGCTTGATGTTACATCTCTTTACTTTGTTGATGTCCTTCCAGCTGCCATCTGTGCAGTTATTTTTACAGACTTTCTTTCTCAATAACATACTCCTTTACATGGGTGCCAAAATCTAACTAAGCTATGCCAGCACACTTGCTACTATTTATTTTTTAGCATTTTATACTATTTCTAAATTAACCCTTTATATTCCATATTATTCTTGCAGCTTTTATTCAATCATGCTAGCAGTAGTTAGAAAATACAATATATACTGTATAGAACAGAGTATTCTTTCATTTCCCCTTTTTTTAATTTGTTTGAGGAATGGACTAAACTTCAGTTAAAGAAAAGACTGCATTTGTTTCATCAGCATTGCTATTTACAGCATTTACCACTTTGTTCATATTTACAATAATAACTTGAGCTATTGCAACTCTTTGTAACCTGCAGCATATAAACTATTGTAAGCTGTTATTATTGTTATGACTCCTAAAGCTATTAACACAGGATGCATTAACCAGTTTAGCAATTTGGTCCCAGATGATGACCATCCTCTAAATATGTCCCACCAATTATGGGCAGTGTCAGCTTCGGTTTTTGTCTTTTACTATTAATACTGGGTTATTTGAAACCACACATACAAATTGTGGTGCCATTTTGACAAACATTTTGAAATTTGAAGGCAATATTGTCTATTTATATTAAATTGTAATCTGTCTATTAAAGATACTTGTAATGACTTACTAAATAGTAGGATTTTATTATGCTTGTAAATGTACAATCTGTGAGATATCTTGTCCTACTAGTTTTTGTACCAAGTTCTTTTAAATCTGCATTTGGTATTTTTAAAACTTGGAAATGTAATATTGAGTGAAATATTGTTTTTTTGGTATAGTACAAGATTATATTTTTACCATTTGATCTGTATGAAGTATTGGCCTGTTACTTAAATAAGTATTTTAACTCATGGTCTTTTTTTGTATTACTGTGTTGTTTATATAAATAAGAGTATCGGTAGAAATCATACACTTTTCTTCCCCTGTTGAGTTTATTCTTATTTTTGTGTTATTGTCTACACACTGTGACATTTTTGCATGATGTCTTCCCTTGTTAGAACTGTTACATTTTCAGGGGGTAATATACAACATCTAATAGAGAGAGAGCTGTTTATTGAAATGTTTGTCAGCCTTTGATTGTTTCTCTACTTTTCTGTATGCCTGACCTTGTTTAGTTAACCATGCTGTTATATTTGTGTTAAATGTTATCCTTTCAAACGTACATGCTGTATGCTTTTTACAACTGAAATTGTCTTGTGTTCTATTTTGTGTAGCATTTTCCTAAGTTTTATTTGTGAAATATTGTAATTCCCTCTGTTTTAATGTTCAGAATGATACAAATGAAATGCAGATGTCTGTGTTGAATGGTGCGTGCCTTGTCTCGCAGCTGCATTATCTATAGTCCTTGAAGCATGTTTCAGACACTGAACATTCAGCTTGTCTCAAGTTGTACCAGAATATATATATATATATATATATATATATATATATATATATATATATATGCTAGCAAACAAGAAATACAAGTATTTAACTAACTATATTATTTTACATATATTATAGCAACAGATGTGTATATGCATCTAACTAGCAAGTAGATGTGCACATGTATAAATGCATGTGCACTTCTAACTAGCAAATAGATGTGCACATGCATTTATACATTTTTAAACATATCTATAACTGTATATATTTCCTCTGTTTTATTTTAAATTCAAAACTGTCTATAGTCAAGTTATATTGCTATTAACTAGAAACACACTGGGAAACAAAACCTTTAGATTTCTTTTAATATAGCAAGTTAACACAATTTTATATTGTCATCACAATTATGACAACCATTACTATTAGAACCGGATGCATTTGAATATGACTCTATACAGTGACGTCCTATACAGTAATTTATTGACAATGCTTGAGTATTTTATTGCAAAGGCATTGCAGTCTTGTTTTTTTTTGAAAAAAATACACATATGTTACAAATGTCAAGCTTTGACTTGTTACTGTATTTACATAGATAAACCATTTACTATATACTGTACAGAATACACTTGCTTATACAGACTGTTTTTGTATTTACATGGCTGTAATGTACACTCAGTCCAGTTTACACACTTGGCATTACATTGAAGCCTGCTAATTACATACCTTTTTCAGTACTGTTTATTCGGTTAGTGTAAAAACAGATAAAGCTTTTGCTGTTGCCTATACTGTGAAAGTTGTAGGAATTGCTTTTACCTATTTTGAAAAGACATTTACTGTTACTACTAGCTATTTGTACCCTCCCTTTTTGTAAAGGGACCTGTATAATTTATTTTAACTTCATACCATAGGCTATGTACTGACTGTACTCAGTGTAGTATTTAATTGCAAATAGATTTGTACCCTTCCTTTTTGTAAAAAGACTTGCATTTTTATTTTAACTGCATACTATAGCCTATGTACTGACTGTACTCTGTGTAGTATTTACTTGCAAACAGATCATTAATGACATGTATAGTAAACATTCGTTTTGCTGGAGTCTTTACTATTTTTGATGCTATTATACAATTACAAAATATTGTAAGAAACAAAAGAGATATTGGCTTAACTAACACATGCTTAAAACAAATAAATATATTTACATGATTTACATTTGCTGTTGTCTGTCTTTTGCTGCACTTTAGGTAAAAAGAAAATACATGCATATCAGTCTTGTGACGTCATGTCTTTTCTGTGTTTAACTACTCTCATTTGAGTTCTATTCCCTAGAACTGTCTTATTTGAAATGGTTTTAAAATCACTATTTAAGTGCCTTGCTTTAACTGAATGAAAGTTTATGCTGTGTACACTTAACCATTTTTTAAAGGCAGAATACTATGTTGTAAATTATTTTCTATCAACATAGTTAACTGTTGTTGCTTTAACTCTTTACCAACCAGATTATATTTGTCAGTATTCTGTTCTGCTGACTTTAAAGCTCTTATGCACTTTTGAAAAAGTGTTTGCATATGTTGACTGAACTTTTTGAACTCAGTCTGACTGCGTCTTAGAAGTTTATTAAATATTTTTGTCGGTTCACCATGAACTTCATCTCTGTTCTTATCTGTTTTGTAATGTGCAGTGGGTTTATGCCACTTTTGTCTAGGAAGATGTACAGAAGATCTTGTAAATAACTGACTTGACTGATATTTTAACTCTGAAATTAACATTTTACATGTGGTGACAGGACATAAACGTTTACTGTCATACAAATTATGTTGCTGTTTAAGATACCAGTCAAATATAATGCATTTACATAAAGCATTGGCATTAGCATTAACTAATAAAGTACTGCATGTGCTACAGTTCTGTTTATACCAATGTTTAAATCCTGACCTTACATGTGCTGAACTGTCATTACTGTCTACCTGGAAGGTAGTCTTACATGTAATACTTTTCTGTCTTATGGCATCCATGCTGTAGAATGAGAAACGAAAAGAGAATTACCAGTTTCTGTTGTGGAAGGTGGCCAAATCTTCCTTCGAGAAAATGTGGAAAGTCCCTTGTTGATTCTGTTAGAAGGAGGTCAATGCAGATTCAACTGTGGAAATGTGCAGGACCTGTGGAATTTGCAGAGAGGCACTGGTCTGCTACTGGATACTGTACAGAAGGAGGCAAATGTTTGCACTGGAACAGAATGTACTAACTGAATAAAATAAATAATAATAAGAAGCCATTCGGTCCATCAACTGAGGCTCGCCATTGAAAAATTCTATGCACATCTTTCTGTTTGCTATCTTGCTGTTACTTGCATTTACATGCAAGCATACCAAAGTATATTTACTTATTGTGATCAACTAGTCTTATTACTGTATTGTTCTGAGTACAATAAATACGCAAAGATAACTGTTTCAGTCAATATGCTTTACTTTCACATTCTTTTCAGATCTACAAGCATGTAACACAGATGCTGTCAGCTCTCTATGGCAAATACTCAAAGGTTGTTTAAGCACAGTTACATTTATACCAGAAGGTCTGGTATTTTTCTCAAAGTCTGATGTAAAACAGTTATTTCTTTGTATAACAGTTTTTCTTTGTTCCCTTGTCCTTGGTTCTTTGTAGTTTGATGATCCATGGAAACTCATTCTTGCATTATCTGAAACATGGTGTTCCAGCACTATCTGATGATCCAACTTTATCTTGCTTGATGTTGCATCTCTTTATTTTGTTGATGTCCTTCCAGCTGCGCAGTTATTTTTACAGACTTTGTTTTTCAATAACATACTCCTTTACATGGATGCCAAAATCTTACCAAGCTATGCCAGCACACTTGCTACTTATTTTTCAGCATTTTATACTATTTCTAAATTAACCCTTTATATTTCATATTATTCTTGCAGCTTTTATTCAAGCTAATAATCATGCTGGCAGTAGTTTGAAAAGACAGTATATGCTATATAGAAGAGTATTATTTCATATTTAAAGCTTTCAGTTGTGGCTGGTCTGTCTAGAGATATTTAAGCTCTTAGAGTACTTCCATATCTATTTGGTGACACTGTGCAGGCCACTCCTAATAGTCTTGTTCTTCTTCAAACTACCATTTGGATTAATAGTGATAACTAGTGATTGGTGGCATTAAAAGCTGCCTTGTAGTCTGGGCAGAAGGGGTCATAGCTAGTAAACCTGTGCCAGCCTTTCCCAGGTGTGTGCGCATGTGTGTGCGTGTGTGCATGTGTGTATGTATAAATCAAATCTATAGTGCGTCAGCTACTTGGGCAGAGACATGAAGCAGTGGTTGGACAGAGACATGAAGCAGTGGTTGGACAGATAGGATGCTGGAAGTCTTGGCTTGGCCACTCGGCTGAGATCTCTACCCTATAGTTGTGCCAGTGAGGAGTCTTACTGGGGATCGGGAGAAAGCGGGAGAAACCAGCCCCAGACTGACTGTGGTCTCTGTGTGCTCTTGGGGGAAATTGCACTTTACTGTGTATGTTCTTGTCATCCTCCCAGTGTGTACATACCCCACTGTTGCCCAGTGGTGAGGATTGAGGCTTCTTGATTACTGGGCCAGTGTTGGGGCGTCACATAGGGAAATGATTATTTTTAGCTGGCACAGATGACCTGAATTGCAAAGACATAATTATTAAGTTCTGGCTGTCAGAAGACAGTTAATAAAAAATGGAAATCAAAGTTTATAACAACTGTATCTGACGTATTGAATATTGCGAAAGAGAAAAAAACTGGAAGTGGGTTTCTAAGAAAAGGAAAGAAGCAAATTACTTAGAAATAAATTGAATCTGTGGCAACAATCCACAATAATGTTCACAAGAAAGTGAGCTGAGGTTTAAGGGAAGACAGGAAGTGAGCAATTTATGCAATGCTGGTCAGAATGGCAATTATTATAAAGAAAAGAGACATACATGTAATGTAAAATGCATATATATTAAAAATGTTAATATGGTTTGTTTTCTTTTCTATTAAAATATGTGTGCCTATGTCTTAAGTGATAATTTAATAAATATATGTTTGAAAAATGATTCTGAGAGATTGCTTGCACTGGTGGTGTTTTTATTAGTGCCACTGGCTTAATTTTAATGACCTTGTGATGTTATATTTCCCTGTACTGGTTTTGAAATGTGAATAATTCTGCCTGTATCGATTGCCATTTCCTTTATGGGCAAAATGATTACCTGTTTTATACATCTTATATTCTTATCTTAATTTTTCTTTAGATGGTTTGAAAGTTATCAGAAGAACAGGGCCTTTTTTAATTATGGAACTAAATTAAATTAAAATGAGCAAAATTACAGCTTGAAATGAAGTTACATTAAAAAAATGAGATGCTGTACTGCAGCATTTTTTTAAACAAGAAACATCTTTATTAAATTATCACTTATGACATAGGCAGTCATAAATTTATATGAATGAAAACAAGCTATGTTGACATAATTTTAGTTGCAAATATAATATATCCAGTCATTGTCATTTAAGCATTACATAGCTCATTCATATCCTGCCTTCTTTTAATCTTCATTGCTCCTCTGCATGTATTGTTCCCACAATTCCCATTTTTTCTAAAAATCCCAGTTCCAGTTGTTTTATCAATGTTACTTCTAGTACAGTTGGTTTAGACTTTGATTTCCATTTTGTAGTAACTGATTTTTTTCAGACACCCTAATTAGACTCAGCAAGGCCTTACTATGTCTAGGCAATTCAGATTCTGTATCCCAGCTGAAAGAAATAATTTCCTTAGTTACACCAATTTCCTCACCCAGTATCTCTGACAGAGTAGTCTACAGGGAATCTTTAAAGTCTGCCAATTCATTACACTCCAAGAAAATATGTCCCCAGTTATCTCTTTCTTCCCCATCACACCTCCAACATTTGCTGTCTACTTGAGGAAAAATTATTTGGAGTCAATATGGGGTAATACCTCTGTAAACACCTGAGGAAAAATTCTTTGGAGTCTGTATGAGGTACAAAAATACCTGCGTAAACACTTCAAAGAAAATAATCCTAAATCTTCTAGACTTTGTTGCATATTTGGAGGACATGCATATACCCCTCATTGTTTCTTTGTGAATTGCTTATCCAGTCTCTCTTCCCAATCCATTCTAACCTCTTCTGATTGATTGTTATAGTTATCAAGCAATATTTTGTATGCTTTACTAAGTATTCCTTTTTTAATAGTAGCTTCTATTCTAGATTCTACTAAAAACTCTATGAGCGCTTGTCTTTCACTTAGTATTCCCTTATATCTTTCTCTTTGCCAATAGTCTGATATCAATCCGTGATAGGGAAGGCAGTCTGTAGCCTGCAGTCCAAATACATTTTTGGCTTCTTCCCATTACAATACCTTGGTTCATTTGCCAGTTTTCTCCAATAAATTCCAGCTCCCTCTTTCCTGTTGTCTGTATCCCTAATTGCAGTCATCACTATCGGCAGAATCTCCTTTCTCCATTTCTGTGTTAGCTTAGTTCTTAAAATTCTTCCTGCTGCTTTATGAACACAATATTCTGTATGGTTGTTGTTATTCTCCTTAAGGATATACATCCAAAATCCCTGTGTCTCCTTGTATCTTGAGCTTTCCCCTGTTTAATCATCATCCCTTTCAACTTTGAATTATAGTTTTCTATTTGTGCTATGTATAGGGACCTTAACTGTGTAGCTCTGAAATACCCCACCAAATTGGGTGATCTCAAACCACCTTGTTCTATTGGAAGAATCAGATTATCCCACTTGACTCCTGCCATCTTTCCTTCCCACATAAAATCCCTTAGCTCTTTATTATTACTAGCTACAACTTCTCCCAAGTTGATAAAAATATGCCTCACCTGTGTATTAAACTAAAGAGACTAAAAATATTTTAACTACTTGCATCTTCCAATCCATGTCTATATAACATGGCTTCCACTTTCTCAATTTTTGTGTTATCTTTAGTTTAGTCTCTTCTCAGATTGTCTTAGCTGCCACACCAGGATCCTTTTTAATCCATACTCTTGGGTACTTCATTTTATCAACATATTTGTGAGTGGGTACATACTTAATAGCTAGTGCCTTTGTTTTAGGTTCATTAATTCTGTATCCTGAAAAGATTTGAAACTGCCTCAAAATGTTCCACAATATTTAAATGTCCTTTTCTGGCTTTATCAGGTATAAAATATCATCTGCAAATAGAGCCAGCTTTTCTTGACTACTATGCCAACTATATCCTTGAATTTCTAAGTCCCTTTTTTGCCAGTGGTTCTAAATATAATGCAAATAACCAAGGAGAAAGAGGACACCTGGGCCTGGCTCTTCTACTCAAACAGAAATTATCAGAGAGGAACCCACCCACTTTAATTTTCACCTCTGATCCCTCATGTATCCTCCTAATCAACCTTATAATTTTATCAGGGTCTGCAAATGCTTCCATTGCCCTGCTCATAAACTACCAGCTTACTCTAGCAAATGCTTTGTCTGCATCAAGACCCACCAATAACAGTGGCGTCATCTTATATTTTGCTTCCCTCTGGATCATCAATGCTCTGTGAATGTTGCTAAGTGTTTGCCTTCCCTCCACAAAAGCACACTGATTCATATCTATCAGTTTTGGGAACACCTTCATCATTCTTTTAACCATTATAGACATAAACACTTTATATATATATATATATATATATATATATATATATATATATATATATATATATGTTTAGGATTGAAATGGGCCTATATGAAGCTGGATCTGATGGGTCTTTACCTTCTTTAGATATTACAGCTATCACTGCTTTCTTTCAGGATGTTGGTGTTTCTCGTCCTCTTTAAATGCTGTTCAACAAATCCTTCCAGATCATTATCAGTTTTCCCCCTCCTAGCTTTCAATCTTCCACAGGGGGATACCAGCTATTTATAGGGACTTTCCTATGGGTTGGTTATAGGTCACCATTTTTATCTCACCTCCTTCTGTCCTAACTGGTGTCTGCTTCACAAACTCGAAATCCCACTTACCCGACTTTTAAAATACCAAAATGACAAAGCCAAAAATCTATAATACCGACGTTCAGGAACACCAACATTTCACTCCAGGTAACTGCTTGGCCACCATGGTGAACTTTGCCTGTTACCCCCATGGTAGTATGATCTCAGGGGTTGGTATATTTAGTTAGGGATCTGTGGGGGTGAAGCCCCCCACATGAATGGGTTTAGTTTGCTTTGGTTTTACTTGGTTTTTCAGGTTGGCCAGGCAGTTACTTACCTGGAGTTAAAAGTTGATGTTTCAGGCAGTCAATCTTTTGCATTGTTGGCTTTGTTGTCTCAGTTATATAAAAGTTGGGTAAGTGAGATTTTGGGTTTGTGAAGTAGACCCTGTAACTCTTAGTAATTGTGCCTCATCTACCTCTAACCTTGGCATATTTAATTCTTCCATAAACATTTCTATTTGTACCTTTTCTTGATTTCCACATTTCTCTGCTTTACACAGACTTTCACAAAATTTCTGAAATATGTGTAGTACCTCTACAAGATGTTTTATTATCTCCCTTGTTATAGGCTCCCTAAGCTTGGCAATGACCCTTTCTACTTTCTGTTGCCTGAGTCTTTGTGCTAAAAGTTTTTGTGCTCTGGAGTCATTATCAAAAATAGTTTCTTAACAGCAATCTTGCTAAACTCATGCAAATTATCGAGGTAATCCCTTATTTTCTGTGTAGCATTCTGCAATTGCTTCTCTTGTTCCTCTGTTTGACTCCCCTATTCTGTAATACCTTAACATTTGTCAATCCCTCCATATAATTCTTGTTACTTCTTACCCATATTTCTTTTTCTTTTATTTACACCCTATTTTTAAACTCCACTTCAGTTTTATCCCACTCACTAGTATTTTCAGAATAAATTTCTATTTTCTCTAATAACTCCCAAATAATTTCCACTACCCTTTCCTTAAATTCCTGCCTTTTCAACAGATATATGGGAAAGTGCCAGTGTCTCATTTGTATTTCATTACCCTGCATTTTTATTTTAGTAACTATTGGCATGTGATCTGAAACCGTTATCAGATATGTATCAAAGCTTTCAATTAAATGCACAGGTTCAAATGAAATGTAAGTTCTGTCTAGCCTAGCCCAGTTTTTTATCTTGAAGAATAATATGTAAATTCACTCCAAACTCTTACTACTGAATTCATATATTCCATGTCAAGTATACTCATAATTTTCATCAAAAATCTACCCTCTTTTGTTATATTTTCCCTTCTAGGCCCCCCAGACACATCTTCACTGCTGCAAATCAAATTCCAGTCCCACATATAAGTAATATTTCCTAATGAAAGCTGATTATTTCTCCCAGAATTTTCTTTAGCTCCATTATAGCAGTTTTGGGTGAAATATAAATACATACCAGTGTAATCCTCCTCCCTTGTCAGTAGTCCCTTAGTACTACAGATCTACCATTATTGTCTTTTTTATCATCTTCTATCACTTTTGGAACTCCTCTGTTCCAGGTATTTTGCTGAATAACTGTCCTGAAAACCTTTCTTTATCAGATTCATATGTTCAGTTCTTTCCAAATGTATCTCCTGTAGCATAGCTATTTACACTCTACATTTATTAATATAGTTCACTACTGGTTCTTTTTTGTATATAATCTGTTAGACCATTAACATTTAAAGATAATATGAAAAGTGTCATTATGTTAAAAGGTTATTATTCCCACCTCTTATATGTAGCAGCTTTTTTGTTATCTGCATACAGTAATGTTTGGCAGGTTGATCTTTTATACAGTTTTTTGTCATATTCATTTGAGCCTATGTCACATCTTATAAAACTTCTTTTAAATTGAACACCCTCAAAAAATACACCCCCAAAACCTATTAACTTAATACTAACAAAATTATATACATCTTCTAATACTGAAGTTTTACTTTCTTAATAGGGACAATTGTCCCAAACTGACAGCCCCACTCACAAACTTGGGTTATCCTAAAAGGAAGGTTATCTGTGTTAAGATACATTATACAGCCTGTGCTTCTAAGTGTTGTCTGGTTTTGTCATATCGTTATTGCTCTCCCAGATTGGGAAAACACTTGAATGCTTACAGAAATCATCTCCTGGACATTGGAAGAAAGAAGTATTCTGTTTTTATTGTTCTTTATCAGATTATCTTCATGGAGACACGAGAACCAGATACAGAGTTGCTTCTATAAGCATTTATTTATTTGCTAGAGGAAAGATTTATTATATTCAATGTACATTTTCATTTATTTGCTTTCTCTTAAAACTTCTTACTAGAATAAGCCAACAGCCTTAATCTAGTCATTCCCCTATGCAAGAATGAAAAGAAGCACATCACTTTTTCTTGTATCATGCTTGTTTGACCAGATTTGTCTTCTTTTTTACAGTGCAGTACCTATATTTCTTACAACTGAACAAGGAGAAAGAGAAAAGAAGGAAAAATTGGGGGCACCTGTTTACTTTAGTATCCCCATTACAGTTGAAATAACGGAGTAAACTTGACTTTATAGCATGCAGATTATAGCATGCATTATAAAAATACTACTGTTAAGAACAAAATTTTGTTTACTTGCAATTAACTTTCTCCCTCCTCCTCTTCTCTCAAGTATTCTTCCAAATGTGATGTGAAGTAGGGCATATGCTTTAGAGTCCCTTACTAGTTTAAAAAGGCAAAAAAGTCAAATATTTCCAGGTTTTCTTGTTCTTATCATGTTTCACAAATATAATTAATGCTCTGTAACCCCACATTTATTTGTCAATTTCCGAGTTGCTGGTTTTATTTCTGTTTACCTCCATCTCCTAAATCCAGTCTCTGCTTCATTTCCAATATACTCTCAATTTTTCTAGTCAGCTTGTTTAATTTTATTCCATCTCTCGAGCATTTATTTGTTCAACATTGGAAAAGTTTTCACTGGCACAGTCGCTCTGTGGTCTTTATTACCAGAAGAACAAGAAGCAGAATCTCCTTCTGTTTCACAGCTCACCTTTTGTTGGACAAACATTTGTATTTCCTCCTTTCGCATGTTCTGCTTTAAAAAAAAATCCCTCCAGTAAAGAATATTCTGAAGATAGCTCCATACAGGAGTTTGAATCTCACACCTGCTTCTTGACTTTCACTGATTAGTGGAATAAATTTACTCCTCTTGCTTGATGTTCTAAGTCTTTTAGTTTTGATTTAAGCACTTGGGTTTCAGACCAGTTATCTTACTTAAATAAGGATTTTGGTCTTAAGTCTTGTTGCAGGAGATGTAGCTTGCACCCTTCTGAGTTGGGAATTGCTGGTTAAAAGCTTATTGTGTCTGTTTTAAAATTGTCTTAGTTCTGGTTTAAACACTTGGGCTCCAGGCCAGTTATTTTACATTAAGAAGGTTTGTGGTCTGCACTCTTGTGGGAGGAATGGGTTGCCTCCACCCTTCTGAGATGGGAAATGCTGGTGTGCTGGTGAAGGCTTATTGTGCCTGTTATTTTTAAATGTCTTTTGTTCTGATTTTGCTCCAAACCAGTTATTTTACATTGATGTTTTTTGGTACAAACTCTTGCGGCAGGGAAGGATTTCCAACACCCTTCTAAACTGGAAATTGCTGGGTGAAGGTGCATTGTGTCTGTTATTCTAAAAGTGTCTTAGTCCTGGTTTAAGCACTTGGGCTCCAAACCAGTTATTTTACATTAGGAAGGTTTGGGATCTACACTCTTGTGACATTACTGTCTTGACAGATTTTTTAACTACTAGAGCATCTAGTTTGCTCATAGTTGAGTGCTGCTCATCAAGTTTCTTGTGTTATTTACCTATTTTAATATTTAAAGTTCCCTCATTCCTCCCTGGTAGATCAGTAGCCATAGATATGCATTTCCTGACTCTCTGTGGCCGGTCTGGTTGAGATGGGTATTCTGAGACATTGTAGCAATTGCCTCATGTACACTGGCAACCCACTTATTCTTGATAAAGCAGATAAAACATGTGAGAGGTGTAAATACATTTTAATGCTGGAAGAAAAACTCTCTCATACAACTAAAACGAATCCTACAGAGGTTGTCCGTGACACTTCCACCACACCTAGTGCATAGGATAAAGACCCTACACATAAAACTACTTATGCTGAGGCACTTACAGGTAACTTTCATAAAACACTAAGACCTCCTGCACAGCACAATGAAAACAGGGTCCTTAGCCATCATGTAAACTCTCTGTTAAAACACCAACCACAGCTACAAATAGTAACACTGTATCCAGTGCCCCCACTGCTAAGCCCTTAGGGCAAACCAGTGCAAGGTCAAATTGCCTGGTCAATGGTGATTCTATAATGAGGCACATCAATGTTCCCTTCACCAGACTGAGTAAGGAGAGAGTCACAGTTAGCTGCTTTTCTAGGTCTAGTATCCATTGAGCCACACAGATACTCAGGTCATTATACCACAGGTACCAGTATGACTCTTTAAGGTGTTAATGACCTGACACATACTGTCCTTGACTATATGAAGCGAGACATGATCAAGCTTGCTGATTGTCTCTGACAATAGCACTAAACAGCATACTATCTTCTCCAAGGATGACTCCATATTGCCAACTGAAAATGATTGATTTTAACAATTGGCTTAGATTCTGATGTCAGTCCAAGGGGATACAATATTTAACAGCCTGGGAGGACATACTTGACAGACCAGACTGCTTTGCCAGGAATGGTCTACACTTATCCCCTCTAGGCTTTTGGATATTGGCAAAGACCTTTTCCACCTGATAGTGACTTTTTTAGGTAAAATGACAAACTGATAAACCTACCAACTGAACTGAACCTATGAAGGGATATCTGAAGGTAGTACTGCTCAATATTAGAAGTCTTAATGAGAATCTCCACTCCCTTCAAGCCTTCCTTTCCCTGACTGTAGACATCTGTGTAGTAATGGAGACATGGTTTAAAGTCATGAAGAGCACCCCAGCAGTGCAAGGTTATAATGCTTTTCACACCGTTAGATCAGCTACTACACAGGAGGGAATTAAAGGTGGAGGAGTCTGTCTATATGAAAACCAACCTGAGATGCAGACTAGTTAACTCGTTCACTCCAATGGAGCTCAGGAAGTTTGCACTGTAACTTCCAATGGACAGAGCCTAAGCCTTTTGACAGAATCAAATTATGTCCTCACATTTCAAACAAATGTTCATATCTCTGGAACCATAGTGAGTACGAAAGAAGTATAAATGTCAAACTCTTTAACACAAACTATTTTTATAGTGGTATTCCTTAGGTTCTAGGTCTTAAAACAAATTTTATAAGTCACAGTAAACACAGTTACTATTTTACATTTGTAATATTTTGTAAACAACTTAATATCTCAGCAACCACTCCAGTTGCACACACACACACACACACACACACACACACACACACACACACACACACTGCCAGCAGCATTTTATTCATCTAGCTGAGAGCTTTCATATGAGGCTAAGGAGTTCAGTCTGTGTTACCTGGTTGTTGAGATATTTAGAAAAATGTGAAAATTATACCTATATAAATTAATATCATAAAAAGAGCAGTTGATATCTATTTACCTGCACCAGACAGAGGTCAAATATTAATGCAGTTGAGATTTCCATTGTGTAAGCTTTAAGATAAAATCTTTTAAAACCTTGTATATAGCATGGTTTTGGAATTACTGATGTACATATGAACAAGCTATATTTGATACCTAGAGGCATCAGTAGCAGTTAACTGCATATGCACCTGGAGGTGTCACTCTGATGTAATGAGTTAAAATGTATGACCCACTGAAACTCATACATGTGCAACTTACCATAAACAGGGTCTCATACCATATCTTTGCAACCTATAGGTCACCCTCCATGTCCCAGGGAACCCATACTACAGGTTTCAATGCACTACAGCCCCTCACTGTTCAACCCAATATGATATTCATGGGGGATCTCAACTCTCCCTCTACAGATTGGGAATCCAACACCACATCTACTGCAGAAGCCCAACGATTCCAATACCAACATCCTGGAACAGTTGGTCCAGTCTCTTACCAGGGTACAAATATCCTTGACCTTGTACTCATGAACACGGTGGACTAATTTTCCAGGGTCTATATATTAGATGCTCGACCGCTTAAATGTTTGAATCTCTAAAGGTCGACCTTTAGAGATCAACAGTTAAGTGATCGAAATTTTACAAAAATTAAAAAAAAAAAATACACAATAGAAAAAAAAACTAAAGGGTTTAAGCAGGGGGGCAAGCCCCCCTTCACCACCATGTGGGGGGCCATGCCCCCCACACCCCCCTACTTTAACATACCAACTCCAAGATTATGCTACATTGTAGAGAATGGGAAATTTCCCATTTCTGCACTGTAGGTCACTGAAGTGCGATCTCAGAGTTGGTATATTTAAGTAGTGGGGGGTGCCCCCTGCCTAAACCCTTTGTACATGTTTGTTTTTTTTTTATATATACTTTTTTTTACTATTTCAAATGTTTAAGTGTTCGATCTGTAAAGGTCAACCTTTACAGATTCGAGCATTTAAGCATTCGTTCTAGTAATATAGACCCGATTTTGCACACCCAATGTAATGTCTTCATTCATCAGATCTGACCATAAGGCAGTATTGCTTGAAATAAAAATTAAATCTGGGGATTCAGTGAAACTGAAAACCTTTAAGAACTATTCCACGCCTAACATCTTTCTAGTAAGTGACACCTTGGCTAAATTCCAAGCATCCCCAATTCCAGTAAACATCATAGCATACATTGAGCTATTTACAAAATCTCTGTACAGCCATATTGATGGTTGTACAGAACAAGCTGTGCTCACTCATATTAAGAACAAGACAAACTCAAAAGACAAGCCACCCTGGTGGAATCACAACAAAAATCAGTTATACAACAAAAGAAAAAAAATCTTGGAAAAGGTTAGGAGGGGCAAAGTCATACATATTAAAAGCCCACTCACTCATCTATACATGCAGCTAAGAGGGTTAATTAATACTTCAAAGGCTAAATTTGAAGAAAAAATAGCTTCAAAGGCAAAGGGCAACTGCAAAGCTTTCTACAGCTGTCTGTATCCTCGGGGAAATGTACAACATTGCGCAAAACTTATTGTAAATGGCATCACCCACACTGAACTGGAGGCCATTGCCAACCTTTTGGTTGATGGTGCAGCTCAACCCCCCCCCCATTAATCCAAAGGAAATGCCACATACCACAATCCCCCAACCGTTAGTAGGGAAGAGGTCATCAATACACTTTCCAAGGCCAAAAGCACTGCATCAACAGGACCCAATAAGATCCTTGGATGTTTAATAGCATGAAACATGACCTGTCTGGTCCATTTGAATAACTTTTCCACTGGAGTCTTCAGTCAGTTTTTGTGCCCAAGAAATGGGAGATAGCTGCAGTCATTCCCCTACACAAAGGAGGTCCAACCATTGATTGGTGTAACTATAGGCACATAAGTCTTGCCAGCTTCATATGTAAGGCCATGGAAAGAAGCATCATAGACATGGTAAATGAGGACAAAGGTAACCTGCAAAAGCTGGACAGATCACAGTTTGGTTTTGTTAAAGGAAAGTTGTACCTATTTTTTTTTTGGGGGGGGGTCACCAAAGCATTGGATGAGGGTAAGACTGTGCACACAGCTTACCTCAACCTGGCCAAGGCTTTTGATATAATACCCAACTCAGGCATTATAGACAAGCTAATTAATTTAGGTATAAATCCTTTTATCACTCACTGGAAAGCCAACTGTCTTACTGATAGGACCCAGGAGGTCAAAATAGGTGAGGCCACCTCCACCAAGAGGCGAGACACTAGTGGAGTCCCCCAGAACTTGGTACTGGGTCCACTCCCTTTTGACATCTATTTCTCTGAAATGGAAGCAAATGCTGAAGGTGTATGGCTGACTAACTTTGCACATGATTGCAAGCTGGGAGTTATTATTGACTCACCTGCAGACACTAGCATTTTTAAAGGCCTATGTCTGACTAACCAATGATGTCAAAGACATGGTTTTAAATTTAATGTTAAGAAATCTATAATTGTACCCTTTGGGAAGTCAAACATCCCAGCTAATTACCATTTTGATAATATGCCCCTAAGAGTTGATCCAGTGGTCAGGGATCTGTGTACACATGTAGACAGTACCCTTACCTTCGACAACCACATGACCACAGTGTTAAGGAAATCCTTTTATGTTGCATAACTTATATGTATGGGTATGGCATCTAGGTCCGAAGATGTCATTATCCTGCTGTACTTTGCTCTTATCAGATCAATCATAGAGTACAATACTCCCTTGGTATGTACCTGACCAGGCATATGCAGCAACTAGAGCAACCTCACAAGTTCCTTACAAAAAGAATACAAGGTGTAACAAACCTGCCTTATGAAGAGTGCCTTAAAGACCTTTGCCTCTATTCAGTCTCCTGTAGATTGCTAAGTGGTGGTCTATGCCTGGCTTTCAAGGCATTTGCTGAAAACCCCACACTTAAGAATCTCCTGCATATTTGTACGTCAAAAAGTACCAGAAATACAAGGTCTAGGGACCTGAATTTTGTCTGTGACTTAAAAAGAACATGCTGGAGAGATAGATATGTGTACCAGAGACTGCCCCTTCTATGAAACAGGTTTCCTATCCATGTGAAGTGGAGTTTGTCTGTTACCCAGTTTAAGCGCAACCTAGACCAGTGGATGGGGAATAGGAAATTTGGGTTCCTACCAGATGACCGAAAACTCAGACTTTAGAAATTGTACTGAAGGGAGGGAAATGAAATGGATTTTAAGCTTTAGAGCAGATAGAGGGAGAGGATTAAATGAGAGAGCCTTCCTGAAACCTATCCTGACGTCTAGGAGGTTACATGTCAGCTGAGTTTTCCACTCCTTATACTCGTTTTGGTAATATGGCATTTTTGATGTGCATAATGAATCTGTTAGACAAGTTCATTAGTTTTAATTTATGTGAAGTGTTATGAACTGTTTCAGTACTAATTTTTGTGCACAGAATTTTTACATATGCATACATTATATACGTATATATTTTTTATGAAATCTTGTAGTTGAAAGTTTTTTATTTAATATATGTATTTTATCTAAATTAGTGTATATTTATTCTTAGATATGCACTTTTTGTATGCATAGTATAGTTCTATTTTTAACGATGAATACAGAGTGCTTTATTGTAGCGTTACTGCTTTAACTGTATTATTGTTAGTGATTGAATAATTGCTTGAAAGCTTTGAATGGCTGTTTTTGAATATATTAGAGAGAGCTGTTAAGAGTATGTGATTTCATTAATGGTCTGAAGAAGCTACAAGTAAAAGTGCTTACCAGTGTGTACTCATTAAAGTTCTCCTTCTTTTATAACTGAATCTCTGGTGTTTTTGATGCTGCATGGTTGTCTCTGTTGCTTGGCTTTATTTGGATTATTTATTCATATTTGTTGATTGGGAATGTTTAGCTTGGATGGTCATATTTTTCAGTGGATTCTCAGCACAAACATTTGGATGACATGCAATGATTACTAAATATATCTAATACATATAAATGTACCCATGTGCAGGTGGTCATTGCACCTCAATGCCACATTTATCTAAATGCAATAGGTGAGAGAGGTAGTATAAGCATACATGTTACTATCAGTTGCAAAGGTGGACATAAAATATTTGAATGGCATACCTGGAGCATCACTAGTGGAAATCCTCTGGGGCTAGTCCCTTTCTGCTCCATCATCCAGCATTAGAGTGTGAATCTCAAATGAGCTCTCTGCATCCCTAAGTGAATTCTGGAGCTCTTTCACCTGGGTAAGTAATGGTTAGGTAGATGGCCTGCCACCAGTAGCACTCCTCTTCCATGACATGGTCCTTGCTCTGAGCTTAACCTTGTGAATCATGTCACTGCTCCTGTGTTGGACCATTCCATAGATATATATATATATCACCCTGGCCAACAACAGCCCTGACATTCTCAACTACCTGTTACCAGGCATGGCTAAGGAAGGGTTTGCTGGCGACATGTGTATCAAGGTACCATCCATCATGGTGAAAGAGAGTGCAAAGTATCACCAGTTTCTCATCCTCCAACAAATTAGGCTTCTGTGAGAATATGCACTTACTACTTTTAAGAACCATATTCCTTCTATGAAGAAATGAAAAAATGGATATCACAACACAAGTTTACATGCAAGGTAGTACAGACCCTTTACAGTTATGGGACAAAATAGACCAATGCAGGAGTCTGTAAACAACATAGTCAAGCATAACAAAAACATATCTGCACCCCTAAAAATATCAACAGCGGTCTCAATAGCAATCTAAGTTGTCCAGCATAGCACTTAAAGTAAACTGTAACCCATAGAAATAAAAGCAGCACTGTAATGGCTTGATGCAACCCCCCCCCCCCCCAAAAAAAAAAAAAAACACAGGAAGCCAAAAGTAAGAACAGATACAAAAATTTCCTCCTAAGAAGTAGACAACATCATAAGCATATGAGCAGTTTGGCCAATGTAACAAAACCTGTAACTCATAGTGACAACAGAGTTGCACACTTGTTCACTTGTGCACAGTTGCAGTGACTTTGTCAACTCTCCAGAAAATAAATGTCTCATTTGTTTGCCTGTTACATAACTATGAAATTCTGTATATGAGTGTGTGTTGTTACCCCGACCCCTTCAATTACATTTCAGATGACTTGAGCAGATTATAGTGAAACAATGCAGGCAGACAGCACAAAGCAAATGGATATAAACATAGAAGAAATAAGCAGTTATATGGCGTAAGAGATGCCTTGCAATATTTTGTGACAGTTTATTCTCATTTGTGGAGCAAAAATGCGGAAACAACTTAAGCTTCAGCAGCACTTGAGAAAGAAAGTAATATTCCTTAGAACAATGGAAGATTCCTACCCTACATCACGCTTATAAGTAGAGGTGGGCAGGATGGCACTGTCTCAAGCCAAACTTGAGCTCTTGTTCCTGGCAGATAATGAGCCAGGAATGAGCCGAGCCGTTTCACTTCTGTGTTTTTTTTTTGTTGTTTTTTTATTTTTTTAAATAGTGTCTGTTTCACACCGGAACTGCAAGCAGTGGTACTGCTGGTTCTGTCTAGTCATATCAAGTAAGCACTGTGACTGGCTGAGGTTGCATTGGAGGAGGTACTACAAATATATTTACAAAGAAAATATAAACTGCCAGGAAACATGGCTTTTTTTTAAATGGTGTCAGCAATGTGTTTAGTTTTAAATGGCTAGAAAGACCAGCTTTAAAAATGAGACATGGCGATGTGTTCATTTCTATCCACAGATTACATGGTCTCTTGAAACTGCTCTGCATTAGTTTTTTATATAAAAGGTGTGGTTTGCTTTTGTGCTGGATCTGCAGGAATATAAAAACATATAGCCACCTGCATTTGATCTCTGAGAGAAAGGAGCATACTTGAATAGGGGGATGGCCTGGGTCATGCTTTTTGCAAATGAGGTTTGTCCTTCTGAGTTTAAGTAAGCAGAGAGCATCTCAGCAGAAGTTATCAGAAGTATTTAATTTACCCACTTGTTCTCTGTCACGAGAGGTTGTGCTCTACAGCATGGAGACTGGAGGCTATGAATTCTCTGCAGGACTGATCTGTTCATTTTCAAAATTGGTTGCAGAGATTGGGTTAGGGCTTGGGAATAGCAGTGAATAACAGAAAATGAGACTAGATTATTATTATTATTTTAGCCATTATTTTTCTGATGGGGATGAAGAAGTTTGTGTATGAAAATATTAAAGTAAACTGTAACCCATAGAAATAAAAGCAGCACTGTAATGGCTTGATGCAACCCCCCCCCCCAAAAAAAGCTTCTTGCTGTGGGTGAAAGATGTCCATATGTACATGAAAACAATACTTTTTGTTCTCTTTCTTATAAAATCTGTGGTTTTTTGCAAGCCTTTGAAGTATATACAAGCACAGTTTAAACTCTGGGTCCCTAATGTTGCCCATTTTCCCCCATTATTTTTTGGCTATGTGTCTGATTTCTGAGCTAAGAGTCTGAGACAGGCTATGTTCACATTCCTTATAAGCTGACATCAGTGGTACAGAGAAGGTGTCTTCCTTCTGAATACAGGCAAGCTGTGTGTCAAAAGTCACGGCATTCATGCTAACACCAGTGAATGATCAGTGACATATGGCATGGCAGGGACAGAGGAGGTAGTGTGTGTGTCTATGAACAGCAAGTTAAAATACATGATTGCTGACTTTCACTTTCTTTACTTACAAGTGACATGTATAGAAGCAGTGTTTCTGTATGGCACAGAGAAACCTGGGAAGTAAAACACACAGTAGTTGAGGTAACTTAAGGTGATGGAGATGAATGCCTGAGCTGGGATGTAGAATGTACACTATGGGACAGATGAAGAAATGAAGATATTAGAGCTGAAGCCACATTATCCACAGCTGTATAAAAGATAAATTATGGTGGTTCAGTCATGTGCAGGAAAGTAAAACACAATTTGGTAAAACAGAATTGGGAGAGACAGGAAAAAGACAGGAGGAAATAAAGCTCTCTAAATAGTTATGATAATTACAACAGGCTTAATGGTTTAATGTACTCCTGATGTGATGTTGGAATTATCAATATGGTATGTTAAGAATTCAGATCCACACATTGCTGGTGTCTGTTTCAGAAAGCACATTTCTCATTCTTCCATACACATTTCATGCTGTCTTCAACTGTGTGCCTTCTGACAACAGTTTTATGACTTCTTCCTCTGTAGTAAACAACTAGTGCACAGGTCTAGACAATACTAAGTTAGGTAGGCAGCTGTTTCCATCCAGCAGTATGGGTGTATACAAAAGCAACCCCTAACAGGCAGGACGGGTTTACTGAATAGATGTGATGTGTATAATTCTACTTAGTGGTAACATTTACGTGGGGGGGGGGGGGTTGGAGCATTTTTAAACACTTTTATTGAATTTATTACTTAAGACATAGGAAACATACATTTATATAAAAAAATGTTAACGTTCACAGTTACAAACATTATATATCTCATATATACTTTAGTACAATTATCATCAATCCAGCATTACATAAATTATTGCCTTTCCTTAAATCTCTCTCTTCCTCTAAATCATTACTCTGCCTGTATTTCCATAATTTTCATTTTTTTCTAAGTAATTTGCTCCTATCCTTTTCTAATGATCCCACTTTCAGTTCTTTTATTTCTGTTACAATCTTCACTACTTCAAATACAATTGGTTTAGACCTTGATTTCCATTTTCTAGTAATTGTATTTTCGGCAGCCACCAGAATTAAAGTTATCAAGGCCCTACTATATTTGCGCAATTCAGATCCTGCATCTCAGCTGAAAACAATGTGCTGTTGTCAGTCTCACCTTTATTCTCACTGATAGGTCAGATCTGATGTGTCTGATCTGTCTCAGCCTTTAGAAAAGTTTGAGAACTTCAGCAAAGCTTGTGGACCTCCTTCCCTACCCGTAAAGCAGTTCCCTGACTTCCTCAGAGCTCGTATGCTGCACTGCTAGAAGGATCTTCAAGCAAGCTCTGGGCTAAGTTTTTTTGGCAATTTTAGCATCTTTTTATACTTGTATTTCACTGTTTTTTCAACTGTAGTTAGTGCCTTCCCTTTTTAACATTAGTTTTTTTCTCCTAGGTTAGTTTTTCCCTTTCTGTTAGCATCCGTTTAACTTAGAGGCATCTAACGTTCTCCTGTTAGAGGGTGTCCCTTTCCCTTTTCTTCTTTACATAGAGAGTGTATTGTAGTGCTATTACTTTCTTCCCATGTCCTACTTAACCATTTATTTTAGTTAGAGAATGATTAACAAAGTCCGTTTGTTAAGAGTACTTCCCCTCCTTCCTTTTCAAGTTGCTGTGGTAGAATTTATATAAAAAAAAAACTACTATGTCTTTATTCTTTCTTTAGCTATTTGGTGTGGTTTGGTGTTATGGGATTTTCAGTATGACCCAAAAACAGACTAAGCCCTTAGGGTTTAAAAAAAGTGCGAGAAGTCTGGCAAAAAGATGCTCCTCAGTGACTCTCATACCTTATGTGTTGACTGATTGGGGCCTCTCCATTTGTATGAGTCTTGTTCCATATGCATTGCCTTTAACCAGAGAGCATTTATGGATGGGAAAAATAAATTGATTTTGAAGGGGTTATTAAAAACCCCATTTTTGAGGCTATCTCTTCTGATCCTAACCCTCCTAAGTCTGCTAAATCTGAGAGACCGGGAAAGCAACTGTTTCTGGCTCTGAAATCATCATCAGAGCCAAAAGCTAAATATCCAAAGGTGTTCACTCCTACAGCATCCACAGAGCAGAAGGCACCCTCTGGAGCAGGTACTTCCTCAGAGCAGTCAGTATCTTCAACTCCGAAACCATCCATTGACTCATTGGCTCCGAAAGAACCCACGTCTGCGGAGTACTGTTATTGGAGCCGATCACCTCTCGGTTCCCTTGTCCTTTCTTGACCAGATCCAGATCTCTGACTTTGTTTACTAGAAGTCTCTCAGATGAAGATGTGGATAGGGTGATGCAGAGGCTTCTTAAGACACCTGCCTTGGCCAAGCTTCTTTTGTATCTGAACCCAAAGAAGTGGGATAAGACTCATCTTACCCCTACAGTGTCTACTCCTCTTCCGATCCCTCCAGTTTCAGAGCCAGAAAACTCCGATAGCCAACTGGTATCTGTTTCAGGTCCAGGGCTGGTTGGCTCCTCGGATCCAGGTTCTGCCCCAAGTGTGTACACCCAGATGGAGCAGGAAACCTCTGGGAGCAGACACTCTCCAATCGGGTCTTAAGAGCCAGCTCGGATCTCTTCGGATCTAACTATGTCTCTTGGGGCTTCTGTGCAGATGGGTTCAGCTCCCACCTCATCTTTGGGGCTTTTGTCTCCTGCTCTGCAGGCACGTTTGGTGCTGACATCTGTTTTGTTGGGTCCGGGGAGTTCTTCAGAGTAGGAGCAGATGGCTTTTGAGGTTATGAGGAGGCTGATGACTGCTCTTAAGTCACAGGCACAGTCTTCCTCTGAGCTTCTTCCCTCATTGGGGCAGGTATATTTACCTCATCACCTCCAGCCACAGGTTTGCAGAGATCCCAGGCCTCAGGATGTTCCCCAGGTGACTCCCCCCCCCCCTTCCGAAACTTCCCCAGAATATCCCACTGAGGAAGTGCCTCAGAAGAGACCATGCAAGAGGAAGCATCTAGACTCCCCAGAGAAGTCCATCACCTCAGATACCAACCTTGATGAAGCAGAAGAGGTCCCCACGGTTACCTCCTGAAGATGTCTCCTTTGGAGACATCCTGGAAATTCTGAAACAGAGAGGTGACTGGTAGTCCTCGTCCCCTTTGGCCGAGGCGTCAGTATACCTGAAGGCCTTTGGATCTCTCCCTTCAACCTCCTGGGTGACACTGCCTTCTGATAAGCTTATTCAGTTAATTTCTCAGGAGGCCGGGGAGACCCCAGATTACATACAGCCCATTCCCAGGATGCCAAATAAGTACATTACAGCCTCTAAGGACAAAGCTTTCCTTACCAAAGGTGTAGCAGTAGATGCCATGGTCGTGGCAGCTGCCACAAAAAAGGAACTTTCTGAGACCAGTTCCTCTATCATCCTCCTAATAAGGATTCTAGGACTATGAATAGGTATGGGAAGCGCGTCTTCACTTCAGCAGCTTTTACTTTACAATTGCTGAACTATCTCACTCACTTCACCAGACTTCAGAAGGATCTGCTAAAAGAATTATCAGATTCCCTCCAGAGAGCTGTAACTGATGCTGCTGCAGATAATGTCAACCCTCAGCTTGTTACCCTCAACTGTGTGGTCAATTCCTCCATGAGGCTTATCTTGTATGCTGCAGATGGATCAAGTAGGGCAGCAGGTTCAGGCATCTCCATTAGGGGGCAGGCCTGGATGTGCCTTTGCAATTTTGCAGAGCATTTAAGTCTTCCTTTGTTAATGCTCCCTCCAATGGCTCATCCCTCTTTGGGCCCAAGGTAAAAGAAACGCTAACCCAGTGTGAACAGGTAGGTAGGACCTTGTCTGCCATTGGACTACATTTTTCCACACTCACCAGACCATTTCCAAAGGATCAGAGGGGCAGTTGGAAAATGTGGTTCAAGAAATGTCAAAGGTCTTATCAGGACACTTGGGATGAAAGTTCCCCCAGAGGCAGGGGGGAATAATAATGGAAGATGCCTGCCATGCAGCAGAGGGGGGGCCGCAAAATCAGGGCTCCAGAGAATCTTTCTTTGACAGACCCTTTCAGTGCTCCTGGAGTGCCTGACTGTCTGCCTCTGGAGGCAGTCGTGGGGCGATTGTCACTGCACCTCGAAAACTGGCAAAAGATAACAATGATAAATGGGTGCAGGACATAATATACATTCCCATAAACAAATCCATTCAAGATATGACATTCAATCAAAAGGAACAAGCAACATTAGAAACTCTAAAGTTGCTCAGAAAAAGAGTCTTCCAAGAAGTCCCCACAGACCAGAGAGAAATCTGGAACCGACTCAAAATTCTTTTTAGTTCCAAATTAAACAGGGGACTGGAGACCAATACTAGATCTCAGCAAACTAAACAAATTGGTGAAGAAAACCAAGTTCTGGATGGTAACACTGCAGTCAATACTTCCATTCCTGGAAAAAGACAATTGGATGTGCTCTATAGACCTTCAGGATGCATACTACCACATTCTAATGGAAAGATGATCCAGAAAGTTTTTGCACTTCCAGCAAGGAGCCAGTCAGTTCCAGTTTTGAGCTCTGCCCATTGGTCTCACTATGGCTGCCCGAGTGTTCACCAAATGCATGGCAGTAGTGGCAGCTCACTTGAGATGCAGAGGATTCTGGGAGCTTCCATATCAGGATGACTGGCTCATAACCGCCCCCACCAGGCATCTTCTGCAACAAGCCAGAGACCATACACTTCAGCTCTGCCCCTCTCTAGGCATTACCATAAATTACAACAAATCTGCCCTACAGCCATTTCAAAATTTAAATTTTATAGGGACAGAAATAAATACGACTATGCTGATAACAAAATTACCCCATGACAGAGTTCATGATCTCCGCTTGCATGTGAAAATGTTAATCAAGAAGACTCGAGCCAGTGCAAAGCAAGTACTACAAGTTCTGGGAAAGATGGCAGCATCAGTTGTACTTATTCCTCTAGCTCGCCTACATATGCAGATACTTCATTGGTTACTTTCCACACACTGGTCAATTCTGGATTTGCCAATGTTGCACAAGATTCTCATAACCAATTCTTGCAAAAAGAATCAAGAGTGGTGAATTCATTCTCCCTCAGTTTCTCAAGGCCATCCCTTCATCTCTCCCTCACCTCAGACCATGTTGACCATGGATGCTTCCCAGATAGGGTGGGAGGGCATTATATGGGGAAGACGGTCAAAGGCACTGGGCAGGAACACGAGGCTCACTTGCACATAAACATCCTAGAGATGAGAGCAGTGCTGTTGGTGTTGCAAGCATTTCATCATACTCTCCCTCTAGGAACAATAGCAGTTCAGTCAGACAATATGTTAGTAGTCTGTTACATAAACAAAGAGGAACCAGATCTTACCCCCTTTGTCAAGAAGCTCTAAAGTTTTGGCAATGGGCAACATCTTCCAACCGTTTTCTGATTGCAATACATATCCCAGGGAAATCCATCTTGCATTTTGAAACTTAGAAGCATGCAGAGGTAATGTTATTATGAGTACTTTTCACTTATTATTTTTTACTTTTTACCTTTTGTCATTAAAAAGGTTTTATATACTACGTTTTTTGGTTTTAAACATTTTAAATATTATGTTCATACATATTTCCACTTTGTTTTGTTTTTAAAACACATTTTCCATGGATTTGACTGTTGTATGCAGTAGTACTTTAAAAAGTTTTGAGATCAGCTTTTTCCCACACATTGATGTCAGTGAGTTTCAACCAGTTGGTTGGTCCATTGAAATGTATCATGTGTTGTTAATTGTGTATTTAAGGAGTTTTTTTACATTTGCTACCTTTTGATGTCTGTCTGAAGTTGTTCAGTTTTTTTTGAACGAAAAGTGGATGTTAATAAAACACTTAACATTGGACTTTTTGCTGCTGGTTCTGCTGACGTGGATTTTGTTTTATCTATTTCAGTTTGTTTTAATTTTGCTGCTGCTTCAGTTTGTTTGTTTTGCATCCACTACCAGCAGTTTTAACCGGTAGCAATTATGGAATTGGAAGAAGGTGCTAGTTTGGACAATTCTGCACTGGTTTCTTTCACTAATATGGTCAAAAAGCTTAATGAAAGGACGGATGTGCTTTCTCAACGTTTGGATGGGTTAGTAGCAGTTAAGGGAAGTGCTGACAGCTTGGTAGAAGAAGCTCTTGGAGCTGATTCAGCTCCTGTGGTGACAACTCACACCAGTGATGGGTCGAATGACCGTGAGGACAGTGGAAGTTCCACCTCAACTGTTTCAAGGGTTCCTGTACATCCTAGACCTACCGGTGAACGTTCCAGGACCAGTTCATCTCTGAGTCGAACTGGAGACCCACTTAATGTTACATCTTGGTTGAATGAGCAACTCCCAGTTTTTGAGAATAGGAACGGGTTTGCGTCCAGCGACACAGGGACACCAGAAGCTCCTTTAGTGGACTTTTTGAAGACCTTGGACCACAAATCTTTAAAGGTAAAGAAGCTTCAGTTAGAGATTTCCTATTTTAATGAATGTAAAAAAGTGGGGGTTGTGCCAAAGGGCTTGTGCTCTTGGCAGTACCCCACTGGACTGATAGCTGGTTCAGAGTTCCACAGTGAGCTGATCAGTTTGTTTGATAGACATGGATATGAGTTAATGGATTTAATGGCTAAATTCTATCAGAAATTTATAGACCAGTTGAGTGGTGAAATTGAAATTTTGGACACTAATATCAAGTCACATGTAGATTTCAACAGGTATAATTATGAGTATAAACAAATTTTCTCAACCATAGACCAACAGATATCTCGTAACATGGAGATGAAAATGAAAAAACTGAAAAGAGACATAGATGCATACAACAAACTAACTGCATACCCCACCCCCCCATTCTCAGAGTGTTGGCGACAGTCTAGGTGCTCCTATTAACCTAACTAATGGGGTTATGAGGCAGACAGCTAGTTCCAGTAGGCTTGTCACCAGAGAGGGTGTGGAGGATGTTGTTCCTACAGAAAATTTTGTAACTGATGGTGGTAGGGATGAGGAGATTTCTCGTCCTACACCGTCTTTTTCCTCGAACCGGGGACAGAACCACCAGAGGTTTTACAACACGAGGAGCCATTACAGGAACAACAGCAAGAAGCCTTTTCAGAAGTAACAAGAAGGACAAATCCTGACATTATCAGTAACAGTTTTGGAGACTTTTTTGTTTATAACTATTCGAGTTTTACAATTACTATGGAGATGTCTGATTTATTTTCAAAAGGTCTTACCTTTGTTCCATGGAGACATTTTAACTTAGCATACACACTACTTGATTTGAAGTTGTTTATACGTAGGTTGAATTTATTGTCAATTTTTGGTAACACTGCTTTAGACAAAAAAACTTTGAGAGTCCCAAGTACATTCAACCCCCCTATCCATCCTTTACTTTTTTTATTTGAACACTTGTGTGAAACTGAAATTAGAAACTTGGTTAACTGTTCTAGGACATTTGCGAACAAAAACTTGTCTGATGACGAAGTAGACTTGTTGGATACTTTAAAAAGTTTACCTGTCAGGATCCTTAAACTGGACAAGGGGGGTGGTTTAGTACTAATGGACACTTGTCATTATGAAAACTACCTCATCCACATGTTATTGCAGGATGCTTATAAATTATCTAGCATTAATGAATTGAATGCAGCGTATAGGTGCATCCATGTTTTCTTGAATGACTTGTTTTTAGAAAATGTTATAGAACAAGATGTGTTGAAATATTTGACTGTTTCGTTCCCTAAGATTCCAACAGTTTTCGGATTGCCCAAGATCCATAAAGATGTGTACAACCCCCCCATGAGGCTATTGGTTAACGCTAGGGGTTCTATGACTTACCCGATAGCCAAGTATGTGGACAACATATTGAAAAAATATATTGGAAAGGAAACACACATTTGTAAAGAGTCTTGGGCTTTTTTGAAAGCCATAGGTGCTTTAGAATTCAAGAGAGGCCATAGATTTTTGACAATAGACGTAAAAGACCTCTATACGTCTATTCCTCATGTTACAGGGATAGACTGGGTCACTGACCGTTTATTGCATCACAATGCTAGCAGTGTAGAAATCAGATTGGTGCAGGAATTGTTAGATGTCATTTTGAGGTACAACTTTGTAACATTTGGGGGAGAGATATATTTACAGAAGACTGGTGTAGCCATGGGCTCACCAGTAGGGGCCAGTTTTGCCAACATGGTTATGGCCGAATGGGAACACAGATATGTGCTGGGCAATTACAACGGTCAGTTCAAAATTGATTTTTACACCAGATTTTTGGATGACATCTTTATACTGATGGAAGGTTCAGTTAATGATGTGAGAACCTTCATGGACTATCTCAACTCCAGCACATCTTTTTTGAAGTTCACATTTGTAGAGTCTGATTCTAGAATTTCTTATCTGGATGTAGACTTATATAAAGACATTTCTGCTGGTAGCTTTAAGGCTAAAATATTTCGGAAGAGTTCTTACTCTAATACCATGTTACACTTCACCAGTGCCCATCCTGGGCACCAGAAAAGAGGGGTAGTCAAGGGGCAACTTGTGCGCGCTGCTCAAATGGTAACCGATGAACTATTTTTAGAAGAATGTGAGTTCATTAAGGGATTGTTCCTACATAGAGGTTACCCAGACAAGTTTATTCATGACCTGGTCACTGAGGTCCAGACTAAAAGGTATGGGGGTGTTTATAAACCTATTTTACAAAGTAGTTCGTTCACAAGTTGTTCACTAGAACATCCATTTCCAGTTATGCCTGAAGTCTTTTTAGACAGCAAGAAAGTTGACACTTCTATCTCTTTCATCACCAATTACAGTGCTGAGATTCATCTAATTAAGGAGGTGGTTGTCAAGAACTGGAGTATTTTCTTGTGTGATGATGCCTTACAAGCTAAGTTTGGCACTTTGCCTAGGTTTATATATATGAGGGGTGACAACCTCAAACGGATATTAGAAACAAAAAAGGACACTCGTGTTAGAACAGAGGGCACTTTCAAATGTGAGAGTTGTAACATGTGTAGGCATGTTGCCACTGGTTCGAGCTTTAAAATTGCTGGGTCTTCTTTCTCCACTGTTGGTAGATTCAACTGTAAATCTCGATTGGTTGTTTATTTGGCTTGCTGCCAGTCTTGCCCAGCATTTTATGTGGGCAAGACTGACAGAGGTTTTAATGAAAGAATCTATGAGCATTTATACTGTATTAGGAAAAACAAGTGTGAAAATGCTTTGGCGAAACATGTTAATGACCACCCTCAGCATAGTTTTACTTTTAGGGTGTTAGGATAGGTTTCCTTTGGCATCAGGGGGGGTCCTTTTCAACTATTATTAGAGCGCCTAGAAGTGATTTGGCAGCTGAAACTCTGTTCTTATAGACTTCCAGGTCTCAATGACAGAGTAAGTTTAGCTTGCATTTTGAAACTTAGAAGCATGCAGAGGTAATGTTATTATGAGTACTTTTCACTTATTGTTTTTTACTTTTTACCTTTTGTCATTAAAAAGGTTTTATATACTACGTTTTTTGGTTTTAAACATTTTAAATATTATGTTCATACATATTTCCACTTTGTTTTGTTTTGTTTTTAAAACACATTTTCCATGGATTTGACTGTTGTATGCAGTAGTACTTTAAGAAGTTTTGAGATCAGCTTTTTCCCGCACATTGATGTCAGTGAGTTTCAACCAGTTGGTTGGTCCATTCAAATGTATCATGTGTTGTTAATTGTGTATTTAAGGAGTTTTGTTTACATTTGCTACCTTTTGATGTCTGTCTGAAGAAGTTCAGGTTTTTTTTGAACGAAAAGTGGATGTTAATAAAACACTTAACATTGGACTTTTTGCTGCTGGTTCTGCTGACTTGGATTTTGTTTTATCTATTCCTTATGATGTCACATATTTGTTTATTATTGCTACCACATGTCATATACAAATTCACCTTACATTTGTTGTTAGAGCTATAAAGGCCTCGAGGTCCATGCATCGTCCCCGTTATCCTATTTTGTACCCCTTGGGAAGAGAACCAATGTGCCCCTTTAGTCTCTCTCAGCTGTAGCACTTCCTGAATCCCTTGTTCTATCTCATTACTTTTATAACCCCTAGATTTAAATCTAGTGGTAAAATCTATCATCTCACTCTTAAATTCGTATGCAATCTTGACAGTCTAAGTGCCTGTTCTTAGAATGCTTTCTGCGACTGTACTTTACGAATGTAATATTTTACATGGCTGTTTCCTTAAAGATCTGTATCCAAAATCCCATCATCATCCACCCCCTTTTTTCCATTTTTTTTTACATGGGGTTAGGGTGTTGTGTTAATTGATGCCACCTCTCTTGATTCAGTGCCACTCTCCTACATTCTTCGACAGTAATACCTGACTGTCACAGGTCTTCTCTCAAACAGTCCATTCATCTCTTTGCTGGATGCCCTTGTTTCCTTTTACCTACTTCCTGTCTGTCCCAAATCTTCTTCACCAGATTGTCTTCTGCTTTTCTGCACATGTGCCTGAACTACCATAATCTCTTCTCTTCTCTTTGACCTTCTCTGCAACTGGAACTACTTTGGCTTCTGCTCTGATGTTCGCATTTCTTTGTCTGTCCCAGTGTAGGTATCCTACCACCCATCTCAGGCACTTCATCTCCATCACCTCTAGCTTCCTCAACTGTTCTGCCTTTACTACCCAGGTTTCTGAACCATGCAGTAGAACTGGTTGCACCACTGTTCTAGATACCTTATTTTTCAGCTTTTTTGGCATTCGTCTGTTATGCACTATCCCTCTGACACTCTATGCCAGTTGGCTGCAGCCCCTCTCATTCTAGCTTTGACCTCCCCATTCAGATTTCCCTTCTCCTCAGCCACCCCTCCCAGATAGTTGAAGCTCTTAACATTTTCCATATCTCCCCTTCTATTTCAATTCGGCTTCTTCTAACTTACCCCATTTGCTACCATTATTACTGTTTTATCTGTTCTCAGTTTCATCACATGTGCCTTGAGTTTTGCATTGCACCTCCCTATCCTTTGCTGAAGTTCTTGCTTCAGAGTCTGCCTGTAATGCCAAATTGTCTGCACTCAGCAGTTTTGTTGAGCTGTCCCCTCCAACCCATTTGCTAATGTAGTGCGTCACCAGTATGAACAGCAATGGGATCAGAGCTGAACTGTGATGCGCACCCACTCTCACTGGAAATCCTTCTGTGACACTGAACTTTGTACTTGAGTCATTGGGTTCCTGTGCATAGCCTGCACTAATTCTACCAATGTTTCTAGAACTTGGAACCACCTCAGGTATGCCCAGATCAGCTTTCTTGGGACCTTGTCATAATGTTTCTCAAAGTCTAGGAATACTGTTTCCTCATTTCTAGCTTCTTCTCAACTATCTGTCTCACTGCAAACATCGGGACAGTTGTGCTATATCCTGACCTGAATCCAAATTGCTCATCTCCCATCTTACATTCTACTATTCTACGCATCCATTTATCAGTCACCCTCTCCAGAACGTTCATGCAGCATAACACTACTTTGATACCTCTGTACTGCCAACAGTTGTGACTGTCCCCTTTGTTCTTGTACACTGGCAGTCATCAGGGAATCATCTTTCTTTCCATATTGCTATGAGTAAACTCAGGAGCCATTTCTCCCCTCTCTCACATAACATCTTTGTCATATCTGCTGTGACCTCATCTGAGTCTACTGCTTTCCCTGGCATCATTTTCCTCAGTGCTGTTCTTACTCCTTCTTGGGAGTGCACTTCTTCTTCTTTCATTATAGGCTGTGTCTGGGGCAGTGGAGCTTATGTGGAGTTTTCTTTATTCAGAAGCTGCTTGAAGACATCCTTCCATCTGCCTTTGATGTCCCCTGGACTGGTGAGCAGATTGTTGCTGGCATCCCTTATGAATGATGTCCGGCTATCTTCTTTGTCTTTCTGACTTTCCGTTGCAAACTGATGGAGTTTCTTTGTGCCGTTTACTGAGTCACTTTCCAGAAGCTGATAGTGGCTCTGATGCCTTGTTCTTTGCTATTGCAACTCATCTCTTAGCCTATGTGTTAGCCAGTAAGTAATCCTTCTTATCCTGGTCCATCATTTCTCTCTTTCACTTTTTCCTGCAGTCCTTCTTTCTTTTGATGATTTTCTGGACTTCTGCATTCCACTAAAAGATTTCCTTATGTACCTTATTTCCATACCTGGCTTGGTCACATATCTGTTCTGTAGTCCTCATACATGCTTTTTAGAAATGCTGCCATTCTTCTTCAACTCAGCCATTTCCAACTTCCTTTTTTCCAAAGTAGTAGAGTCCTGGGTAATTCCTTGAACTTCTCTGCTGTCTCTCCAATCAACTTCCAGGTCTTCAGCTTAGTCTATATTGACGTTAGAGTCTTCTTTGACCACTGCTTGCAGCTGATTGTGGCAGCCAGTAGTTTACTCTGTTGACTGACTGTTTCACTGGGGATGACTTTGCAAGTGCTGATTCTATTCCAGTGCCCTTTCCTTACTAGGAGGAAATCTACCTGACCACACGTGTACATAATATTGTGACTTCTTCCATGTGTCAGCCACCATCAAGACATTTGCCAGAGAGAAGTCTAGAATGGTGAATGGTGTCTCCTCCTTGATTCCTGTTGCCCCACCTATGTGGACCTAGTTCTGTCTGTCCTGATATGTACCCCTCCCACCATTAGCATTTGTCCATTCAGGTCACCCATCATCAACACTAATTCATGTTGTTCTGCTTTATCTAATAGGTCCTGCAACTGCTGTCTGAATGCACTGTTTTCCTCACTGTCGTATCCCTGATGTGGGCCATAGGTTGAGATTATGAATAGTGCCCTATCTTTACACTGGAGTATGACTGCAATAAGTCTGTCACTAATTCTGAAGACATCCCTGTCTTCTGAAGCCTATTCCTACACCTTTTCTGGTCTGTCCTCCTCCTGAGTATTAGACTGTGGATTCAAAGCCAAGTGGCTTTGCTGCACTGCCCTTACATCTTGTATCCTCAATACATAGGATATCCAGCCTCATCATCATCTTGTCATTCACTTCCAAGCAACTTCCTGTCAGTGAACCTGCACTGAGTGCAGCAATTGTAAGTTCATGTTTGGCAGATTGATTGGTTTTACATCTATCTTTCAGGAAACAAAACTACCCCAGGTAACCCAGGCTGCACAACTGAACATTGTCCAGTCTGTAGCTTACTGATCCAGGGCTGCTGGGGCTTATGGCATGTACATTCCCAATAGAGGGACATAAACCCCTCCCACTATTACCATGGGTTCCTTGTGTAGGTCAGGTTCTCAACCCATTTCTCATACCCATTTTAGCAACATTAGTCAACATGACAAAATTGCCTACAGCCAATTTTTAGGGTCTATGTTATAAGAACGAAGTTTTAAATATTCAAACACCATATGGGCTACACCAAATGGTCGAATATTTAAAACTTCGCAAACGTGAATGGAGATCACCATAGGGAATTCTTCCCTTTACTTCAACATAGTGCAATCTTGGAGTTGGTATATTTAAGTAGTGGGGGTGTGGGGGGTGCAAAGTGATCAGGTAGGTTTTTCTTTTATGTTTATATTTTTTATTTTGGTTTCAATGTTTTACAACTTTGCTCATATGGTGTCGCCCGTATGGTATTCGAAGTTGTAAAACTGTTCTTATAATATAGACCCAATTTTTACACCATCTAGTAGCTAGTCCTGACATGGTGCACAGTCACCATAGTTGATGCCCAAAACAGTAGTTGCTCTGTATAACTCTCTCACTTTTAAGACACCATCTACAGTCTGTGCTGCAGCCCACAAGTCCATTCTTCTGTGAGTTTGAGGTCTTTTGAACACCTTCTATTGTGGCATTATTATAGTCTTACCTATGAATTGCCATTATTAATATCAAAGGTAATCGACTTGAAAACAGGTAAGTGCAGTTTGTTTTCCTGACATCAAGTGGTCTATTCCCCTGAACTGTATTTGGTAGCCCCTTATCTTCTGAGTATTTTGTTAGCATGTTCTATCCTTGTGAATGTATCCTTGCACAAGGTGATGTGTTCAAACCCAGCTAGTTGCATTTTGATTGCTTGATATCAGGTTGTCTATTCCATTGAAATGTATTTGGAAGCCACATATCTCTTGAGCGCTCTGTTAGCATGCCTTATAATATCCTACAGTTAGAAATATATAACAGAGTCATTTGTTCAAACACAGTATATGCATTTTATCTGCCTGGTAGCAACTATTCCATACCATAGCCATGTGTTTTAACACAACTCTACTCCCATTGCTTCTGTAAGCATGTTCTGCTACTCCAGTGGTCTGAAAACTGTTGTTGACATCAGCAGGGGTTAAATGTCATCCCTAATTTTCTTACTTCTACAGGTTTCATTTGTTACATTACCAACAGTGATGGCTATTCTCTTTTATCTTAACATAATTTATTTTATTGGAGTCTTATGCTACTGTTGTGATGGCCTGTTGAGAAATGCCAATAATGGCTATGTAAGTGACCCATGTAAATCTGCAAACACATGTGCTGTGTTCTCGGCACTTGCATCCTGGCTGCTTCACTTACCAACCTTGTTAAGGTGCATTTATGATAAACTTATCATGTAGTAGTTGGGTTTATTACCCATGATGTCTGTTACTTGCTCTTTTTTCATTGCCTTCATCCTGCATATATGAGAAATATTGTTGTCTGTTCTTATGACTCCTTGTACTATGAAGTGTGCAGGGTGTCACATTAACATTACAACATGGCTGTTCTGGTGTGTGAACTTCAGTGCTACTGACCCACTTAAAGAGAATCCATCTTCCATTTCTAAGCCCTTTTTATGGTATAATATGAGTGCACATCTCACACTCCATTGTTGTTAGGTATGCACGTGTTGTTGCATCACAATGCAAGTTTACTGACATATGCCACATCTTCTGTGTACATAATTCTCACCTGTTATGTTTTTCACAGCTTGTCTACTTTATGCATCATAAAATGTTATATGCTGTTACTCCTGACATTTGTGGTTGTCTGGCATATCCGTGGATTGCAATCACTAATGACATACTTTTTCTGTATCTGATATCATGCCCTTTAGACCATGCATGCTGCTGCCATTTCTGTTGTTCTGTCCAAATTTGTGGTGTATAAGACTACTATTTACAAGTCATCCATAAGTTTTGTGCCCACATTATTTGTGTTTATCCATTATGTTTGCATTGGGAGGTTGAGAGGAGTGCCTACGTATAATTCAAATGACCTAAATGGCCGTGTTGTCTTACAACAGTTTTTCAGGCTGAACTTTTCCATGACTGTCTGCTTAAGTGAATTACATTGCCAGTAATGTTTAACAGCTCCATAGGCTTTGCCTTACAAATGTATTCTTCATTTACTTATCTGAATGCTGTTGAGCATGCATGCACTCACTTCCAGTTATGTGCTTTGTCATCCACACTCATTTGTTTACAAAATTGTGTTACATAGACAATACGCAGATGATTCAACACTCATTTGTGTGGCCTCTTCCTTCCCTGAGCTCTTACAAACTACACAAAAATCTTTCACTGTCTTAGAATAATATCTATCAACCAATTAACTAATACTTAATCCCAACAAGGCCAAATTAATGCTATTCACAAACTACAAATCAGCTCAGCCTCCCCCCGTTCATTATATGCTCCCAAAACAACACCAAAATCAAGCCAGTAGACCACACCAAACTACTAGGAGTAACAATGGACAGAGCACTCAAATTTGACACACACACAGCCTAGACAATCAAAAAGGTACACATCAAACTTGGCTCACTTTATAGAGCCAGCCCATACCTCATCTACACCTCAAAACAAGCCATAGCCAGAACACATCTACTATCTACTTTGTTGTACGCCTCCCCAATTCTTATAAACACAAAAAAACTCGCATGCAAAAATTAGAATCCTGCTATAATAAAATAGCTAGATTTGCCTCAAACCACACTAACAGATCACACCACTGCACAGCTCTCAAGCAACTAAAAATGTCTCGAACTTTCTAACATCGTAATCCTCAACCATCTTACCATCACCCACACCATCATTAACCAACCTGACAATTCCCCTGCCTTCAAAAGCTTAGTACTACACTGTTACAGCAGTAGATCCCTCCAATCATCAGATAAACTTTTACTTGAGGTCACTGGAGCAAGCAGCAGTTATGGACTACAGGGCATATATTCAAACAGATGCTATGGCAGAGTCCAAAAACTACTGAGGGATATACATCATCTGGCCTATGGACTGTTCAAACTCCTGCCAACAAGGAAGCGCTACAGAAGCATTAGATGCAGGACATCCAGCTTCTTCCCACGTGCTATCAGATTGCTGAACAACAAACCCATAGTCTAACCTGCTAAATGGGTAAACAAACATTATTTATGTGCAGTATATCATTGTTATCTACATAGCTCACTTTACACTTTATTGCATTTATTTTTAGTATCTTATTTTTGATTTCTATTTCAGTATTTAATCTTCCTTCTGTAAACTATAATTCTTATGGTACGAGCCCGAGTATCGAAATTTCATGCAGTGACACACACTTTTTCCTCTGTGTTGATCTGTATGACAATAAAGTTTACTTTGACTTTGGAGACGGCCTGTTGTCTAAACAAATAGCTAAAACATGGAACTCTACACCTCAACATATACTTCACACAACTAACCCATCTCAATTCAAAAGACTCTTCAAAGATCTCCCAACAAACGGCTGGCTCTGGTCCTGTACCACACTAAGATAATAATATAAAACACTCCCTCACCCCTCATTCCTACCTGCTAAAACTTTACTCTAAAAAAAAATACCTTACAGTCTTCTTTTTCCTGTCTTGTATTAAGCAAATAATATCAAATATTGTTTTTATATCTAAGTACACATGCCTTACTGTTTTTAATCTTTCTTCAATAATTGTGATTCTTTTATTGCACACCACTGACTTGCATTTTATATCTCAGACTTTTATTGTGCTCCACTAAATTTTTGTATCTGTGCTGTTTATTCTATATTTGTAATGAGGAGCTTTTTTCCCTGGACCACCGCAGAAAATAGGCCACTGGCCCACATGGACACTCGCGGTAAATAATAAATAAATATGGCTGTACAGTTGCTTAATATGATGTGGCCACAAGTATGTGCTGTGGGGTCAAGGTGAGGCTCCTTGTCATTCTATGTACCTTGGATGAATGCATATTTCATTAGCAGTGCTGCTCATAACGTGATCCTTCATGTTAGTCTGGCTGCAATGTGAATATGATGTTAATGAGCCCCTGGGTGACCCGGCATTATAATAAGGCAGCTTACATGACAGCTGGCATTTGCTTGAAACTAGAAACCTGAAGGAATGACACATCAGCCAGCTGAAGCAGTACAGCAAAATGTTGACAGGCTTATTGAAAAGCACTTAGTGTCAGTGATAGTCTGCATTCATGGTGTTGGTCAGAGGCAGTAAAAGAGTCCAGGTCTTAGTTGGTGACCAGTGTTATAGTAAGAACTTCAAAGAATTTACAACTTTCAGTATCTCAGAACAATATCTTTTTGATATTCTGTTTCATTTGCACAAAAGTAATTTTCTACCACTGAATCACTGTATTCCAACTACCAGGAACTAGCACCCCACAACCCACTGAACTCTTTAATACCCCCCCAAAAAAAGACTTGTGCAAAACTACAGGAAGTCAACTGGCTTCCTGCAGTACACTACGCATGTCATGTGACCCCAAACCCAAGAACAAA
>NC_056750.1:320736398-320786398 GCF_019279795.1 Protopterus annectens | reverse complement strand
TGCATTATTCCAAGCACTGGCCAGAAATAGTGCTGGGAGCATGAGCACACAATGTAAACAAAAATACTTGCCTGTAGCCAAACGTATTTTATGAGCACAAGTGGACAGTTTATGCAAAGCAAAGGCAAGTGACTTTTAAGCATGTAGATGCAGGGGATATGAAACTGGGTTAATTTATACAGAATACATTGTGAACAGTCCACGAATAATTACAAGAGGGTCCCTATTAGATGAATGAAAAGGCAATTTGTTGAACAGCTGAAAAGTCTAATATTCCAGACCTCGAGATCTGTTTTGTGAGATCACAGTACAGTGAAGATTGAAAAAATTGCCCTTTTCTCACTGTAGTGCAATCTAGGAGTTGGTATATATAATTAGCGGGGAGTGTGTGGGGGGGGCAAAGCCCCCTGCAAATCCGATTTTGAGGTCTGGAATGTTAGACTTTTTAGCCGTTCGACAGATTGCCTTTTCATTGTTATAACAGGGACCCTTGCAAGAGGGTAAATGAAAAAAAAATACTCAATTAATGCATTCTAATGTCATGATGTCACAAAGAAACATTTTTCAATAGGAAGACATCCATATTGATGGTAATAATAAATAATATTGTTTCCAAGTATTTACCCGTGTACATAACTTTAAAGTGGACATGCTAACAATGGATGTGATAGGGACTCAATGGGGGAATAAATGTGATATTAATGTTGACAACATGTTTAGTTGAGATAATAGTTGGCAAGGATATTGGATACATTATGGGCCATTCGCATACAGTGCAATTACTGAATATGACATGTATATACAGGGAATGTATGTGTGATAACTGACTGCAGTGCTGTATCCTTCACTCTATCCTGTATAAGCAAGCCATGAGCTTTACAGCAGCTTTGTCATGCACAGCAGAAAGGAACATATTTTAACAATTGCAATTGGACAACCATAGATAGGGAAGTATATTATACTGACGCATGTCTTAGACAAGTATGTGTTTTATATACATGTGCATCATAAACAGTAATATAATAGCAATCAAAACACACAAGTGAAAAATGACAACAGAGATTTGATGATATTACAATACTTCAAATTTTCCATTTGTAAATGAAGTGCATCTAATACAGGATTATACTGGGCATGTTCACAAAACATTACAGTGAACACTGCCATAACAGCATGTAAACAACACAAACACATATATCATTTGCATTAATAAATACAAACTGAGAATAAGAACTTCATGTAGTGTTGTTTATGTAATGTCAATACATACATAGAATGTTACCTTTGGCTGGAATTGAATAGCAAGCTATGTAAGCACACTGACTACAACCACATGCATGAATCACATGAACCACAGTGGAAACCCTAACAAAGCTGTGAGACTCCACCTATGTGTAGTCATTACATCATATGACTACGTTGCAATTTGTATGAGGTAAAAGGGCTGGGGGAGGTTTCTCTCACTGTAATTGTACACATTACAACACCTGCAGATGTCATTCATGCCTAACAACAGTAGGACATGCAATGCTTATAGTTGGCCAATGTGAATTTTGAACACCTGCCTATGTGATGACAGAAGTTGCATGATATTGGAAAGAATGAATGAACCACAGTGCCACTGGTGCTATAAGTGTGCAATATTTTGGTCTTTGAAGCTGTGACATCATTTTATTGCTACATGGGAGATATGTGCCTGTCATTTCTTTAAAAATAGCATTGATATATGTGTGTTTCTCCTGCAACATTGCCTGCTGCTAGGTATACCCAGATATACAAAATGTGTAATACAGTCATCACTGTGACAAGAGAATGGTAAGTAGGCACAATGTGTGGATAATCACAGACTCTAACACATGCTTTACTAATGCACAAGCATACAGAACATAGTCTTGTGTTCTCATGTCACAGGAAATCCTTATTAGTTCTTATTGGAAAGACAAATATTAGCCATCATCATTATCTAAGAAGGCATTTCTGTGTGAAAAAGGAACAGAAATCATTGTAATAGGTATTCCCATCCATACATGTACACATCAGTTAGCTGACAACATTGTTGCCTATCTGCACAACCACAGACCCAGTGACACAAGTGAGTCTAAGAACAAGGTACAGAACATTGCCTGAATCACACACACCACAAGAGATGTTCTTTTATAATTGTGACAATGTGCGGTTGAATGGATGACATCACCATTCTTTCATACATTGATGTTCTTCTAAAAATGTATGAAGGTGGTTGAAGTGCACAGTAAAACTACACAGCAGTGGGATAAGTGGATAAGGACATCCTCTTCCATGTTAAAATCTTCCACTGATTGGAAGTTGATACAGCACAACCATTCAGGAAGCTATATGTAACTGACATTGAACCCACACACACAAGTTCTCCACTGTGAGATTTGAATTTCCTACCGAATTATACAGTATAGGGAGTACAGAATTAGCTGCATGTGGCACAGAACAAGTCTGACTCTTAAGGAAGAGTGTGAGACTTTGTCAGGATGACCTCATCACTGTGTTGCAGAGAAGTGGCTTGTGCTGAAAGTGGGATTAACCACAGAGGAGCTGTGTCCAAAGTTAAAATTTTCTCCTGAGTGGAAATGGATACAGTACAGCTGTTGAAGGCTTTCTTCAATGACACTCACACCACATAGACACACAAGTTCACCACTATCAGATCTGAGCCATCTTCCTAACCAGTTACACAATTTAGAGAACCCTGTATTAGCTGCAAGCACCACAGTAGAAGTCTTACTGTTTTGGAGACAGAGGGCACTTTTGACAGGATGACCTAATCATTGTGTTAAAGGGAAGGTGTTTTTGGTAAAACTGGTATAAGGGGATGGTGGAATACTTGCCCAGATTAAATATTTAATTTGACTGGAAATTGATTCAGCGTGTCTGCTCAGGAAGCTATGTGCACCTGATATTGCAGATAAACACAAAAGTTCTCCATGGTGAGAATTGAACCTCCTATCTATAGAGTAGCACAGTCTGGAGAGCACAGTATTAGTCACCACCACATGATAAGTCTGACTCTTAAGGGGAGAGAGAGTTCAGTTTTGACAGGATGGCCTCATCACTGTGTTGCAGAGAGGATGTTTTTGTTAAAAGTGAGATAAAGTGCAGAGGAAATTGTATGCAAACCTAAATGTACTCTCCTTAGTGGAAGTGGACTCAGCACCTTTAACACTGAGGTGTTACTTATATCACTATACCCCCCCCCCTCCAGAGGCACATACATACACATGTTTCCCATGGTGAGGATTGAACCTCTTACCTGTTTATGTACAAAATCTACAGAGCACAGTGTTAGCCACAAGCATCACAGGAGAAGTCTGAACTTGATGTGAAAAATCACTGTTTGGAACAGTTGGCAATGTGCATCATAGGTTTGGGGACAAATGCATAAGTGGACAGGACAACTTCACAGCACTTCACAACTTGATTGTATTTCAACATGAACATATGCTCATTGAACATCATTGTGTTCACACAAACAAAACCATCTCTGGATTAGAACCTCAGGACACTAGGGCATTCACAAGATATAGTACATATTCTTATCACTATGTGTCAGACACATTATATTATGAAGATAAAAAAGACATTACCTATACTCAGTATGTAGATAGTATCAATTGACATTACAGGTACAACAAAAACATATATCCTTTGCCCTGTGTAGTTTGTAGTTAGATGTGTGGATGGCTGTGATATTGGCAACAGGGAAGATGATCTTTCCTCACACATAAAATAAAAAAAATGAACACTGCACCTTTTTTTGCTCCTCTTTATTTTGTTATTATCATTCCCAGATCTATGCTTCACTAACAAGACTGTCATGTGCTTTGCCTTGCAGTTGATATATGTTTCAATGAGTAATCCATTTCCTTAGAATTGCAGACACAATTGTATTGACATGTAGAAACTGTTGTCATAAGCAAGTCATATCAATGTTAGGAATGTTCCTCTCCTAAGTCAGTCAATGGAATTCACAGAATTTCTTGTAAGTCCCTTCTCCCTGACACACCTTGATTGATACTGGAGTCAGACTAATCATTCACACTTGCAAGCACTTAGCAGGTAACACTTCTTGGTGTTTTTCCTTGTAGAGCTAGTGTTTGTGTGTGCATGCAGTCATGTAGGCCCTTATACCTTATTTACATTTCCTGCATTTAGTGCTGATTTTGGAATTCATGAATGCTAATGAGCTGCATGTTGCATGCTGCTAATTGCTTGCAAAACATGTTTCTAGTGTCAGAACTAGCTTGATACAAAGGTAAGTTGCTGTTTTTTTAGAAAATGCTGTATCTCAGCCTTACTCATGGATTGCATTTCACAATACATCCACAGCTTTGTGTATGTATTGTTTGTCCCTTGCTGGTGGCATAGGCATTTATATCAGTTATTTAGTACATTACAAATGTTTTGTGATGAAAGTAACATAATGGAACATTTTCTATGCCCACCTGACAAGTTGTTGCAGAAGAGCCCTGTATCACCTCCTAGAAGGTCATGAGTTTGAAGTTTATAGCCCAAACACGTGTTAAGCCTGTGATATATAACTGACCACCCTCCACACAAGTGGACATCCAAAAACACTTTCAGCCATTTGTACTGGAAATGTGTAGATTGTTTTTGGTTAATGCTGCAATGTACTACTCAGTTACAAAGCTGTTGTCCTCCTTACATGACCTTTGCATTTGCTTTTCATTTTCTTTATCTTTTTTGGGGGGGTTGTACTAATACTGAACTTTAATTTTAAAATTATTTTGTTCATGAAGGATGCATACATTCATACATACATATTTGCTTTGTTAACAATCACTTGTGTCTTCATTATGTATTGTGCTGTTCTTTTATTTTTTAACTCATCAACTTACCTTTGCATCATTAGTTCTCATACCCCACAAGGGGAGATAACATACTGGACTTGGTTCTCACCAACATGGGTGACTGTTGCACCACTCCCATAGTATGCTCTTCCCTGGTGAGATCAGATCATCAGTTTGTCTCATTCGAAGTTTCTATCCCACCCAACCTCTCTCCAGCCATAACCAGGCTAAAACACTTCTCAGAAGCTGACTACAACCTCCAAAAGGAGGGTATTATCAGCTTCACACCACTGCCACCCTCAGAGGATTCAGACAACTATGGTCCTGCTCTTCAAGGAAACACAAAGCTGTCTAGTGGACATCCTCTATCAACAGGCTTTACAACAAAAGGAAGAAACTATTGTCCAATGGTAAAAAGGAATAAATTCCAAATCAGAAAACCTCCCTCCTCTGCCTCAACAAGCAAATTAGATCATTAATGAAAAACACCAAAGCCAATTATGAGTTGAAATTAGCCTCCAAAACAAAGGGAAACCACAAGTCATTCTTCAGTTACGTTTGGAAACTCCATGGCAAAGCCCAAGTTTGTTCCGAATCTGTACTTAATGGTACTACCTACACTGATCCTGCCAACTTAGCCAACCTACTAGCTGATAGGTTCAGCACAAACTTCACCCCCTTATTACCCCCCAAGGCCTAGTCAACATCCCTGATACTTGTCCCATACCTCACATCTCCATAGATCAAGTGTTAAAAGCCCTATCCAGCGCAAAGAACGTGGCTTCCATGGGACCTGATAATATACTAGGCTGTATTCTGCACCATCTCTAGCAAGAACTAGCTTCACCACTGAGCACCCTATTCAACCACAGCCTAATTACAGGCTTCATTCCAGCAGAGTGGAGAACTGCCATTGTCATACCCTTGCACAAAGGTGGTGCCACTACTGACCTGGGAAACTATCACCCTATTAGCTTGACAAGTCTGATCTGTAAAGTCTTGGAGCGTATTATTATGGATCTCATAAACAAGGACATAGGCAATCTCCAAACACTCGACCCCACCCAGTTTGGATTTTTCAGGGACAGATCTTGCATATTGAACCTAGTTGACTTCTTTGAGACTGTCACCAAGGCCCTGGATGAGAGAAAATCAGTACATACAGCTTACCTTGACTTGGCCAAGGCCTTTGACACAATCCACCACTCGGGCATCATTGAAAAGCTAACACAACTTGGTGTTAATCTCTCTCTCATGAGATGAGTGGCTAACTGGCTCACAGATAGGACCCACAAGGTTAAAATAGGTTCCACCACCTCTGACAGCAGACCTGTCACTATTGGTGTTCCCCAGGGATCTATCCTGGGACCCCTACTGTTTGACATCTGCTTCTCAGAGGTCCAGGCAAAGACCAAGGGCCTGCGGCTGACCAAGTTTGCAGGTGACTGTAAGTTGGGTGGTGTTATTGACTCCTCAAATGATATTAACATACTGCAAGGGGGTCTTAACATCTACGAATAACTGGTGCCAAAGTCATGGCCTTAAGTTAAATGCAAAAAAATGTATTATCATACCAGTCAGCAAAAACATAGCAACTACTGATTACCACATCAATGGCAACCCCCCTAAGCACACAATCCGTGGTGAGAGACCTGGGTACTCAGGTTGACAATAATCTCACATTTGACCATCATGTGGTGGCAGTGGCCAGAAAAGCCTTTTAGTTGGTTCATCTCATAAGTAAATGGATTGCATCCAGAAAAAAGAAGGTTATTACCTCTTTGTACTCCTCCCTCATTAGACCTATAATTGAGTATAATGCCCCATTTGGTATGTACCTCTCCAAACACCTGCACCAACTGGAAAGGCCACAGAAACATCTCACAAAGAGAATCCATGGCCTCCAATACCCGTCTTATGTGGACAGGCTCAAATTACTATCACTTTACAGATTTCTCAGAGGTGATCTATGTTTCACCTACAAGACAATATCGGACTCTGCCCTACTAGAGATGCTCCATATCTGTAAGTCTAACTCCTTGCACATTACCCACTTGATAGGCCCAAATATTATATGCAACATCAACAAAACCTGCTGGAGAGAGAGGTTTGTCTCCCAGAGGCTGCCCTGTCTCTGGAATAGACTTGCCATACATGTCAGAGTACCTCATTGACCCTCTTCAAGTGCAACCTTGATGAGTGGATGGGAAACCACAAATTTGTCCCAGGTGTTCCACCTTTGTCCCCTCACTGACAGGGGTGACAGGTGCTGATTGAGGTTTCTTTTTTGGGGATAAACTCTTGGCTAGGCTTGTAAGGGCCCCAGGGCCATTAGCCTAATACCCTCCTATGATCAACTTGTACAAAGCTATGGTGCTCAAGACGTCTGCACACTGTAAAATGCCATACAGCGCTGCAGAAAATGAAGCTATCACCCAGACACTAAGTCAACACTGCTCTTTGAAAGAGGCAGAGGTGACAAGTACTCCTGTGGCCATATCTGGGGCAAATGTTCCACTGTGTAAATGGAGTTGGAGCCATTGTCGATACATATCCGTAAACGTGACATATGGCCAGGGTAATAATAATGTACTTGATATGTATGGCATGTGAAATTGGTTGGGGGGGCTGCTAACAAAATACCATTGACTGAAAATAAGAAGTTCATGTCCACTGTTACAGATAATTGATACCTCAGCAAAGAATTTATACAGAATTGTTGATGGTTCTGAGATTGAGGACAACACCAGTGGGTATACTTTAGAACTTTCAACTAGGCAATACAATTTGATAATTTGTACTGACTTCATTGGTGTTAAGCTTGCCCTCAAGTATTCTTTCCACCACTACCCTATGCCAGTGATGATGACTGTGCATGTGCACTAACCTTTGCACATTTCTAATGTAGTTATGGTTCCATATATGTGTGGGAAAGTTCCAAGGTGGTATGGCGGTAGCATTGTTACCTCACAGCAAGAGGTTCTCCCATTTGATTCTTGGCTTGGCATGGGAGTGCCTTCTGTGTGGAGTCTGCATGTCCTCCTCACGGTTGGGTAGCATTCGAAAGACATGCGTGTGTAAATGGGCGTTCCTTCGTTGAAGGTTGGGTGTCGAGCTGGCACCTCAGCGCTTCGTAAAAATCTACTGCCAATCATTAGCAGACTGGAGTTCCGCTGTGGCGACCCCTTACCAAGAAAAAGCCGAAAGACAAACAAGCAACATATGTGTGGGAAAGTAAAATACTTGATGTGTATTATTGTGCAAAGTGCATTGCTAGATATTGCAGACATAACAGTCATACAGTGTTACTGACATTACTGTACACAGGACAGATGTCTCAATTTGGGGACATATAACTACTTGCATATGGGACTAGGCAGTTAGCTGATTTATTTTTTCCAAACAGGTTCCACACTTTGGACCTCAGATGAGGGCGGAAAAGGCTGTATATTTACTGTAATGTTTACCTGTCTACCCAGTTTTGCTGTATAATTTTCTGTGTTATGCAGTTTATACTAAGTTAAAACAGGGTATAAAGCCTTTCTTTTTCTTGACAGAGGTCTGGTACCAGTAGCAGTATCTTGAATTAAAGCCTATTGCACACACATCTGTATGATGGCAGCAGCAACTGCTAACATTTTTTTTCCTAAGTGTAATCGTGACTGTAATCCAAAGAGTTTTGGATTTCAGGGCAAATGGCTACACTGAGTTTACATCATTGCTTTATAGCTTTGTGAACAGCTTTGACATGTTGAATTGGTTAATTAGCATGTAATTCAGCTACGTATGCTATTGTTAGCATATTCTGTCATTTACCTTTGTTTTGCAGGTCTACACTAAATGTTGAGACATTTAATGAATATCAAATAGCATGCTACCGCATGCATGCCACACTGCATACACTATAGCTGCACTTAGTGTAGCCATTAATGAATCTGACCCACAGTTTCTATTTACTAACAGGATGTTATCTAAATCTACTAGTGCTTTTGTAAAGATATAAAGTTCATTGATCTCTGTCTTCATGAACATATTTCCACTCACATTTCAAATAGCTGGAAGAGTGGTGACACTGACACTGAGTGAAACACTGGAGGCCACTGGCAGCCAGGGGAGCCTGCAGGAATTTTTGAAGGGGGTTGCAAACCCAGAGCCCCCCTCAGCCCCTCCCATGCAGCCATTCCAGTGTCTAATTACTTGGCTATTTCTCCCCAGTTGCCATAAACACTGTTGAAAACTTTCAGTATGCATACTATTTTATGCTTTACTTCTACAATGATTACATATATTTGGATTTAATTTACAACTTTTATTTCAAGCTTTATAGCACAAACACTGATAGACATTTGCTAAACAAAGCAATAGTCTTACAATGAAAACAGACTTGGCATTAAAACGTCTCTGCCTTTGAAACCCACATTCAAAGAAAATGCATCTGGCCAGTGGCAGGTTAAGTTTACCTTTGGACTGTTTTCAAATCATAGGCCCCTTGCACACATTTTTAGGACCATGTAAAAGTTCTTTGATTCACCTTCCTGATTGTATTACTTATATAATAATTGAATTATATCCCTTGTATAATATAGCACCACTTGTTAGAGTGTTTTAAATTTATAGTTTTGAACATTTTTCCAGTAAGCAATGAAACAAAAACTGTGAACCAATAATGACAAACTGCCCAATTCAGAACATTTCAACCATTAAAGGCAACTCAAACTTCTGTCATTACAATGCACCAATATCAGTCAATGTGCACAATCTCTGCAGAAGTAAAATTCATCTAAATAATTCCACATTAAACAGATCTGAAACTAATGAAGAGGTTGTTGCTAGAAAACAACTTTATATTTCAGTGTTTCATCTACAAATTCAGTGTCTGCTGCCCTTGAAGAATAAATTGCTTATGTTACATGGTAAGCTGGTATATTGCAAAAGGGAATGGGTGGCAAGCTGTCTAAGTTCATAATTACTAGGCATCTTATTCAAAGGAAGACATACTCAGGACTACAATACCCTACCCCTTTAAAATCTACATGATGTGGGAGTAGAACTTACAGCCCTCTGCATCAAGATGCAAGTATGCTACCTGCTGTGCTACTAACACTGCTTTAAAATTCTATACCACAATAGTGATACCACTTGCTAAACAAAACAGTTGCACATTTTAAGCAGACTAAGCATGAGCATCAGTAAGCTTCTCTTCCTTTGAAGCTTACAATTCCTTGAAAATGCACTTGAGTATAAATTCCACCTGCTAACTCTAAATAGGGGATTTTACTCTCTCTCTCTCTCTCTCACACACACACCTCAACCTGTTAGTGCAAGAAATCTGGATAAAGCCTGAAATAAATAGGGATAGACTATAAATATTGCTCTCATGAACTTAAAAAAAATACTAAAATAGGATTTGTGTTAGTATTCATTTTACTAAAGGATGTGTCATCTAAAACTCAAACGTCTGTTATTTAGCAACTACAATCCTTTTTCGGAGGAATATGGGCCAAAAATCTGGACATTCTGCAAAAACCTGAACAGCTGACAGGTATGCTACCTCCCTCTTACACACACCTCTCAATATCTTAGCACAAGAAATCTGGGAAAAGCCTGTTATGGGGACAAAGGCCCAAAACTAGGGACACATTTAGAAAGTTACTAGAATAACATGATTTGTGTTGGAATGCATTTTCTAAACACACACACACCCACCCCTACCTTTACCTATATACTTCTTACATACATACACACACACCCCTACCTACCTACTTCGTACATCAACACACCCCTACCTATTTGTCACACACATGTCAAATACATGTCATTATTTAGCAACTTTAATCCTTAGCTCATTACAGTGATTTGTCAAAAAAAAATATTTATGAGGAACAGACCAAAAATATAAGGCAAAAATCTGGACATTCTGTGAAAATCTGTACAGTTGAGAGGTATGATACATCCCCCTACCTCCTTTGAAAGTGGATAGAACAACAAGGTTTGCATTAGTATACATTTTATGAGGATATGAAGTCTAAAACTCAAATGTCTGCCATTATTTTCTGACTTCAGTCCTCAATGATTTTCCAGAAAAAACACAATTTCATGAGAAACAAACCAAAAATATGAGGCAAAAATCTGGATAATTGGGAGGTATAACCCCCCCCCCCCAACACACACACACCCCTACCTCCCTCTTACAAACACACACACACAGACTTGCCTACTTCTTACACACACCCACACACCCTTACTTACATACTTCTTACATACATGCACGCACACACACACACACACACACACACACACACACACACACACACACACACACACACACACACACACACACACACACCCCTACCTACCTACTTCTTACATCAACACACCCCTACCTATTTGTCAGACGCACATACCTTTTAAGCACATAAACACTCGCATACACCTACCTCTCACTTGTACCTTTGACTACAGTCTAAACGTCTTCTGGAATTTAAATTCCATGGAGGTACGGAAGATGTAACCCATTGGTCACATAGACGCAGAAGCATTTGTGTGACTGGACACAAAGGGTGTTCTTAAAGAATGATGCCCTTAAAAAAAAAACTTAGTTGTTTTATTTAAAAGAAAATTAATCTCCCAGCTGGATTCAAAGATCCATGCATCTGTCTGTGGGCGCCTTTGGGTAGTCCTTACTGTTTAATTTCCATTAAAAATGTAATCGATTTTCTTGGTTAAAATGGAAAACATTTTCTTGTTTTTCACACTTTCAGAAACTGAAAAGATAGGAAGATTTTATTTTATCTATGTGCCATGATTTGTTTGCTACAGTGGAAAAAAGATATAGGGAGCCATTTTGAAAGGCAGTCTTGGAAAGTATGCATGACAGCTGGCAAATCAGTACGAGCTGTTTTTAATTCTTTGCAAAAGTGTTTCAATTTATAGAGGTCCCGTGCTTCCTAGAAGCATGAGTGTGTGCTTCTAAGCAGCTAGATTGATAGCACTGTATGTAAATGTGATAGTCCATTAATGGGTTCTGTGTAAATGTGCTTCCTGTTTAGTTGCTGCCTTGATAGGAGACTTGCATAGTATGGGGTTTATACCTATCCATATTATCAAGATCTGTGCAGGATCAGGGCCTTCAAATGCATAAGTGCAGAACTGTAGCTGGTTCACTAAGTGTCTCATGCCTTTTCCTGATGTAGCGCCCCATCCTCCTCAGTTTTTCAAGTGAAGACCCCCCCCAAAAAAAAAAAGAAAAACAGGGTTTGGCTTACTCTGAAGCAAGTTCAGTGGTATGTTTGTACCAATTAGCTTCCTGAAGCAGACCCACACCTCTTTAGCTCTTCAAGCTTAAAGCAGAAAAAAGACAAAAAAATAATGAAAGAAGTGTACTTCTGCACTTCTCAATAATGCCCACCGACACTTTGCACAGAAGAAAACTGCCCTCTTCACCTCACCCTTGCTATGTTACTGCAAAAGTGTGTGCAACTTTCTTGCATTGCATGTGTATGCATTTCTGTGACATGAATCTGTACATGGTGAAGTAATGCTGATGTAGGCAAGATGTGATGAATGTGAATAAAAGAGCATGAATATTTGTCTATGTATGTGACTATGTGTGACTATTGAGACAGTCGGTGAGCCCATGGCCGTCATATGTGTATGTCTTATGCCTATTTCGTTTTGTGTGTGTCTCTTATATCTATAGTGTGTACTTGTCTGTGCGTGAATGCAGGTGGGTCTTGGTCAGTCCTTTACTTTAATTGTGCCATGGTGTATGCAGCTGTGCACTGCAATAAACATTACTAACCTAGTGCTTCTCCTTCTGGCATATGAGCATTTGGTGCCAGATGAGCTCCCACATCCAAGCTCTGTCCCCATATGAGCAAGTACTCTCTCTAACTGTCACCTGTGTATGTGCATCTGCCCAGGGGGAGCCCCTTCATTGCCTATTTGTAGTCTTCTTAGTAGTTAGGGTGCTGCACTGCACAGCTATTTCAGCTTGTCAGTGGAGCAATTCATAGTCATGTACATATCCAGGTAATGAGATGCTGCTATTGGCAGAATCTTCATGTCATGAATCTTTTAATGCCGCAACAGTGCAACTCAGCATATCAGTGCAGGGTGAATTATGTCAATATGCTCTTAGCACTACCCTTTGTCTTCTTTGCTTATTTACAGAAAATATTAACTGTATCAATAAATGAACATCACACCTTGTTTGATATATTTTATCTTTATCAAATGACTTAAAGATCGTGTGCAGGGGTGCAATTTAAAAAAAAATGAATCAGCAATCCCTTTCAGCATTACTTTGTTAAACTTATCTGTCTAGTGTATTTCTGCACTATTATACTAATCATAGCAGCTTTACTTCAGATTAAATCCATCTCGACATAGTCTTTACTCAATGACAGCATGCTCTGCTTTCCAAACTTTGATGTACAGGAAGCACCTTTTATTATATATTATTGAATTTATATATTAACTGCACTGAGGTTGTTGGAAACTTTTTTTCTTTCTTTCTTTTTTTTTATTTTTCTATTGTTGAGTGTCTGTTTTTGTGTGCCCCAATAACAGTGCTTATAATTTTCATTGCAAAGTATGAGTAGCTGAGCAGTCCAGGCCATCATTTCCCTTTGGCAGCATTTGCAACCTCTTAGTGCAAAAAATCTGGACAAAGAGTAAAATAGTCAGGGGACAAAGGCTCTTACAAACCTAAAAAACTACTAGCATAACATGATTTGTAGTAGCATTGTTAGCATGCATCTTCTGTACTGTATGAAGTCTGAAAAGTTCACACTTCACTATTGTTTGTTATAACTGCATTTTAATATAGAAAGCATAGGACTTTAGGTATTGAGTCGTGCACTTCTAATAGGGAGCCAAGCTAATTTGGCATCAGTAAAGTAGTATAATTTACAAGTTATTTCAAATAACATTAAGAATGATGAATGAGCCGGTGAAAGATGTTACTAAGATCTGGAGATGTGGGAATGAGAAAGAAGGGTTATTGCACATTTTTACATAATGTATTGGTCAAAAGGGATATGACATATGGTGATGGAGGAAGGAATATAGGGATAAATGAAAAAGAACAGCTGGCAGTTATTTCAGAGATGGGAGGGGAAAGAGGACAAGAGAAAAGTTATTAGAAAAGAGATATTAATACCGTTGATCCAGATAAGGTATAAAATAATGAAATTTCTTAAAGGGTAAGAGGAAAGTAGGAAGACTAGTGTGGAGGTGAGAATAGATAATATACTTAATTTAAGTTAAAAAATAGATTTCCTTTCACGGAGTGCAGTGGAAATAGCACAACTTATGCAGGTTGTAGCTCATGCCATTCATATGTGTAGTTGAGTGCCTACAAAAAATGTCACCAGCAGATCCCAGAGATGATGTGCAGATAAACCACAAAGGACACTACACCATAAGTTTCCAGGTAGTATACAGGATGAGTGGTAGCATCATCAACATGTCTGTATGTTATCCTGGCAGTTTGCATGGTCTTCACACATGATATATGTATAGCCTTCACTCTTCAACTGAGATGGGTACTCTGGTTTGTTTTCATTAACTTGACTCACAGGTGGTCGAGTCTACCTGTGTGAGTCCCACATTGCGAACATCAATGGAGAAAATCCACATTACCAACTGTCCTACCTTGCCCCCTTCTGTACCCATAGTAACTCTTGTTCCTGGGTCCAGAATGGTAGGGAGTTTCGAGGTACAATGTTTGTTTCGGGTGTACCGGAATTCACCTTTCTGACTTTCGTGGAATGGTTTTGAGCATACGAAGACTTGACCGCCTGTGAGTTAAGTACATGATAGTAAAGCAGCTACACCATATGTCCTTATCTGTTAGCTAAATAGACCCACAATGCATGGCCAGCAGATATGATATAACACCAATATAAGTAAAATAAGTGCTTTCATGCTTTTTATATATCTCCTGCAGGTCATTCTAGGTATCTGTCACATCTTTGGCTACTGGCATCTAAATGCTTTAAGGAAATATTACTCAGCTATGCAGATGATACCACTATAATGGCTAAAATAAGGAAGAATTAAACAGCCTCTTGATGACGTTGAAAGTAGAAAGGGCAAAAACTGGCTTGTTGATAAATATAAAATAAATAAAGAAAGAATAAAATTGTATCATCAATTCTTTGCTAGTAGATAGGGGAGAAGCAAAGACAGTTAAGATGATGATCTCCATGAAATGGAAAAAGACTTGCTTTATATTTATGTATTTACTGATATTTGATTACTGGGGAAGTCTTACTAAGTAAGTACCCATTTTCAGTGGAGGCCCAGGGAGAAAAGCTTCAAAGTATTACAAAAACATTTTAAGAACAATAATTTTGCAATATTCAAAAATAAAACAAAAACATCTACAGTTTAAATAATTACACCAAATTAGTTATAATGTGAAAATATTGGTTAAGAATAGATACAATTAATATGACAATGATTTCATATATAGAGAAATTTAGCCAGTTTACAGAGAAATTAAAAGTAAGTTCATATAATACAAGTAGAAATTGCAATATGAAGTGAGAAAGAAAAAAACAGGGTTATGTCATGTTTATGAAGAGAGTCAATGAGGGAAATAGACTGAAGTAAGGAAGGTTTTTGTCTGATCTTGATACAATTTTAAAGAACAAAGACGTCACATGGTCAACAAAGGTCCATATAGTCACAGCTGTTTTCTCAGTAGTAAGGCATGTCTGTGAGTTCTGGACTATTAGCAAGGCTGTGTATTTGAACTCAATGCTTTTCAGTTGTGCTGTTGGAGAAAACATTTGAGAGTTCCATTGATTGCAAGAAGATCAAATCCATAAACTCAGATATTTTGGATACAAAATGTGAAGACAGGACTCAAAGACACTGATGATGGGAAAGATCAAAGGCAAAAGAAGAAGAAGGCAGCAGAAGCCTGGACAGCATTACTAAAGTTGTTGTTGTGTCTTTTGGCTTTTCCCGGTTAGGGGTCGCCACAGCGGAACTCCGGTCCGCTAATGATTGGCAGTTAATTTTTACGTGCTGAGTTGCCAGCCCTAACGCACAACCTTCAACGAAGGTACGCCCATTGACGCATGTCTCCACGCAGAAGACGCTCTAGCTGAGAGTCGAACCGGTCAGCGTCTTACTGTGAGGCGACAACGCTACTGCAGCACCACCACCGTGGATGACAGCATTACTAAACTAATGAATATTAATTTGCAAGAACTTAAAACAGAGTGGTGCAGGTATTTGAGCTGCTAAGATCAGAAAAGCAATATTGTTAACTGAAGTAGTACTCTGTAGTACAGGTCTGAGAAAGTTGCTAAAATATTTACTGTGTGCCCCATTCTTAACAATAAATTAAACCAGAAGCACAGACACTAATCAGGATAGCAAAAATGCCAGCTAGGTCTACAGCAGCATGAGGAACAAGAACAAGACCAACATGGTAGTAAAAGGGAGGATAGCAAACATAAAGATTCAGAGGTGACTGCAGTAGCATCAGTGGCTGAACAGTGGAGACACCATGTCAGGCATAAGGCACCTGCAAAATGACATGGCCTTTGTGCAGGATGCAACCATCAAAGCATGACACCTACATCAGATTTGTTGCCATGATTTGGCTATTACAGTCTGTCAAACAGTGCATATCCTGCATACTGTATGCATTAGAACTCATCACACAAAAACATCATCATGGAGGTGTTTGGTAGTGCAGCCATTATCATTTGTACATATAGCAGGGTGTACACAGGACACAGCTTTGATATCATACTATTTGGGGATCAGTTCATTGATATAGAAGCATGACTCACATACCCTCAGTGATGTTCAAAAGTGTGGCTATATGTTTGTATGAGGTAAGTATCTCTAAATAATTGTCTGGAAATCCCCTAGGTGTGAGTCTTCCTTGCTAGTCAAGGGTTACTAGTGCTTATCTTCTTATACGATTTCCATATTCCTTGCAGTTTATGGTAAACAGGTTATATAAGAAGGCATGTGGTTGCTTGACTTTAACTTATACTGAAACAGTTGAGTATAGATGAATTACAAAATTTAGTGCAATTCATTTACCACATCTCAATGATGCCTATACCCTTAAACTACTGTTGAAAGAAAAGTGACATATATACACATGACAACATTCTATTTTAGTTGGCTGTGTTATAGATTTTATCTACACTTGAGAAAGCACAATGCTTATGCCTGTCTGAAGTTTTGAATAAACAGCTTGTCTGCTTGGTACCTGGCGGTGTTTTGTTTGTAATTTTTGATTTTATTTCAACAGGTTTTGCACCAGTCACCTTTTTCCTTTTGTTCAAACTACTTTCAATTTGTCTGTCCAGTTTGTTTATAATAGTTTTCAAAATTATAGTTTGATATTCTCTCCATTTCTTACATTTCTGGCCTTTCATCTTAATTAAACATCTTGTTCTTATGGAAGCATATCATCCTGACCTTGTGTGTCTTTTTTTCCATTCAAAAAGTTTTTCTTTCAAAGCTTTCCACAAACTCATGCTTTTTACCCACGGAACAGTTCACTCCAATTAGTTTTACTTCCATAGAGTATGTTATTAAGCATCTGTGCATTGCCTTTGTTTGCTGTATGGCAGAATTAATTTATAAAAAAAAAAAAAAGATCAGTGCACGTCAACGGTGTTTAAAATTGACATGAAGCTGCAGTCATTTCTTTACAGACGTGAAGTGTGTCCAGACTGCAGTGGTCAAGCTGAAAGAAATTTATTTAATCAGAATTACTGTGGCACCCTGCCAAATCTGGTTCATCGGGTCTGGATGCCGTCTTCCAATCAACCCATGTTGCCAGTATGTTCACTGACATTCACAATCTGCTGCAACAGCAATTGCTTTTTTATCATATACAACTAAATTTCGATTTTTTTTCTTTAGAGACATGGAATAGAGTAATAGCACTGTTTTTCCATGAAAGTTGCAATGATTGCAATGAATGCAACATCTCAGGCAATAGACATAAATATATATTGTCAATTGTTACATACTCTTCTTTTCTGTAAGTGTGTGATACTCAGTATTACCTTTGTTTTCTAGGCTACAAAATTGACTGTTACACAGAAGGGCTTTACAAAAGTACATGGGAGGCCATGTTGACATGTCAGAACACAGACACGGAGACTGCAAACACAAAAGGAGAGTGCAGGTATAGACATTAGAATCTCAAAGGTTAAACCAGTTCAAATGGAGATATTGACTAATGTTAACCGACAGCAGAAATTGTCACAATTGTAGGATCAAGAGGCATTTAGTGATTCCACATCATAGTGTAGTGACACAACTGAAGAATCAGACTCTGAATTGAGCAAGTCCTGGATCTCCTGATCTTTCAGGTAGTCATTACATCATCACTACTATTCATGTAGTATCCTGCCTTTCAACAATGTCATATATAGTGAATGTTAAAGATGTTGTGGGATACCACATTGTACTTAAATTTGATGTTCTTTTTCATTAAAAATTAGTAGTAGTGATCTGTCTTTTACCATTTGGTTATACACATAGATGTCTCACAGCATCGTATCTGTCATTTTCCAAATTTGAAGAATTAATTTATTTGCCTGTCCTTCCAAACTTTTTGATCTTGTAGTTATAGGGAAGTGTAGATGTTGGAAGTGTTTAACAGTGAAAGCAGTTTATGCACTGCATTGTTAATTACCCATAGAAACAGGTGAGAACTCAATAGCTGATAAACAGGATTTCATAAGGCAATGGCTGAATAATACTATCACCTTTGCCAAAAATAGTTTGTCATTGGTTAATTTATGTCATTTGTGTTTTCCTTCAAAACTACAGGTCCACTGAACTTCAACAGGACACTCCTGTGGAGCAACAGCAAATGTTTCTTCTCTATCACACGTTTGCTCACAATGCTTGGCACCTACTTAACTTGTCTGAGGCTGGCTACTTATTTCTCTATTAAGTGCTTGAGTCCTTTGCGGTGCTACATCAGGTTTGTGAACGTGGCCGCAGATGGTATTTCAGCACACAGCGAAGAGTAGGTAATATGCCTGCTGGGAACTTACTGGTGAGTGCCACTTTGTATTTCAGTGGCCTGAATGTCATTCAGTCACTGCAGCTCTTTTTCACCATGAAGTTGTCAGCAAACAGCAGGCAGACATTTTGTGTCATTCAGCATTGTTACTGATACCTGCTGTGGATGACGTGTGGAGCAAACACCAGCAATGGATTTTCTCTAAAATCAGTTCACAAGCAGTCAACGTAGCCATTGATGTGCAGTGCTGTTCACCTGGGCACACCACCAAGTTTGGGACACACTTGATGATGGATCTCCACTCTCACATGATTACTGACATTCAGCTGGTTCAACTTTATGGATAATCAGCAATGTAGTGTTTATATGTTCACTACTTTGTACAATGTGAAATTATACAGTCAGGAATACTGCCCCATCAAGTTGCTGTCACCTGCCAGCTTATGATGCCTGTTTTGTATGCTGCATGGACAGCAAGAACACTGCAGTTGTAGCGACTCCTTGATGTCTAGAGTAAATTTATAATTTTAATATTAGGAAGCCACCCTTCCTAATGTCAGTGTTTAAGAAGCATCACAAATATTACCTGCCATTAGTCTTTTGATCAAGATACCAAAAATAAGAAACTCCTGTTCTCATAACAGTACACGATTTGGAATGCAACTAATGTTGTTGTGTTTTTCGGCTTTTCCTGGTTAGGGGTCGCCACAGCGGAACTCCAGTCTGCTAATGATTGGCAGTAAATTTTTATGTGCCGAGTTGCCAGCCCTGATGTACAACCTTCAATGAAGGTACGCCCATTCACGCATGTCTCCACACAGAAGACGTTCTAGGTGAGAATCGAACAGGATGTCTTACTGTGAGGCGACAACGCTACCGCAGCACCACCACCGCATACTTTGCAAAATGTCAGCTTAGCACAGACTGGCCTTCAGTGCTTCAGTATGAAGGAAGCACACTAACCTCAGCTGACATGAACTGTATGGAGCATTTATTGTAGGCTGCTGTTTGAGGGTGAAACGTCAGGAGTGATGAACACTGCACTGCAATAATGCGTTATAGGACTGTGTTACTTTTTATGACCATTGCCACTGTTTGGTGTTATCACAGTTCAGTATTATTCATTGAATAGTCTTGCAGTAATTAAATGTCTGTAAAAGGAATGTTGACACTGACTTGTACTGAATCTATAGCCTCTGCAATGGTGGCATCAAATCCACAGACTTGTCATTTAAACATATAACAAAACTTGCAACTTAATTATTTTTCTTCATACCATTGTAGTCTGCTTGTACAACTGTAACTTACGACTCAATGCTCTGCAATAAGGTTTAAACAATCCAGCAATATCATTATACAATTTTGATTTAAAAGGTCTCACTGTTAGTAAATATATAAGCACTAAATGTTAACAGCAATACCTTTCTCATGTTAATAAACCGAGGTTAGCATTATTATATATAATACAGGCAGTAAACATAATATGAGCATGATACTCAGGCAAGTTATAAATGTAAATTAGTGGGCAAGGGTTACGGTGACACCAGTACCTAGAAATGCACTGGTGCAACTGCAGTTCTCACACTACTAATGTTTGCAAGCATGGAAAGATGTTGTAGCCTTAGCTGTGATGCTCATATCTTGAGCAGGATATAGTCCAAAAACTAAAACAAAGAAGTCCAACGCCCTCAAATAAAGAAGTTTAATAAAATAACAAAGCTTTCAAGTAAAAACTCTTCATCAGTGTTTAAAACTCAAGGTCACGGAGAACCTTTTTAAACAACATGCAGCCAGTTTAGTTAAAACAATCAACCAATTAAAATACTTTAAAGCGCCCATACAAAAATTCACTGCAGTATTTGCTTAGTTTTTCCATATCCTAGCTTATTAAAGCATTTATATAACACCATGTTTATCTTTCAGAATAGGTTTGATACTGACACTTGTATTCAGTCCAGGGAAATGGTCTGCTCGAAAAAAATGATCCATTTATATATACACAGTTCTGTTTTATTAATGATATCTCCCCCATTTTCATGCATACAGATAACTTGTAAAATCCTGAACTTGAATCTATGTTCTGTACCTTCACTAAATATATGCTTTGCTAAAGCATTAGTTAACACATTTCTACGTATATCTGAAAGGTGACGCTTATTCTATCTTTTAGTTTTTTTATTGGTTTGCCAGCATAGAAACAATAGCATTGTTGCCTCACAGCAAGAGGTTCTCCTGTTCGATTCACGGCTGGAGTGCCTTTTGTGTGGAGTCTGCATGTCCTCCACACGGTCGAGTGGCCTCCGAAAGACATGCATGAATGGGCGTACCTTCGTTGAAGGTTGGGCATCGGGCTGGCAACTCGGCACCATAAAAAAATCTACTGCCAATCATTAGTGGACCGGAATTCCGCTGTGGCGACCCCTAACTGGGAAAAGCCGAAAAGACAAACCACATTTTCAAGGAGAAACTTTCTCCACTTATAGGATGTTTAAAGAACCTATCAGTACAGCATCCTTATAACAAAGAAATTGTTTTAAGTTCTTTCCTCATTCTTGAGGGCCAGTAGATTGAGCACTAAGGAAAGGGCATTTATTAGTGAAATGGAAAACATGGCATCTGATTTTAAGAATAAAGGATATGCTGTACCTCCTGTTAATAAATCTAAAGAAATTGTGAAACAGCTGAGAGAAGGCATAGCTAAACCTTACTTTTCTAATAAAGTAGACACTTTAGGTCCAGGAGACATAAATAAGGGAAAGAAATATTGTCAGGTTAACTACATTATGAAATATAATCAACATTCTGATGTTATTAGAGACATAATTAGAAGGAATTGGATGATGCTAACTTCCAACCAAGAGATTTGTGGTCTTATAGGAGAGAGACCACACTTTGTATACAAAAGAGAAAAGAACTTAAAATAATTTCTTTGTTATAAGGATGCTAGTAATAAAAAATGCACTTTATTTTGCTTTTGCCTCTTCTTAAAAGTATTCAATTGTATTTATTCTGCTGCATTTATTACTGCTTGGTAGTAGCCTGATTAAATTGTAACTGTTATTCTAAGCCTTTCAGTTTAAGCACTTGGGCTTCAGACCAGTTGTTTTACATTAAGGTTTGTGGTCTGCATTGTTGTGGCACGACAGGTAGCTTACATCCTTCTAAATTGGGAATTGCTGACTGAAGGCTCAGTGTCTGATATTCTAAAAGTGTAAATAGTCTGGTTTAAGCACTTGGGCTTCAGGCCAGTTATTTTACATTAAGAAGGTTTGTGATCTGCACTCTTGTGGGAGGAGAGGTTTGATTCTGCCCTTCTGAGTTGGGAATTTCTGGTTAAAGGATTATTGTGCCTGCTTATTTGTATTGTTTCTTTCTGAAATTGGTGCGCCTTGTTTGCTGTAGCATAGACTAGATTCAGGCATGCTGAATCTAGCTTTGTTTGTATAACTTGAGCACTAATCCAGGCCATCTTTTTGAAGAAGGTCTGATTGAAGACTGCTGGAACAGGGCTCAGTTTTGAGCTTTTTTACTTGTTAACTGGGTAATTTGTTTAAATCAGTTTGCTCATTTTCTATTGTTATATAAAAAAATTGCACTTTATTCATCTGCTTTTACTGTATTTGTGTTTCTTCCTACTTTATTGCATTTATTCTGCTGCATTTATTACTGTTTGTTAGTGGCCTGATTAAAGTGTAACTGTTATTCTGAGCCTTTGGTTGAAGCACTTGGACTTCAGACCAGTTATTTTATATTAAGAAGGTTTGTGGTCTGCACTGTTGTGGCAGGACAGGTAGCTTACATCCTTCTAAGTTGGGAGTTGCTGATTGAAGGCTTAGTGTAAATTCTGAAAGTGTATTAGTTCTGGTTTAAGCACTTGGGGTTTGGGCCAGTTATTTTACATTAAGAAGGTGTGGTCTGCACTCCTGTGAAAGGAGAGGGTAGATTCTACCCATCTAAGCTGGGAATTTCTGGTTAAAGGCTTATTGTGCCTGCTTATTTCAACTGTTTCTTTCTGAAATTGGTATGCCTTGTTTGCTGGAGCATAGACTAAATTCAGACCTGCTGAATCTAGCTTTGTTTGTATAACTTGAGCACTAATCCAGACCATCTTTTTTTGGAGAAGGTTCCCCTGCACCCTAGTGGCAGGAGTGTGCAGTTAGAACTTGTCTGATCAAAGGCTGCTGGAACGGGGGCTCAGTTTTTAGCTTTTTATTGGTTAATTTGTTTAAATCAGTTTGCTCATTTGCTACTGTTATATTAAAAAGAAACATTTTATGCATCACCACTTAGCTAGGGTTAAACTATTCCTGGCGCCATAAAATCTGCTCTTCAAATTTTCCCTTAGAACTAGCTAGTTTTTTAGTTTTAGCACAGCACTTGTTCAGAACTCATTGTTCATTCAGCACTAAATAAGCTACAAATTACTACAGCAGTCCACTTTCCTCACTTGTCTAGAGGAAAACAGTTTTTAGTACTTAGACATGCCTGGATACGTGCTTATTTATTAAGGGTCAGCTCCCGGTGTTTTCTCTTGTCTACTTGATGAATCTGGGCATCTTGGGGCAATGCAGCAATTGTCTCATGTGCTCAGACAACCATCTCCTCCTATCACCTAACACTACAACCTGTGAGAGATGCATTTATATAGCCAAACTGGAAGCAAAGCTCTCTTCACCCAAGACTGGACTAGACAGTCAAGAGGAGAAGGTAAACACTTGCACCACACCACACTCATCACATAGTCCCTCAAAACCTACACCACCAAAACACACACATAACAACACAAAACACACATCTACATTTGTGGAGGCTCTCAATAAAAATCTGCTCAAGCAACAGAGACCTCCAAAGCAGAAATGCATGCAACCGCCAACCCCCCAACACATCCCAAATGACAAATAGCCTACAAACTCAGTGTGCCATTCAACCACAGTCTATAAGGCATAACAACGTACCCAACATGGTGACTCTATAGTCAGGCACATGGATATTCCACTCACCAGGCTAAACAAGGAGAACGTTACTGTCAGCTGCCTGTTGGGTGCCAGGATCCGCCACATAATGCACACACTCAGGTCACTCCACAACAAGTACAGATATGACTCTGTCATTGTCCATGTTGGTGTGAATGCCCTGCTATGTACCTCCCTGGACTACATGAAAAGAGACATGGAGGAACTCTCCGATCTTGTAGCCCAGGCAGGTATGACCCTAGCCCTGAGTAGCATCCTGCCATCACCCAGAATGATACCACAGTACAAGGACAAAATGATTGACTTCAACAATTGGCTAAGCTTCTGAAGTCATTCTAAGGGGATCCAGTATCTGTCTGCCTGGGATAACATGATTGACAGACCATGATGCTTTGCCAGAGATGGCCTGCACCTGTCGCCCTTGGGATTCCAGATACTGGCTAAGGCTCTTTCCACCCCATAGTGCCATTTTTAGGCAAGGTTCAAATGAAAAATTCACCACAATAACAGGTAGAAGCAAGCAAACTCTGAGGGTAATGCTACTCAGCGCTAGAAGTCTAAACCTCAAAATGCATTCACTCGAGGCACTCCTTAAAATGGAGAACATCAACATCTGTGCAGTGACAGAGACCTAGTTCAAGGCTCCAGAGAGCACCCCTGCATTACCAGGCTATAATTCATACCACACCTTTTGGCCACCTAACCTGGACCGAAACAATAAAGGTGGAGGCGTGTCCATATTCATTAAGGATATCTACACCTCCAAGCTAGTTGCTCAGCATAATGCATCCGAGATTATCCAAGTGCAACTAACTCTGGGCAAGACCGCAATCCAAACTGCAACTTGCTACAGATACCCCACCATGCCCCAGGATTCCCACTCCTCATCTCTTGATACACTGAAAAATATTAGGGTACAATCCAACACTCTAATAATGGGCGATTTCAACTACCTCACCATTAACTGGGGAAACTACTCATGTACCAATTCTTTTGCTCAACGTTTTCTGGAATTCATAAATTCCAATGCCTTGGATCATCTTATCCATATCCCCACCAGGGCCAGAAATATCCTAGACCTGGTCATTACCAACATGGGCAACCGGTGTTCCACACCAGAGGCCAATTCCTTGTTGGTCAGATCTGACCACAAGCTAATCAGCCTAGACATCCACATCCCACCCCCACCCCCCATTAGGGAAACCAACATAAAAAATTTCTCCAAAGCCAACTTCATGCTTCTTAAGACAGAAGTGGCAAACTTCACGACACCTATGCAGACGGACAATAGAGGTACAACTGCTGAATCCTACACGAATGCACTTTATAAGCACTTACATGAGTGCATGGATTGTGCTATCCCTAACAGAACCAAGATACTATCCTTCAAAAAAGGAAGCCAATATGGTGGTCCCCTGCCATAAACAAACTCTACAACAGAAGAAAAAAACTGTTGCAAAAGGAGTAAAATCCTATGACTGGAAGAACTCCGTGGTCAGCCTCAGTAAGAAGCTGAGATCCCTCATAAAATCCTCCAAAGCTAGTTATGAAAACAAAATCGCCACTGATTCTAAAGACAACCACAAAGCATTCTATAGCTATGTCAGGAATCTCAATGGCAACACTCAGATCTGCTCTGAGTTACAGCACAATGGCACTAAATATACAGAACCAACATCCTGGCAGATAGGTTCAGTGCTAACTCCCCCTCACCCCCTAAAGGACCCATCTCTATACCGGAAGAATGCAAAGTTCCTGTAATCACGGCTGCACAGGTAAAAACCACACTCTCCAAAACCAAGAACACAGCATCCATGGGACCTGACAACATACCAGGCTGCATTCTACATGAATGAACTTGCACCCCACCTAAGCACCATGTTCATTCATAGCCTTACCTCAGGCTTTGTGCCCACTGAATGGCGTACAGCGACGGTCATCCCACTCCACAAAGGGGGAGCCACCACAGACCCTGGGAACTACCACCCCATTAGCCTAACCAACCTGGTCTGCAAGGCCATGGAACATATCATCATGGAACTTATAAACAAAGACATTGGTAATCTCCAAACTCTGGACCCCACCCAGTTCAGGTTTGTAAAAAGAAGATCATGTCTCCTAAACCTGATTGACTTCTTTGAAGCAGTCATCAAAGCCGTAGACGAGGGTAAGGTGGTTCACACAGCCTATTTAGATCTCGCCAAGGCTTTTGACACCATCCCCCACTCTGGAATTATAGATAAACTCACTAAACTAGGTATAAATCCCTATGTCACAAGATGGATTGCCAATTAGCTCGCTGACAGAACCCACACTGTGAAAGTAGCAGACTCCAAATCCGACTTCAGACCAGTGACAAGTGGAGTACCACAGGGTTCAGTCCTGGGTTCTCTCCTGTTTGGTATCTACTTTTCTGAAGTACAGGCTAACAGAGAAGGTCTTAGGCTAACAAAGTTCGCAGATGACTGCAAACTAGAAGCCATAATTGAAACTTCTAACGATGTGGACATCCTACAAAAGGGCCTCAGTGAGACAGATGTCTGGTGTCAACGCCATGGCCTCATGCTCAATGCCAAAAAGTGTGTTGTCATCCTCTTTGGTAAAACCTCTGTACCAATGACCTACCACATAGGAGGTAGTCTACTTAACAGCAAAAGTTTGATAAGAGACCTTGGGACACAGGTGGACAGTAGTCTCCCCTTTGATAATCACATCGCCACACTAGTCAGGAAATCCTTCTACGTGGCACACCTCATCACAAAAGGTTTCTCATCCAAGAAAAAAGAGGTCATTGTTCCCCTCTACTCATCACTCATTAGATCCATTATAGAGTACAACGCCCCTTTTGGTATGTACCTCACGAGACATCTACAACAACTGGAAAGGCCACAGAAATACCTCAGAAAGAGGATTACCAGCCTCAAACAGATGCCCTACACAGACCATCTCAAAAAACTCCAGCTTTACTCTGTCGCATATCGCCTACTTAGAGGCGATCTCTGCCTAACATACAAAGCTATGTCAAACCCAGAGCTGTTGGATATGCTCCACTTAAAGAAATCCCAATCCCTCCAAGCTACACGCTCTAGGGACCTAAACCTTGTCACCACAATAAACGGAACATGCTGGAGGGATAGATTCCTGTCCCAGAGACTTCCCATACTCTGGAACAAAGTACCTATCTATATCAAACAAAGCTCCTCATTAGCACTCTTCAAGAAAAATCTTGATGATTGGATGGGAAATAGGAAATTCACCCCGTGGATCACCTCTGTGGCTCTGCTCCACAGGGGCACAGTAAAATTATTTTGATGGGTGGTGAAAGCCAGGGTATCTTTTTGGCTAGGCTTGTATAGGCTCTAGAGCCAATAGCCTAGTACCTACCTATGAAAAGGCATCTTAGGACTGGTATATATAAAATGGCCACTATTCCTTGTTATAATTGTGTCCATTGTAGTGATATCTGTACTGATAGGTTCTTTAAACATCCTATAAGTGGAGGAAGTTTCTCCTTCAGAGCAAGAGGGGCCTGTCCTACTGAAAATGTGGTATACCTCACTCATTGTATGCAATGTAATTGTTTCTATATTGGTAAAATCAATAAAAAACTAAAAGATAGAATAAGCAGTCACCTTTCAGATATACGTAGAAATGTGTTAACTAATGCTTTAGCAAAGCATATATTTAGTGAATGTACAGAACATAGATTAAAGTTCAGGATTTTATAAGTTATCTGTATGTATGCAAATGGGGGAGACATCATTAATAAAACAGAACTGTGTGAATATAAATAGATGAATTTTTTTTGAGCAGACCATTCTCCTGGACTGAATACAAGTGTTAGTATCAAACCTATTCCGAAAGATAAACATGATGTTATATAAATGCTTTAGTAAGCTAGGATATGGAAGAACTAAGCTAATATTGCAGTGAATTTGTGTATGGGTGCTTTAAAGTATTTTTAATAGGTTAATTGATTGTTTTAACTAATTGGCTGCATGTTCCTTAAAAAGGTTCTCAGTGACCTTGAGTTTTAAACACTGATGAAGAGTTTTTACTTGAAAGCTTTGTTATTTTATTAAACTTCTTTATTTGAGGGCATTGGACTTCTTTGTTTTATTTTTTGGACTGTATTTCTGGTGCTTTGAAGTCCTTTAACTGCTTTGGTGATTTATTTTGTCTTTGAGCAGGATATAGCAGTGGCCAAGCCTTTGAAAACACTTCCCCGGCTTACAGACATGCCGTGACACTTCTGCTGTTCCACTGCTAAAGGGAACAAAGCAGCAGCTTGTCAAACAAAGTATCCATTAATTTACTGGCAATGACAATGTCAGGGCACGGTCATCATTTTATGGTAAACTTTAGGTATGGCGGAATAACAAGGCAGAATAGTAAGCAAGAAAATGTAGTTAATCTACTGTCTTACCAATTTAGGTCCAATTTTAAACCCCTCTCCCATCAAGGCATCTTTTAAGAAGTACCCTCATTCATAACTCCTCCAAGTATTACTAAAGAACAGGTCCTTAATTCACTCACTACAGCCAAAAAGACAGTATCAGTGGACCCTGATAATATCCCAGGATGCTTTCCTTTTAACATAAAACCCAACTTATCAAGACCACTAGAATCACTATTTAACCCTAGTCTCAATACAGGTCTTGTGTCCAGAGAATGGGGAAGTGCAACTGTCATCCCTCTGCTCAAGGGCAGGACATCTAGAGACACAGGTAACTACAGAGCCATAAATCTGACCAGTTCCATATGAAAGCCCATGTAAAGAATTATGGATGTAATAAACAATAATATAGGAAGCCCTCAGTTGCTGACGCAGGCTGGGTGCACTCCTTTTTGTATCTATTTCTCTGAGGTCAGAGCCACTGGGTGACAAAGGTCGAAGATGATTGCAAACTGGGTGAAGTCATTTAATCCCTCAATGACAGAAATGCCCTCCAAGAAGTCAATAGTCAAAAATACTCTAAGGATGAATAGTCTTGACACTCACTTTTGGCATCCAGAAATCCTGTATACGTCTCCGATGGCAACTTGAGCCTAATTCTGCTAATGATGCATGCAGGGAGCACTTGGCAGTTCCTACTGCCCAGTCTTTCCAAATCCAGTATATGAGTTAATGGTAGGATATTTAGTGATATAATCTAGATCAACAGCCAAAGGCATTAAATGCATACACATTCCCACATAACTCCATACTCTTGTAGGTCTTACCTACACATACAATGATTTCATCATTCCTGATTTCATATATTTTCAGAATCTTACTATGCAACCTATACTTCTATAATTATCGTTAACCAGTCAACTGATATGATTACAAAAACTCAAAGGTAGATCTACTCATGTACCCAGTTTCAATCACTGTGTGCTATCATAAATAGTCATCTTTCGATCTATCTCTCTCTAACCTCATATGCTTAGTTTTTGATGTATTGCTCAATATCTTTATATATATTTTCTTTAAAATATTTTTGATCTTGTATCAAACTAGTTTTAATTTGCCTGTTCAGCTTGTTTATTTCAGTTTCTAAACTTATAGATAATAACTTCTATATTTCTTATATTAGTCGTAGTTAAGTAATAGGTTATTTGCCCTTGTGGGCCATTTTAAGCCTAGTTAAAGTATCCTTCAAAGATGAGAATCAAACCTTGTACTTTGTGTCTGTGAGATGAACACCCTAATCATTATGCCACCCCCCCCTTTAGAAATTAGCCATCTTTATAGTGATTGAAGCAGTGGTGAAGAGGACTCCAGTTGTTTGGAGCTGTAATACCTTTCACATATTTAGACCAGGTACTGTGCAAGGAGGGATCAGAGGGGGTGTTTTCTCAGTCTTCAACCAGAAGAGTCACACATTAAAGATGGTATAACAGCATTTGGAGTGCAGCTTCTTCATGTCCAAATAACCATCAAACATGTGCCAGATCATTGATTAATAAGTGATAGGACTCATTCTATGAGCCAAGAAAACTACAATTCCAATCCAAAGGAAATTGAATCCCTTAGTATTGTAACACTATACTATTTTCGTTATTGATCAAAAATATCCACCTATAGAATAGATCCACCTATAGAATAGAACACTGACAACCCCACAAGTGCACATCCACTGACATTACTGAACTTTGTCAATACAAAGGCCGTGGAACAATTAATCAAACTACACCATAGGGGGAACAGTGGCTTGTCTTCATCATGGGGGAGTCATGATTAATCAACTGAGTGAACTACTTTGACACATTCGCCAAAGCAATGGGTGAATACACTTTTTTCCTCACTATCACAACCCTGCTGAGTGGCATAGGCTGCGATTATCAATACTACCCCATCCTTACACTGGAGTCACATTGTCATGCATTATGCATATCTCACTAATTGTGATGACATTCCTCAATGTCCTTTGAAGCCACCCCCTCACCACAATTCCCACACTATTTCTAGTTTGTCATCATCTTGAATAGTAGACTCTGGCTCCAAAGACAAATGGCTTTACTGCACTGCCCTTCCATTTTACATCCTGGATACAGAGGATGTTCAGCATAATCCTTATTATCATGCCATTCACTCACAGACTGCATCCTGTAAGTGAACCTACATTGAGTGTAGCAATCTTTAGTTCATTTTAAATCCAGTTTTGCTCAACAGAGCTACCCCAAGTAACTCAAGCTGGGCAACTAGATACTGTCCGGCCAGTTACTTATTGGTCAAGGGCTGCTAGGCTTTATGGCAGGCACACACTGGCTAATTGGGGGATGCATACCCCTACCACCATTAGCATGGGTCTCTCATGTTGGTCATAGTAGCCTGGGTCTTCAAACCATTTATCACCAGCCAATATCCATGCCAGTTTTAGGTGTCATTAGTCAACATGACACAATCATCTGGAGCTAATTTTACATCATCAAGTGAATAGACTTGACATGGCACTGAATGTGAGCCATGTTCTCCTATCTAGAGGATATTAATAACTGTAACTGAAGTCCAAGGTGGTTGGTCTGCACTGTACAACTGTTTCCCCCAAAAGAAACATTCTAGAGTATGCTTGGCTGCTCACAACTTGATTTGTGACTGAGTTTCAGGTGGAAGCAGTTTGGGTGCTGGGGGGGCTGAAAGAGAAAGTCAGAATATGCAAACTCCAAACAAACATTGGTTGCAGGCAAGGGTAAAACCTTATACCCTGTGCATACAAAGTGAAGACCTAAGTCATCATGTCAACTGTGATTGTGTCATGGCTGACCTCAAATAACGTAATGACCTATGATCCATTGATCCTAAGCTGTGTATATGATATTGACCACCTCAAAGACCTGCAAGTTATACTGTATTTCCTAACTACTGATAAGAGGTGACCTGTTTCTTTCATATAAGGCATCCTCACACCAAACTGATGGACCTACTGCACATCAGGAAGTCAAATGGCATCAGAAATATTTGGTCTAGTGATATAAACCTATTCTACACCAGCAATAGAATGGTTTGAAGACATAGGTATGTTTTGCAGAGGACACATACAAGAAGAGCTGAGGTCATGGCTGTCCACATTCAAGCGCAATTAGGATACACAGATAGATATTAGAAATTTGACCAAGGAATGCCACCTGTACTACTGATGGACAGAGGCAGCTCATAAATGCTTTATCCCCAGCATGGGTCACAGCGACATACCTATGTTGTGACCTCAAGTATTCTGAGTTGGAGCAACATGTAATTAGCAATGATGGAATGTGTACTGGCATAGCAACAGCAAAGGGATAGGCTAATTCAAGCACCACAAAAGAAATGTCCCACAAGGGCAGCTTGCCTAGTCATTAGTCATGAACCTGTTAGGATAACAGAAAATGTCTGAACATAAATGCAAAGTGCAGGTGAGTGTGTGTGTGTGTGTGTGTGTGTGTGTGTGTGTGTGTGTGTGTGTGTGTGTGTGTGTGTGTGTGTGTGTGTGTGTGTGTGTGTGTTGTTCACTACAGGTAAACTATGCAAACCACACATACTTCAAAATAGTTTAGATTTGCACAGAATGTCAAGACTTTTACATGATTTAGGCCTCTTCCTACAAGCCCTTTGGAAAATCATTGTGGAAAATGTCACAATACAACTAGATGCATCTGAGTTTATGACTACAAATCCTTCAGAAAATGCATGGCAATACAAAACCTGTTATGTAGCAACTTTCTAAACACAAAACATGCTATATGGCAACTTCCTAATATTTTTAAGAGCAATATTTAAAATCTGTGCCTGATATTGGATGAGTTGATTTGTGTTTTATCACCAGCAGTGTGTGACCACAGTCTGAAGAACCCAAGCCTAGAGCATGCTAAATGAATTAGGAGTGTTTTACACCGTATCTTTATCACAGTCATTTACTTGTTGGCCTTGGAGTTAATTGTCCCTGCTTGAAACAGTAGGGTGATTATATGGTTGGAAAACAAGCAAAATATGCAGGGCAATGTTAAGCAGTCATTCACCGATGAGAAATAAGATGAAAAATACTTACCTAACCTTGTGTTATCAGGGAGACAAGTGCAATGATGTCAAACAAGGAAGTACTGGCTTCCAAGGCAATGCTTGGCGCAAATTTGGTGAGTCAAAGATAAATGTAAAAATTGCATTTAGGTTGGCAATGAAGGCAGCTTTGATAAAGGTTATGCTCATACTAAGTGATCACAGAAGTGCAAAGAGAAATAGTAAGATGAAAAAATGATAGCACATGATCTTTAAGTACTCGCAATGTCCTGCTCTCTTCATTTGGTCTTAACTATATGAAGAGAGATATAATGGAGATTTCAGTCTGTGTCTCAGGCTGATATGAGCCCAGCATTGACCAACATATTACCCTCGTCGAGGATGATGTCATAATATGAGAAAAAAATGATTGATTTCAACAACTGTCTGTCGGTGTCATTCTAAAGTGACCCAATATTTGTCAGATTGAGAAGGCATGGTTAACAGACCAGATCACATTGTTTTGCCAAGAATGGTGTGCACCTTTCCTCTCTAGTCTTTCAAATGCTAATACTTTATCCACTCCCCATAGTACCTTTTTTAGGCAATGCCAAATTGACAAACCTACCAACATAGCAAAATAAAATCAAATTAACCTCATGTTGTTACTGTTCAATATCGGGAGCCTAAAAAAAAAACTTAGACTCTCTCCAAGCCCTCCTCACACTCGATTATATAGACATCTGTGGAGTTACCGAAACATGGTTTAAAGTGGCAGAGAGTACCCTGACAGTGCACGGATTCAGTGCCTTCCGCTCTTTTAGACTCATACCTGCACCAACTAGGGCTAAAGGTGGAGGTGTCTCAATATACAACAACAACAAACATACTTCCAGGTTGCTCAGACAGGATGACATGATGGAGTTCCTCCACATGCAGATCACCATATTCAAAATCCTATACTATATCCTAGCCAGCAATAGGTCATGCTCCATGTCTCAAGAAGCTCATAATTCATACTTGGACCTACTAAAAACACAGTGACCATCCAACCTAACACCCTACACATGGGAGAATTTAATTACCCCTCTATAGACTGGGAACCCTACATGGCCTCAGATCTACAGGCATAGAGATTCCTGGATGTCATAAATACAAAGACTCTTGATCAACTAGTGAATATGCCCACTAGAAGCTCCAACATACTAGACCTTGTGCTCCAAAATAGAAAGCTGCGCCCCCAATGTCTTGTCCTCCCTGGCAATGTCTTACCCTAAAACTGTCTCCTTCAAAATCAAAATCAACTCAATAATCCCATTAAAAACAATAACAGTAAGGAACTATTCTAAAGAAAATTACCTTTTATTAAGTGATAGTTTGTCAAAATTCAGTCCGCATCCAAACAGCAAGAACACAGCAGCCTATGATGAACTGCTCTCAGAAACTATGTAAAACCATGTCATCAATGGATGCATAGAGGCTGTTGTACCTAACGGAAGTAAGCCCAGAACTAGCCCAGAAGCAAACTGCCCTGGTGGCATCCCAAATTAAACAGGATATACAACAAAAGGAAAAATATTATGATAAAAATCAGGAAGGGTAATTCCTATAAAGATAAAAACTCTGTCATCAAACTAAATAGGCAAATAAGAAGGCTAATTAGGTCAAGCAAAGCCAGCTTTATCATTAAGGTAGCCGCTCAAGTGAAATATAACCATAATGCCTTCTTCAGCTATCTCAGAAACCTCAAGGACAGCGCACAGCAATGTACTAAATGGTTGGTTAATGGTGCTGCATTCACTGAGCCTGGATATATAGCAAACCTTTTGCAGGCAAATTCAGTTTCAGCTTTACCCCACCTCTCATCCCCAACCATACCCCCCAAAATACCCTCAAACATAACCCCTCCAACTATAACTAGTTGACTAGTCTCAGCTGCAAAAGCGTGGAAAGAATTATCATGGAAATTATCAACAAAGACACAAGAGACCTCCAGACACTGAATCCATCCCAATTTGGTTTTGTCAAAGGAAGGTCATGCTTACTGAATGTGGTGAACTTCTTTGAAAAGGCCACTAAGGCAATGGATGAGGGGAAGACAATGCATATTGCCTACTTAGAACTGGCTAAAGCATTTGATGCAATACCCCACTCTGGTATTGTGAACAAACTTACAGAATTAGGTATAACCCCCTTATAACACACTGGACAGCTAGTTGGCTCACTGATAGAACACATGAGGTTATAATTGGTAAAGTCACCTCCACAAAGAGGCTGGTCATCAGTGGGGTCCCCCCAGGGCTCTGTGCTAGGTCCACTCCTCTTTGGCATCTAATTCTCAGATGTCAAAGCCAATGTCAAAATCTTCTGGCTAACCATGTTTACAGATGATTGCAAACTGAAGCAATCATTGAAACCCCCTAAGATGAGAACACCCTTCAGGAAGGTCTAACACAGATGAACGCTAGGTGCCAGAGCTATGGCTTAAAACTCAGTACCAAGAAATGATTTATAGTACCTTTTGGGGAGGCAGCCACCCTGGGTAACTATGTCATCAATAAAACACCCCTAAAAGTTGATTTACTAGTCAGGGATCTGGTCATTCATGTAGATAGTCCAAGCCTTCTTCCAACATGTGTCCAAGGTAGTAAGAAAATCCTTCTATGTTGTTCAAATTATAAGCAAGGGCATGGTATCTAGGTCCAGAGAGCTCACCATCATACCACTGTACTCGGCCCTAATCAGACCCACCATAGAGTAAAATGCAGCCTTTGATGTGTACCTGACTAGACACATGCAGCAACTGGAACATCCACAAATGTTCCTTACAAAAAGAATACAGGAAGCAAGCAGAAAGTCCTATGCTGATCAGCTAAAAGCAATGTCTCTTTACCTGGTATCATACAGACTTCTGAGAGGCGATCTATGTCTGGCATGCAAGGCATCCCTGGACCATGTTTTGATAAAACTTTTGCAGATCCCTAAAACAAACAGCATTAGAACTACTAGATTAAAAGAACTAAATTTTGCTTGTGACATAAACAGTACATGGAGAGACAAATATGTTTCTCAGAGAATTCCCATTCTCTGGAACAGGCTCCCTAATCATGTGAAACAGAGTTCCTGCCTATCCCTATTTAAGTACAGCTTGGACCAATGGAATGGTAATTGGAAATTCACTCCGGGTTTGGCGCCTATGCCTCTGATGGACAGAGGCAGTCAGTAAATCACCTCCTATATAAATCAAATTTGTGGGTCACATTTGGGTTGCACGGCTAGGCTTATAAGGGCCCTAGTGGTCGTTAACCTAATATATACCTACAAACCTATGAACCTATTCATATTTGTAAAGAAATATAAAAAATGAAAAATGGATAATTGTTTTGCCATACTTGCTAATGTTTAATATGTAAGGTATTTGCAAAGGATTGAACAAACTTTGCATTTTAGTGCAATTTTTTTTTATTTTAGAGATACATGCATTTATCTGTCTGAAATTGTTAAAATGTGAGAACAGGGTGAGACCAAGGCCTTAAATGTCACTCCACTGCTCTTTATACATGTGTAAAAAAAAAAAAAAAAATATATATATATATATATATATATATATATATATATATGTATATATGTATATATATATATATATATATTTATATATGTATATATATATATATTTATATATGTATATATATATATTTATATATGTATATATGTATATATATATATTTATGTATGTATATATATATATATATATATATATATATATATATATATATATATATATATATATATATGTATGTATGTATGTATATATATATATATATATATATATATATATATATATATGTGTATGTATATACATGTATATATATATATATGTATGTATGTATATATATATATGTATATATATATATATATATATATATATATATATATATATGTATGTATATATATATATATGTATATATATATATATATATATAATGTATATATATAATGTATGTATGTATGTATGTATATATGTATATATATATATATATATATATATATATATATGGATCTAGGACTTTTGATTGAAAGAGCAAAAGTCCAAATCCTTAAGGGCGACTATACTTGCACAAAAGTGCTTTTTACCGAAGAAGTACTTTCGCGTAAGTATGCCTGTTGTGGAGGTTGTACTACGGTGTGGATAAGGGAAAATTCCCTTTTGCCCACTGTAGTGCGATCTCAGAGGGAGAATATTTAAGAAGAAGGGGTGTGGGTGGCACAGCCCCCCACATGGGGGGTGCAGGGGTACTTGCCCCCCTGCAAAAACATTAATTTAGTGTTTTTTTTTTTTTTTTTGTTGAACACACTTTAATGAAAGCGCTTTTTTGATGAAAGTACTTTCGTTAGTGTGTTCGGTGGGAATGGATTCGGACTTTTGATTTTTCAATCAAAAGTCGTAGATCCATAGATATATATATATATATATATATATATATATATATATATATATATATATATATATATATCGGTCCACTGTGTAATTTTGAAATGTCAAAATCTCAAACATCAGAATCCTGACATTCAGATGTTCGAGACTTTGAAATCTCGAAATGCAAATGCTGTGCCCCCTGCAACTTAAATATACCAACTCTGAGATCGCACTACAGTGAAGAGAACAGTAACGTTACCGTTCTGCACTGTTGGGTGATCTCAGTTGTTTAACTTCGAGAGTTCAAAATTTCAAACATCCAGATGTCGGGATTCTGATGTTCGGGATTTTGAAAATAAGAAGTGGACCTATATATATATATATATATATATATATATATATATATATATATATATATATATATATATGCATCATTTGTGCATTACTGTCTTACAGAGTGCACAATGCAATTATTTAAAATTAAGAAAATTGCTGCTTATCCTTTACTAGTCCTGTAACCACTTAACATACATAATCTATTCAACCTATAGACCTAATCACAACCACTTCCCTTCATCATCACTTTTACCTGAAGGCATACATAGGCTGGGATTTATAGACAAATAATGTGATTGTGTGCAGTGTCATGATTCATAGTGGTCACTGCACAAAGCACCAGAGTGCTAACTGGTCATTTAGTATACAGTGGAAAACACATGCATGCCAAGCAGATCATCACATAAATGCAGGTTCTGTAATAAGATTTACAGTGTTGTGCTACTGTATGACAGGAGCAGTGCTACAGCAGTGTGCATGGCCAAAGTGATGAACATTATAAATAAAGCAGACTAGCATATCCGAGTCAGTGTGTGCAGTGCAGGAGAGTACAGCTGTAGCCAGTTCCAGTTGCCACAAGAAGGTCAGCACAGCTGAACACAGTGATCAACAGAAAGACCAATGTGGGTATGCACAGCACAGCATCAACCTTGTTCAGCATATGAACTGGGAGGAAATGTAGATAAGAAAGTAGGAAAGGAGAAAGCAACAAACAGAGCAGGATAACCATAAGGCATAAATGGTGGAAAAAGGAAGGATACTTTTTTGGTAGGAAACCTATTTTTAATGTCCACAAATGAAGGGTAGGTGGGGAAGGTACTGAGACATAGCTGTGGATGGCATAAATGGAGAATGACAGATAGCAAAGGCCAATATGCAAACATGGAATACAGACAGACAAGGGCCAGTATACACACAAAAAGAGTCGAGGACAGTGGATGGATGCATGTATACAGAATGTGGACAATTGATGAGGGGGTGGGATGGACACTAAACAAGGAATGCGGAATGACACATAAGGAAGGGAACACATCTGGAAGGGTACAGGATGGGATCTACTCATGAATGGATGCCAGACCTAAGCATCACTCATTTGGGTGGCTGATGTTTTGGCCAGGTTAATCAGCACTTTCATAAGTTGATGTCTTCAGACAAACGTATACACAATCAAATTTGTTTAAATACAAAACTAATTATTAAAACCTGTAATACAAAAGCTTTAAAAAATAACATATTTAATAGGCTATGAGTGGAAGGATACCAGTGACAGAACTTCCTTAAGAGCACTCTTAAAATTTATTTGACACTTCGCATATTACCACTTACTACTGTACAGCTTTGAAATAGAGGAATATGAGGTAAGCCTCTTCACATTTGGAACTTTGTAGAGTTAAGGAAGGAGTCCTTCTTAGCAAATAACCACATCAACAACAAAAGCCTCGAGGTGTATGCTAGGGAGATTGATGAAGATATTACAGTGTATATGTAATTAGACACCCATGACTCTGCCTGGGATGACACGGTACTGTTTGCATTTGGTGGTGATGGGGGGTGCAAGCTGTGAACACAGGAAACAAGAGTATTACACACCACAAGGGGAGTGGCCATATGTAGAGACATGGGTAGGATAGATAAATAAAGTGGTGCCACTAACTGCAGCTGTTAACCAGGTGCATTAAGGGGGGGAGGCCATAGTCATACTCGTGCATGTGACAACATAGGATACATACCCAATGACTGACAGGTTTTGCCCTCAAGTGTACAGGTACTGGCATGGGCATCCAGGGAAGGCAACAACTTGAAACATTTACTAACTAACAGAATGAAAGCCTACTGCAGACCCTCTGCACATGTGGCATGCTCCTCCTGGGCAAAGGTGCTGTAGTCAAATATTTTTGGGATCAGATTTGGCAGGAACTGGAATGGGAAATGCATGCTGTGGATAAAAATAAATTCATACATCAGGTGCAAGGAAGGGTTACTGATACTATGCCCCATGCATAGGAATAAGTACAGGACATTGTGACTGACAGGTCCACCACAGGGTATAGAACACCAAAACAGAAGTGGCAAGTGATTCATTGAGGGGGTGGAGCTTTTGGTATTACTTGCCAGCCAGGGGAAGCAGTTGCTCATAACAGGGGTGGCTTGGATGTGGGAGCTGGTCTGACACCAAGCACTCATGTGTCAGAAGAGGAAGTACCAGGTTAGTAATCTTTGTTACAGTACACTGTTGCACACACTATTATATGATTGAGCAGAAGCACTGACCAAGGCCCACCTACATATCTGTCCTTCCAGTCACCTCTGACCTACAAATGCAGCAACCTGCACAATAACATATATCTGTTAATGTATTCTGTATAGGTCTTTTTATGCGTAGCACTATTCATGTCACAGGGGCAATGGAGGTATATGTTTGTGTGTTTTCCTATAGAACCGCGCTTGGATTTGCGACCTTCTTTGCCAAGCGCGACTGATACATCCAATTTTGAGGCTACCAGTGAGCAGGTAGTGCGCAGGAAAACAATACATACTAATGGACAGCGTACTCAACTAGGAGATAATGAGGCCAACAATCTCCATTTTCCTTTACCGTTTCGAGTCGACAACAAACAGGTGTGTGGAGTCCACAGTACAAAGGGAGGAAGAGGAAAATTTCGGAAGGACAGCTCGAGCTTCAGAGGAAGTCATTGAGACCAGTACAACGGACTTAGTTATTAATTTATCACAGTATGTATTATCAAAATGTGAAATGTCAGTTTTGAATGGAGGATTATCTTTTATTCCTTCACAAGGTGTAGATGTGAGTAGTTTGATTGTAGATATCAAATGCTTTACTAGGAATGTTGCACTAGCTTTGCAATTTGGTAATAATACAATGAGTAATACTGATGTACCTTTATTTAAGAAACCCTCCGTTTATATACCTGCTCTACATCCTTTACTTGAATGTTTTGAGAAAGCATGCACTAATGATTTCTTAATGCAGTTTGAAAATAATAGGATGAAACCTGAATTTTTTAACTTAACAAAAGAGGAGAAATTAGCTTTGAACAAGCTGCAAGATAATGTTGATGTAGTAATAAGACCAGCAGATAAAGGGGGTGCTACTGTATTATTAGATAAAAGTTATTATGATACCACTATTGCTGAAATGTTAGCGGATAGTACTACTTACATAAAACTTACTATGGTTGATTTAGACAAACTGATTAGAACAGTACATGCTGATTTGTATGACATGCTGATATGTAATATAATAGATGAGGATTTGTATAGATATTTTCTTATAGAAAAGCCTTTAGTACCTATGCTTAGAGGTCTCCCCAAAATACATAAAGCTCTAGGCAAACCTCCATTAAGACCAATAGTTTCTGGTAGAGGCTGGTTGACTGAGAGTATGTCAAGTTACTTGGAGAAACAATTGAGACCTATAGTGGACTCTACAGATTCAGAGTTTACGTGACACTCAACAGTTTTTAGAAACATTAGCACCATATAATTCTGGTAATATGTTAAAAGATTCAGATTATATGGTAACTTTAGATGTCACATCTTTATTTACCAGCATACCCAGTGATATAGGTGTGGACTTCCTTAGATTTTATCTCTTACACAAAGGTCTGAATAATAATCATATTATAAGTATTACTATGATGTTGGATCTAGTTCTTACGAATAACGTTTTCACTTTTGACAATGCTACTACCTTCAGACAACAGGAGTAGCGATGGGCACATCTTGTGCCAATTCTTATGCCAATCTAGTATTGGCATATTGGGAATCTACTTATTTATTAGAACATATTACATACTGTAAGTATATTAAATACTATAAGAGGTTTGTGGACAATGTTTTTTTTTATTTGGGAAGGTGACTTGGAAAGCTTGGAAAATTTTATTACATATATAAATGGCACTACGACGTTCTTGATGCTAACTAGTACTGTTTCACAAAGAAGGATTGAGTTTCTAGATGTTCTACTGTACAAGGACAATGGAATGTTAACAACAGAGATTTATAGGAAACCCTGTAGGAAGAATGCTATTCTACATAGAGATAGCATGCACCCCCACATATACATAAGAATATTATTAAAAATCAGGCTGTGCGACATTCTTGGCTAATAAATAATGACTCAACATTCTCTGAGGCCATTATAGGAATAGAACAAGAGTTTATAGAGAGGGGCTATCATAGGAGAGACCTTACAGGGTTATATGAAGTTGAACGTAATGAAGCAGGTCTTCCTTATATTAAGAGAAACAATTCATTACGGATACAACGAGAAAAGAAAGGACAAGAAAAGAGAAGGGTAATTATCCCCTATACTAACAACAATAGTTCTGTTGTGAATATTATCAAGAAACATCGGGGAATTCTACAGCTAGATGAAAATATTAAGAGTTTAGTAGGCACTGATCCTGGCTTTAGTTATAGGAATACCAAGTCACTTAAAAGACTTCTTTGTTACGAAAGGAAAGGGAAAGATAAAATTACCTCCCAGAGGAAGGGAACATATGCCTGTCGTAACTGTAATCATTGGGGCTTCATCATGAACTCAAACATATTTATACACCCAGATACTGGTGTTAAGTATGAGTTCTGTCACTATGCAGACTGTAAGTCTAGGAATGTAGTCTATCTTGGTCTTTGTAATAAATGCCATAGTTTTTATGTTGGCAAGACCAATAGGACACTTAGGGAATGGATCAGGGAGCATGTTTATGCTATCCATAGAGAGAATGAGACCAATGCTTTGGCTAATCATGTTTTGCAACATGATACGATGCATGTCTTTAACTTTATGCTTTTAGAACATATATATGCTACAGAGAGGTTAGGAAGTATTCAAAATGGTACCGAGAAGGAGGAAGCTAAATGGATTATTAAATTGGCAGCCGATAAGGGACATGGCCTCAATGATAAATTTTCATTGAGACCTTTTTTAGTAGATAAACCATTTAGATGCTAATATATATTTTTATGATGTAGTTGTTATGTTATTTTATTCAGTATAGCTTTGGATGTTATTTATACATATGTTTTTTGTACATTGGCTGTTACAGCTATGTGTTTTAATATATTTTGTACAGTTCAAATATTTTGCTTCTGTTTTGCACCAATAGTATTGTTCCTTACTGTCATGCATTTGATACTATATTCCTATAGGTGCATTATAGTTATATAAGCATTTTTGAAAGTATGTGTTGATATTAAGTCTGATGAAGCATCCTGAGAGACGTGAAAGTGCTTACTACTTTTAATAAAAGGAAGATTTTTTAGCATCTTTCCTGGGATTTATTCCTGCCTCTCATCTGGTTTGCTTTGATTGTCGTGGTGTATCTACCTCTTATTTGGTTTGAATAATCTGTATAAACAACAGAGACTTCCAAAACAGAAATGCAAGCAACCTCCATCCCTCAACACAACTCAAATGACACATAGCCCACAGACTCGGTGTGCCACTCAACCACAGCCAATAAGGCAAAACAACATACCCAACACACTAGTCATAGGTGACTCTATAGTCAGGCACACTGATGTCCCACTCACCAGGCTAAACAAGAAGAAGGTTACTGTCAGCTGCCTGTTGGGTGCCAGGATCCGCCACAAAACCCACGCACTCAGGTCACTCCACAACAATTACAAATATGACTCTGTCATTGTCCATGTTGGTGTGAATGACCTGAGACATACCTTCCTGGACTACATGAAAAGAGACATGGAAGAGCTCTCCAATCTTGTAGGCCAGGCAGGTATGACCCTAGCCCCGAGTAGCATTCTGCCATCGCCCAGAATAATACCACAGTACAAGTGCAAAATGACTGACTTCAACAATTGGCTAAGCTTCTGGTATTATTCTAAGGGGATCCAGTATCTGTCTGCTTGGAATGACATGGTCGACAGACCACGATGCTTTGCCAGGGATGGCCTGCACCTGTCGCCCCTGGGATTCCGGATACTGGATAAGGCTCTTGCCACCCCTATAGTGCCTTTTTTAGGCAAGGTTCAAATGACAAATTCACCACCGTTACAGGAACAGGCAAGCAAAAACTGAGGGTAATGCTACTCAGTGCTAGAAATCTAAATCTCAAAATGCACTCACTCAAGGCACTCCTTAAAATGGAGAACATTGATATCTGTGCAGTGACTGAGACCTGGTTCAAGGCTCCAGAGAGCACCCCTGCACTACCAGGCTATACCTCATACCACACTTTTCAGCCATGTAACCTGGACCGAAACACCAAAGGTGGAAGTGTGTCCATATTCATTAAGGATCTCCACACCTCCAGGCTTGTTGCTCAGCATAATGCATCCGAGGTTATCCAAGTTCAACTAACTGGGCAAAACTGCAATCCAAATTGTAGCTTGCTACAGATCCCACAACATGTCCCAGGATTCCGTCTCCTCTTTTCTTGAGGTACTGGAAAATATTAGGGTTCAACCAAACACCCTAATAATGGGCAACTTCAACTACCCCATCATTAACTGGGAAAACTACTCATGTACCAACTCCTTAGCTCAACGCTTTCTGGAATTCATAAACTCCAATGCCCTGGATCAACTTATCCACACCCCCACCAGGAGCAACAATATCCTAGACCTAGTCATTACCAACATGAGTGACTGGTGTTCCACACCTGAAGTCAACTCCTCTTTGGTCCGATCCGACCATAAGCTAATCACCCTTGATATCCACATCCCGCCCCCACCCCCCATTAAGGAAACCACCATAAAAAATTTCTCCAAAGCCAACTTCATGCTTCTTAAGACAGAAGTGATGAACTTCATGACACCCATGCAGATGGACAATACAGTTACAACTGCTGAACCCTACACAAATGTACTCTATAAGCACTTACAAGAGTGCATGGATCGTGCTATCCCAAACAGAACCAAGACACTATCCTCCAAAAAAAGGAAGCCAATCTGGTGGTCCCCTGCCATAAACAAACTGTGCAACAGAAGGAAGAAACTGTTGCAAAAGGGAGTAAAATCCCATGAGTGGAGGAGCTCCCTGGTCAGCCTCAGTAAGAAGCTGAGATCCCTTATAAGATCCTCCAAAACTAGCTATGAAAACAAAATCGCCACTAATATTAAGGACAACCACAAAACATTCTATAGCTATGTCAAGAATCTCGATGGCAACACCCAGATATACTCTGAGTTACAGCACAACGGCACAAAAATTACTGAACCAACTGATATTGCCATTATCCTGGCAGATAGATTCAGTGCTAATTTTACCCCCCCCACACACCCCCTAAATGGCCCACATCTATACAGGAAGAATGCAGAGTCCCTGTAATCACAACTATGCAGGTAAAAGCTGCACTCTCTAAAGCCAGAAACACAGCATCCATGGGACCGGACAACATCCCAGGCTGCGTTTTACATGAACTTCAGAACGAACTGGCTCCCCACCTACGCACCATGTTCAATAATAGCCTCGCATCAGGCTTTGTGCCCACTGAATGGCACACAGCAACAGTTATCCCACTCCACAAAGAGGGAGCCACCATTGATCCCGGGAACTATTGCCCTATTAGCCTGACGAGCTGGTCTGCAAGGCCATGGAACTCATAAACAAAGACATTGGTAACCTCCAAACTCTGGATCCCACCCAGTTCGGGTTTGTGAAAGGCAGATCATGCCTCCTGAACCTGATTGACTTCTTTGAGGCAGTCACCAAAGCTGTAGGTGAGGGTAAGGTGGTTCACACAGCCTATCTTGACCTCGCCAAGGCTTTTGACACCATCCCCCATTATGGAATTATAGCTAAACTCACTAAACTAGGTATAAATCCCTACGTCACAAGATGGGTTGCCAACTGACTCACTGACAGAACCCACACTGTAAAAGTTGCAGACTCCAAATCTGATCTCAAACCAGTGACAAGTGGAGTACCACAGGGTTCAGTCCTGGGACTTCTCCTGTTTGGTATCTACTTCTCTGAAGTACAGGCTAACACAGAAGGCCTCTGGCTAATGAAGTTCATGGATGATTGCAAACTAGGAGCTATAATCAAGTCCCCAAATGATGCGGACATCCTACAGAAAAGCCTCGCTGAGACAGATGCCTGGTGTCAGAGCCATGGCTTCAAGCTCAATGCCAAAAAGTGCAGTGTCATCCCCTTTGGTAAAAACTCTGTACCCATGAACTACCACACAGGCAGCAATCTACTTAACACTGAATGTGTGATAAGAGACCTTGGGACACAGGTGGACAGTAGTCTCTCCTTTGATAGTCACATCGCCACAGTAGTCAGGAAGTCCTTCTACATGGCACACCTCATCATAAAAGGGTTCTCATCCAGGGAAAAAAGAGGTCATTGTTCCCCTCTACTTTACACTCATTAGACCCATTATAGAGTACAACACCCCTTTTGGAATGTACCTCACAGGATATCTGCAGCAGCTGGAAAAGCCACAGAAGTACCTCACAAAGAGGATTACTTGCCTCAAACAAATGCCCTACACTGACAGTCTCAAAAAACCCCAGCTTTACTCCATAGCATATCGCCTACTCCAAGGTGATCTCTGCCTAACATATAAAGCTACGTCAAACCCAGAGCTGTTGGACATGCTACACCTAAAGAAATCCCAATCCCTCTGAGCTACATGCCCTAGGGACCTAAACCTTTTCACCACAATAAACAGGACATGTTGGAGGGATAGATTCCTGTCGCAGAGACTTCCCATACTCTGGAACAGGCTACCCATCTATGTCAAGCAAAGTTCTTCATTAGCACTTTTCAAGAAAAATTTTGATGATTTGATGGGAAATAGGAAATACACCCCGGGGATCACTTCTGTGTCTCTGCTTGACAGTGGCACAGGAAAATAACTTTTTTGGGTGGCGTAAGCCAGGGAACCTTGTTGGCTAGGCTTACGTAGGCCCTTGGGCTGATAGCCTAGTACCTACCTATGAACCTCTTTTTCCCATTTTTTCCACAAGGTTGGTGTGTCACTTCAACAGTGACAATCATCCCGAGCCAAGGCTTACAATATTGGGTGGCTAGCCCTGCCACATTTGTACCACTCACTTGCACACATACTCGCACGTACGGGCAATCTAGAGTGTTCAGTCCACCTACTGCATGTCTTTGGAATGTTGGAGGAAACAGGAGCACCTGGAGGAAGCCCATGCAATCACAGGACCACAGGGAGGACATGCAGACTCCACACAAAAGGCACTCTGCTGAGAATCGAACCTGAGAACCTCTTGGTGTGAGGTGACAACGCTAACCGCTGCACCACCATGGCCGCCCCTACAGAATAAGATCACAGCACCATAATTACATATATTCACAGTCCAATACTGATTCAATATTTCATTATTAGCTAGACATGTTATGTCTACCTTTCCAGTGGCATTAAATATCAACATAAGAGAAATATTGCTTTGTGCAGCAACGTCCAATCCATACTAGCAGCCAAGTAGTGAGTGTTATAGTTAATGATGAGCACCATTCTTCTCCCAGAAAGAACCATAATGCCTGACTTTATATAGCAATTACAATTCCTGTATCAGACATCCAAACAATGGTTTCCACATAACTGGACTTACACTGTCTGTTCTTGACATCCAAAATTGACTTCCACCTCTTTCACTCTACTCTCTGTACTTTATCACCCTCCCTCATGATCTTGACTACACACATTCCTTTAACCTTCAGCATCTTTCCTCTCCATGCCCTCCTTCTGTCCCCTTTACTCTGTTATCCATATCATAGGTCGTACAAACTGGCATTCCCACTACCGTCTGCTCCTCTGCTTTTCCATTTCATGCCTCTCCCCTTTCTGCCTGCACTATGCCTACATTCTACTTGTTACCAAGCCTTCCTCCATCCACCTGTGTCATGATTTTGTAGAACCATTTTCCACCTCTGTCTTAACATCCTCCATAGCCTTGCTTCTTCTAGATGTTTTCAGTTATCATTTTCACCCACCCTGCCAACTCCCTGTTTGATTAATCACCCTTCTTCCTCCCACTTATACCCAAATAGGCTGATACACCATGTGTCCCTGATCATTTTCCAATAAAATACAATTCTAAGTCTGAACTTGGCCCATACCACAAATAATACACTTAGGGACACCCAATCATTTGTAAGTTATGAACCCCTACCTCCTAAGGTCAGTCCCCCTTTGTAATCTTTCCTTCTGGAGCCTCACCAGCATTCTATATCATCTGTCCACTACCCATCTTGCCCTTCTTAAGCCCTTGCAATCAAGCAATGCCTCATCCAAAATAATGTCATCCTCCCACAAACTGCATTCCTTTGCCCGACAGTTCATTAACTTCCACATTCCAGTTGTCCATCTTGCCTTTCTGACCCAGCACCTATCTTAATCACCACAGACTTCTGCGGATGAAAGCATAACCCATCTCCTTCCACAAAACTCCCTTAAAATCTATAGCCGCCTTAGTCTGATCCTCACATCTGCAAATGAGTTGAAGCTGTAATGCTTCCTCCACTTTTCCAAACACTTTCAAGTAATCCCTAATCCTCTATATCCATTACTAACAGAAAAAGGCCCTGTTATAATGAATAGCCTTGTCTGGTGCATCACCACAGCTGGACCTTAGCTGAAATACCACCATTTACTGCAGTTGTAATAACTGGTACACAATACATATTCTTACTCCTGTCACAAAAGACCATCACCCAACACCTCCTTCAGGACCATGAAAAACACTCCACTGTATGAAAAACATTTTGTATACCAAATAATATGATCCTTACCATAGTTCCCACTGTTTTGCCCACTTTACAAAGTCCAGCAACAATTTCCACTGATCTGTGGATGATCTGCCTTTCATACACTACATTTCGCTACCCAAATCTTAACAAAGATTTTAATATCCCGTAGAGGCTGTTTTGGGTCCCATTTCCTATTTGGCAATACCACTATACACATCTTCCATGGATGGTGCTAGAAACCTCTCGTCCACTATTTCTTCACACACCTGTCTCAGAATCCCTGACACCTGGAAACCCACATTTTTATATAAATCAATGAGAATGCCATCTGCTCTGGTTTCCATTCTCCCTTCAGTATGTGATGGCACTGGATTTTTCTCAGAGCCCCGTTCTCTTGCACAACACCTCCTTTTGCCCAATCCTCAGTTTTCCCTGTAAAATATATTCTGCTTATATCACTGCCTCTACAGCCTTTAGCTTACTCATTATCTCACAGAACCTCAAGAAATTCCTGAAATCCTCTTGTCCATCAGCTCCCTTAGCCCTGTCTTACAGTTTTATCACTCTCTTACACATCATCTTTTTCCATTCCTTCAACCTCCAGACCAAGAATTCTGTGTCTTCATCTTCCTTACCCTCCATATCATTTTGTCTACTCATTTCAGCTTCTGTTTAAGTCACCCCACCCTATATAACTTATCTTTCATTCTCCTAATTTTCCTTTCAAACTTTCATACTCTTCCTCTCTCCAAACAGTTTTCATAACCTCTTTAGCTCTTTCTCTAATGTGCCCCTTTTTCTCAACCCTCATTTTCTCAACCAGTATGTAGGGGATGACATTAGCTCTCTAGGTTGTCCTCATTTCATCCCACTGTAGTCCTGCCAACTGACTGCTGTCCCTTAAATTCTCCCATATGTCACCTTTTCTACCATATCCTTCAGCATCCCCGTTTGAATGTTGGCACTCCAGCTTTTCAGATTCCACCTCCCCTAGGCATATTCCTCCCTGCATAGATGCCACACCACCTTTTCCAGGGGATAATGTGATATGGATCTCTCTGATATCTTTACTGTACTCAGCACTTTTGCTGTGTCCTTCTCTGCCAAAAATCTATAGTGTCAATTAGCCTGTTGGAAGTTTATTTCTTGAAAAATGACTCCCTCCTACTTCTCCCTCCATAAGTCTACTAACTCGGCCTTGCCATCCCTTCACCAAGCAGCCTTAATCAACTTTTATGAAATTCCACAGTCCTAAAAAGCTGACCCTTCTTCTGATGCAGCGCCACATTGAAATCCCCTTCTTCAATCACCTTATTTTCTGCACATACGTCATCCTCTTCAGAACTGCAAAGAAATCCACAAAGACCCATTGTCATCCACTTTCATCTTATAAAAAGATCTAATGGTCATTCTTTTCCCTTCCTTTCTACACTTAAACAGTACCTGTTTGCTATATTATTTAACACTGCCCAATTCACATGCCCAATTCACTAGCACAACAATCTTTTTCCCTCAGTGCAATCCATCTGTCACATCTGAAATATACAAATGTGGTTCATCTATGAGAAACTGATACTCAATTTCTTGGCTTACAGTAGTTCAAAGCAAACACACAAAAAAGTCACTGTTATGTACAAAGTAATGGAGTAGCTCAAAATACTCTTTTTTTTTTGAATGGGGTAAAACCTTCCTGCAAGTTCACTCTCACAAACATATGTAAAGACCAAATCCATAACAGGAAGCATTTGTGAAAGGAAGAAAAACTTCACAAAACATCATACCATGGTCTCAGGCAAACACTTATTTTGCCCTAACAAGAAGTCAGTTTGAATTATTGAGAGCTGAGAAATGACAGTGTAACCCACAAATCCATGCATTGCCAGTGTTAAAATCTCATTAATTTATAACTTAGTCTCTTGAAGCACTGCTTCTTAAGCTCTTCCCCCCTTTCTGAAGAATGTGATTCCTCATAATCTGGTGGCTCATTCCCCCTGCTCTCAAGGTTATCACTCTGATCTTTAACCTATTTCCTACCATATCATCATCTCAGTACTTCTCTTGCAAGATTATTGGCATCCTTCTGGAGCTAGGCCCAGATGTATGTCCAAAAGGGCCCAACACTCTCCTTCAGTAGTGTGTCTGTAGGCTACTGAAGACCAGAACAAGAGAGAGCCTGTCCTTTTCTGCATTGCCTGGCCCCTAAATCACACCAAAGACCATCTTCCCACCCCCCTA
>NC_056750.1:320381398-320418898 GCF_019279795.1 Protopterus annectens | reverse complement strand
TGGAACACAGAGAGGAGCGTCCCTTGCGGTACGCCCCAAAAATTGACATGTCATGCAAGGGAGCAAGTGCGATGACCACTCTGGCAGGGGTGTGTACATACCCAGAATACAAGGGTGGGACAGCCTGATGACCCATGGGTCGAGACAATGTACGACATGGGTCCCGACATGTGGACAGTGGGCAGTGTGTAGTGATGTGGTTAGACCCCACCTGCACCCACAGTAAGGATGAGTGCTGTAGAGGAGGGCCAGGTGGGGGAACTATGGGTATGCAATTATGGGTCTAGGCGTGCAGGTGCTGGCTGGCACAGTTGTATTCAGACCACCCCGGGATGTCAGTAATATTGTGAACTGGGCAGAGTTTATACCCAATACCTCCCAACCTCTAAGAGCTAAACCATTGGACAGAACCTAAACAGTTGGGGGGGGGGCAACTAAGGACAGAAAGCACACATTCCACTTACAACCTTAGAAAGCTGATAGAATAATAGGTTATGCATTAGCATGACACGTCTGAAGAATGCGGAGTCATAAACCCAATTACTTGTCTGTATTTAATGGTGTCAGTTCCCAGGTATTTTCCAGACAGGTGCGGATTGTAAGAGGAACACACCAATATTATGAAGCAAACGCTGGACAGGCTGCGGATCCTGTACAGTCGAAAGGCATGCTTACGGCTAACAGGCAGCCATTCCCGATATGGGTTCCACTGCAGCACAGTCCAGTGTACATGGCACAGTACGGTATAACCATATGTGTTGTTGCATTACCCACTACACAACACCTATGAACACGTGGTCGCAACAACCCACTGTAGGCATGTAAGCCAATGTAATAGGCATCGCAAGGTATTATTGAAGTCCCCATCCCCACCCAGGGGTGTGAGTGTCCAACGCAAACACCAAATGCAGTGCATATGCACAGCTGTTGCTGTAAACATGGCCAGCTGTGGACCTTCCCTGCAGCCATCCTGCACATCCCTGGATAATCCCCCTTACTAACACCGCCCCCCTTTGTGCCCCATGCACACCATGTACCTATCAGACCCTGTTCCATTCCTCAGTGTCTATGGGTACACGAAGGTGACACCCTCTTCCCCCACTATATTGCCAGTATCTGGAACCCCAACCCACATTTAGTATCACAGCCGTCCCACAGGACACATGTAACTAACACATGAAGGAACACCACAAGAATGCCTGGAGCAGCACAGGCTCACCACCTTGCGAAACCCCCCCCACCTCACACTCTATACCACGACATCAACTAGTGATACTGATACCTCTTGTCCTGCCCCGCATACATATCCCAACATCTAGCATACCTTCCCTATGGCTCCCCATCCAAGTATACCTACGGGCTACTATACAGTTACAATGTCACCCTCACTACCCACCTACCTACTCCCTAGCTATTCGCCTCTACTGCACCACACAGGTATAGAATATGTACACCTACCCCAAATACCTACATGTAACCTATCCTGAACTGTGAAACAGGAATCCAACCTCACCTTAAACTGACCTTTGTCAACAATCATACCTGACATGTAAACCTGACCTAAGCATGGATAATACTGACAGTTGAACGTAAACTAAGCATGTTTAATGGGGGATGTAGCTATGTTATGTCTGTTACCGTATATGAATGCGATCACCCCAGTATTACCTGGGAGGTGTAGCTGGGGTTAGTGTCGAGCTCTACACCCTGGGCCATCACTGACAATGGACAAGCATATGGTCCCACTGTCCCAGATGACAGATGTGAGCAAAATGCATGATGTTGCAAGTGTGTATGCGGGAGCAAGCAGGTGTAAGCCTGTCTGGATGCAGGTATGCGAGTACCACACTGGTGAAGCAATGTAGAGGCTAACTGAGGGCAGGACGCCACAACCAAAGGTCAGTAATGTTGTGCTACATGCAAACATGCGCATACCCACCTACACATTTTCTAAAGTGCCGCAGTCACTCTGTAGCCAACAGCTGTTGTTGTGGCCATTAACAAAATAATCTGCACTGCCAGATTGCAAAGCCCCGACCCTGCACACTATAGTAGACATGAGTTCCACTAAGCCATGGTGGATACACATTCAGCTGCTGTGATTGCAAACACATCATCCAGCACAGGCATCCAACAGTATAGGAAATGTATGTAAGTGTGTAGATTACTACCAGAACATGTGTCCATTGCACAACCACAGTATTATGAGCAGTCTATGTGCAGCACAGAAGAGTGCCTATCGAATCATACTGTGAGAACAGTAGTCCTGCATAATACCGAAGGGAATAATGATATACGGTGCACACCGTGGGGGCATGTGAGCATGCTACATGCACAGTATGTCACACCTGGGGCATTGGTACCATGGAACCAGGAGATGAGGCAGGCCAGGTGTGTGAGCAAACCGCTGCTACACACTACCATGGCAGGATGCTACCAGTGGGAGAAACACTGTAGACCAACTAGGTCTACTCATGACACAACAACAGGTCCATCCCTGGTGGGATGAACCAACAGTTGTGGGTCACATCGATGTCACCACCAGTATCGGAGGAGGATCAGGGGAAGGCTGGTATGTACGTGGACTAAACGGATGAGGTGCCTGCAGATGCTTGGGTGTGGACAGTATACTGGAGGTATACTGAGACGTGCAGAGAGGGGAATGTGTGGAGGTGTAGTATGGCAGGGCCAGCAACCGGGGAATGGATGGATGCTGTGTACATGGAGCTTGGGGGCCGGGGGAAGGGAACATGTGTATGTCATTATGGTAGACATATACAAACGAAGCAAAACAGCAATAGTGTAGTGGCCGGAGCAGCCGCCTAATGCACACGCATTCCTAGGTCAGGTCCCTCTGCAGCACATCCTATTTTCCATGTGATATCCGTATGTTACCTTCATTGTGCTGTATAACCTACAACATAACATTTATATTTGCACAGGAGTACTGCCTTAAATGCACATGTGAAGTTTCGTACTGACTAAGGCACTAGTAAGCATGTGTGAGCACATAACAGCAATTGTACGCATGGATACACAGTTGTAAGTGTGTGTACGTGTACTCGCGCAGGGGTACGCATTGCCTACATAGCTTGAGCTAAGTAGATGCTAGCTGTGTGTAAGGTAACGCAACCCAAGCTTAGCATTGCTTAGCTCTGTGCATACATGTGCACACCCACGTACGACCACTCAAATGTCCCTAACTCACTCTGTATCTGACAGCTGGTGTTTTGCAGTGAAACACAATATACAGCCTGTGGAAGGGCCACACCCGGGACGCTGCAAATCATACACTACGTGATTTACCATTAAACCATGACAGATGTACATAACCACTCATTCCACATACATATCATCCAGCACAATCAGTCAACAGCACAGGAAATGTAGTAATAACACATCACACAACCTCTTAATGCATGAATCACAGACATAGTGCGCCATACTGTGGGTACATATAGGGATATCTGTCATATCCTGCTCTAATACACTTCAAACTTTGCAAGTTACACAGTTATATGTGGTAGAAGACATATATCGCTGGAGATGATACATCTGAAACACGTACATGTCTGCATGAATGCCTGTCCTCAGTCCTAAGGTCATCCATGTCAATTGCTAAGAGAATGAGGTACAGGCCACATATATAGGCCAAGCATGCATGCACAGATGGACAGCTATGCATCTGTTAATGTAGAGAGATAGACAGCTATAGGTGTATATATATATATATATATATATATATATATATATATATATATATATATATATATGTGTGTGTGTGTGTGTGTATGTATGACTCACAAATAACCATATAACAGCAATTGTACAGAGATAGATTAATATGTTCAGTGTATATATCCATATACATATATATCTACATACACACACACACACACATATATATATATATATATATATATATATATATATATATATATATATATATATATATATATATGTATGGATACATGTACATAGCTAGAGCTATATCAATGTCCAATTCTCTCTCTATATATATGGGGGATTAACAGATGTACTTATGCAGCTTTACATAAAAAAAAAAAAATATATATATATATATATATATATATATATATATATATATATATATATATACAGATAAACATGTGTATATGATTTCCACATGGGAATGAACTCCTGGCCCACTCCGGATGACATAACTGACCATGAGCATGGTTGATATGGGAGGTAGCACACATGAAGGACACCTGGTAATTACTGCAATGTAACCCCCCCAGCTGTAATGCATATGCTGTGCAAACCAATATCCAGCACATGTAGTACTTGACAGCAGGACCCACCACAACACAGCTACAATGCTTCAACAGTTATCCCTGTCACCTGTACATGTCAGGCAATATCTGTAACATTTCATACAGATACACCATTTTACCATAGGGAATGTACTATGTTGAATGGCTACACATTACAACGGTACAGATATGCACACACATCCATACATTGACAATCATGTGCAGGTATATATATATATATATATATATATATATATATATATATATATATATATATATATTACGATATATGTGATATATGGGTACATACACATATACACAGTCAAAAGGTAGTAGTAGCCATACATGTGTAGCAGTAGTATGGATGCACTGAGTGTAATGTATATCCCCAGCCACAAGCCCTGTGACCGGTACCTGTGACATGTATGGTGTGGCAACCAGCCCCACAAAGGGGTTGCCTACATTGCACATACACCCACTCGCAGTTCAAAGGACATGACACGACACATAGGTATGTATACACAGACATCCCTTATTAATGTGTACCATACAATAATGTATGCCATTACTGGCAGCACATGGATGTTGATGTATATAACCAGTGATGTATGCAAGGCCCAGACATAACAGTCGATGCAGACAGTTTGGATATATATCATACTATGGTGTCCAGGCTAAGCCCTTCAATTCGTACAGCATTTGACAATGGATTTGCATGCATGATACGTACCAGCCACCAATATCGGATGTAGTTCAGCAGCCTCCAATTACACCATGTAGTCAAAGCCTAGGGGACATTCATTACTTGTGGTAATGTCAATGTTTCCATCACAGGTACGGTCCCTGGTCAACAAATGTTGTGGGTGTCCACACTATGACTGGGATGATAGTTGGAATGCTAGCAGTGGGGAATGATAGGCCATTACCTAACAACCCATACCCATATCACAGCAGGCCAAGGGCTGCCATACATGTGGAGGACAAAGGCAGGAACACAGGGCCATACCCGCAATATTGCAGTAACCCACCCTGGAACATGCTGCTGTTACAGGGTGTGTTGCAACATATCCCTATGCAGGAATACGACATCAGGTACTCAATTGGATATAACCATGTACTGCTAGCATGCAACATACACACTGCCAGTGTAATATCCGACACAGGACCTGTGTGGTGGACAGACAACACATGATAGGCACACCTCTGTCCAGTTAGAGGATGGCCCACAGTAGTGAGCTATGCAGACAGACTGCAGTCCAAGTTAAACTAGTATGTACACACACACACACACACACACACACACACACACACACACACACCCTGTAACACCAGTACTATGCATAGCATTACACCACTCCACTCACAGTCTGTCTGTATGTCCTGATCCTCCAACATATATGTGGCTGCCCTGAGTGATCAGGTACTCCTGTAAGAGGTATTGCTACCTGCTGTCTGTAACATTGATGCCCACACACAGGAGGGATGTCCATCACACAGGGAATGTACAGGGAACATGCCCACATGATGTAGAGATTCATAGTGGGTGGTTGCCATGAGAGTGGTAATTGGAAGTACTACACATGTGTAGTCATATATATATATATATATATATATATATATATATATATATATATGGCTATCTGGATATGTACATGTTCATATCATCCCATCATATGTCCTGGACATGGAGTGTAGCCCTACCCCAACCCCTGTAGTCCCAATGGAGTAGTGCAGGGGGATGTCTGGTATGTATAGCTGGTATATTAGTAGACATTTGCTACTGTCATTGGGATTGTTGTCACAATCACGGTGTATGTGGAAGGTGACATAACATGTGTGCCATTGGCTACTGACAGACATCCTAAGGGTATCACGGTACAGTACCTGCATATATCGCAGGCTTGACAGCCATGTCACAGCACAGGGTAGGCCACACCTGTGTGACAGTACATAACCACAACCAATATGAACACAGCCACAGCCACATATGGTATGCTGGCATACTAATATGGTATATGGACTATCTGTCCTACACCATCCTCATATGTGCCACTCACAGCATGACCCTACATATACTGGGCTGCTACACAGTCAGGTCTGATGGCTGTCTGGTCTATGGGACATGTGTGTGTATGGCCCTACACACATGTAAGCTAATATGGTACCATACAGTGGGGCAGCATGTAACAACAGATAGCAAGGGGAGCTAGGACAATGACATCTACCGCAGTCTGTACACAGGCCACAGTACATATTAACATTACACACACTGCAGACATTCAGCATCACTACACAGCCCTCAGTACTGTACAAACATCCACAGGAATTCCAGGGTATGGCATTACGTGTAACCCCTACTGTACGTGACCTGTGTAGCACTCTAATATATCACTGGCTTGTTATCACATATGTTGACACTGTTTACAGTGTACAGCACATATGCACCAATTCATACACAACATATGTACAACGGTTGAAAGAGGTGTGGCTGACAGCACATACACAGGGCCAGTATAGACATGTTGCTGTGATACCCTCATTAATCTACCATTGCAATGGGGTTTGTTGCAACATATGTCCAATGAGGGATATGTACTCAGTAACTGTCACAGCCTTCACCATCAACAGACCGCATTCCTCACAGTACCGTCTACATTCCACAGATAGATGCATCATGGCTAGCACATGACACCAAGGGCACAACACTGCCCAGTCTGCAGATGAGGATTCCTGACATACATGGAACTGACATGGCAGGTATTGCGACATGTACGACAGGCATAGCCAGACAAACACTGTTAATCCAACCATACTCCAAATGCAGTATAGCAGCACTTACAATTTGTAGGCAGGTCAGGTACATCCCCCTCCTGTTTCTTGCCCTCTTCCTACAGTGTATTTTGTTAGAGGTAAATATCCAACCCATCTAAAAAGTTGTTTGCAAAATGACAGTTTTAGCTCCTGCTCATAGTGACAGACAAGGGCCAACACCACCAGGATGTTCCCAGGTAGTGGAGTGCATTTCCATGCAATTGGCTATGGGAATGTTACCACACCTGTTCCACATGCAATCAGATAAGGAAGTCCTGCAATACATGCAGAGGCCATCAGCTGATCATGAGCATCATGTTCAATACACATGCTGCTGCCTAAGCAATGCAGGTGTGGGCCTCCACATCCACCAGAGAGGGTGTGGGGGAGGCAGACAGAGTCAAATACATGTCAGGGAGGGGTGGGAGGGTAAAACCGATGCATGTCTGTGTCACACACCTACCAGCACAGGGTATCATACACCTGACAGCTATTTCATGCTATCACAGTCCTATGCTGTTATTGGATGTGCCGCATGTGTTGTCTGGTGGGGGGCACTCAGAACATATATGTGATGGTGACTGCCATTTGCTACAGGTATACTATAGATATGCAGTATGTGACGTACACCTGCCTGTCTGCATGAACAGGTGCCAGCATCAGCACAGGCACACTCACACAGGGATGCACACACATTAACACACTTGGCAGGGTCAGGAGTGTGACCTGTCACTAGTGGGATTGCCACAACACATCAATGTGCAGGAAACACATGCACCACACAGGTGATACGGAGGTCGTATGGGAAGTGAGTATGAGGGGGTGTCAGACATAAGGCGTCATGTTTCACTGTGCCCTGGGTGGAGTAGTGCATGTGGATGTGAACATACGCACCATACAACACACACATGTACACACAGGGTCCAGTTTGGACATGCATGGGTGCATGTCTGCAAGGGTGTGTGGTGGCCAACAGTGCCAACAGGCTATACAAGGGTAGGCGATGGGTATACCTTGGCATCAGCCCACATGACATTGGTCTGCATTGTGGCACAGGCCTTTAGCTACTGCATTTGCCCGCACAGGTGGGTATTGCATCCGTCTTCCAGGCACTTGGGTGACCATTGTGTGTGGCCAATGCTGTACATCACTTGCCATGTATGTGTTCTGTAGTCCATGACTTGGATGGTGTCTAGGATGTGCACACATCCCACAAGCATGTACAGTGACATGTGGAACTGTACCTAGGGTATTTGGCCCATACTGTGAACACAACTTATCATCAGATGTGCCAGTCCTGCCCATATGTGGCAGGGAGTGGTACTGGTCAGCAGATTTACCCTGCACCCACATTGATAGCATGCTAACAGCATTTCCTGATGTCAGTGTCATCTGTCCATACAGGCCATGTCGTCATGCATGGTATGTCTGTTGTGAGTCACATGTGAAGGCACAGTGGGGTTGCTAGCTGTGAGTGGCAGGCTGTGATGTCACAAGTATGAGTATGGCTTTGAACCCCAGACTCTCAGCCATTTATATCTGTTATCCCTGTATGGTTGACATTGTGATATATAGTAGGGCCACCATAAATGTAATTAGCAAAACCCCTCCACAATGCCCACAGGTGACAGAAACTCATAACCAGCTCTACACAGGACAAGTGTTACAAACACACACACACCTGTCATGTCTGGGAGTAGAACCTCTACCTAGCTGGTGTACTACACTACAGCACTATACAGTTATACTGTGCGCCACAGACATTACTGAAGTTCATCTTCCCCAAAGGTGTATTGCACAATTAATGACATCAGCAGGACTACCAAAGTAGGGCATTTGTACTGTAGTGCGTGTGAATAGCCTATAATGCATTGCTCCATGCACATACACTGCGACACATACATCACATCTGGAACTGACATGGATGGAGATGTAACACTACCACCATTCTAAATCACACTACAGCAGTAGGTGGTTACAGACTGCGCTACAGCAATTACTGGGCTATCATGTTCCCAGAGGTGTACTTCTAGATGTGTGACATCAGCAGCCTTGGCAAAGTAGTGTATTTGTATTGTATGGCGTGTGGGTAGCCTGAAAAGCATTGCTCTCTACCCAGTCAGACACACACACACACACACACACACACACACACACACACACACACACACACAGACACACTCACACACAGACACGCACAGTTGCCACAGCTGGGGTTCAAATACCTACCTAACTAGTTTCTCACACTACAGCAATACGCAGTTACAGGATGCGCCACGGTGATTACTGGGCTATCATGTTCCTAGAGGTGTACTTCTAGAAGAGTGACATCAGCAGACTTGGCAAAGTAGTGCATTTGTATTGTATGGGGTATGGGTAGCCTAAAAAGCATTGCTCTCTACCCAGTCACACACACACACACACACACACACACACACACACACACACACACACACACACACACACACACACACTTGCCATAGTTGGGGTTCGAACACCTACCTAACTAGTTTATCACACTACAGTAATACGCAGTTACAGGACATGCCACGACGATTACTGGGCTATCATGTTCCCCGAGGTGTACTTCTAGATGAGTGGCATCAGCAGCCTTGGCATAGTAGTGCATTTGTATTGTATGGAGTGTGGGTAGCTTAAAAAGCATTGCTCTCTACCCAGTCAGACATACACACACACACACACACACACACACACACACACACACACACAGACACGCACTCATACACAGACACACACACTCACACACAGACACTTACAGTTGCCACAGCTGGGGTTCGAACACCTGCCTAACTAGTTTATCACACTATAGCAATACGTAGTTACAGGCCGCGCCACAGTGATTACTGGGCTGTCATGTTCCCAGAGGTGTACTTCTAGATGAGTGACATCAGCAGCCTTGGCATAGTAGTGCATTTGTATTGTACGGAGTGTGGGTAGCCTAAAAAGCATTGCTCTCTACCCAGTCAGACAGACACACACACACACACACACACACACACACACACACACACACACACACACACACACACACACACACACACACACACACACACACGCACACACACACACGCACACACGCACACATGCACACAGTTGCCACAGCTGGGGCTCGAACACCTACCTAACTAGTTTATCACACTACAGCAATACTCCATTACAGGACACGCCACGGTGATTACTGGGCTATCATGTTCCCAGAGGTGTACTTCTAGATGAGTGACATCAGCAGCCTTGGCATAGTAGTGTATTTGTAGTGTATGGAGTGTGGGTAGCCTAAAAAGCATTGCTCACAGCCAGGGTTCAAACACCTACCTAACTAGTTTATCACACTATAGCAATATGTAGTTACAGGCTGCTCCACAGCGATTACTGGGCTATCATTTTCCCAGAGGTGTAAGTCTAGATGAGTGACATCAGCAGCCTTGGCATAGTAGTGCATTTGTATTGTACGGAGTGTGGGTAGCCTAAAAAGCATTGCTCTCTACCCAGTCAGACACACACACACACACACACACACACACACACACACACACACACACACACAGACACGCACAGTTGCCACAGCTGGGGTTTGAACACCTACCTACCTAGTTTATCACACTACAGCAATACTCAGTTACAGGACGTGCCACAACGATTACTGGGCTATCATGTTCCCAGAGGTGTACTTCTAGATGTGTAACATCAGCAGCCTTGCCAAAGTATAATATATGTATTGCACAGAGTGTGAGTAGCCTAACAAGCATTTCACTCTACACAGTCAGAGGCAGACAGGCACACACACAAACACACACTCACACAGTTGACAGGTCTGGGGTTAGTACTACTACCTAACTACTCTGTCCCTACAGCAGTACACAGTTATGGGATGCACCATGCACTGTACTGAGCTATAGCTCTCCCAAAGGTGTAATTCACATTGGATGACCTCTGCAGGCTTGTCCTACTACTGCTATGGGGAGGGCAGTGTGTGCATGGGCCATGCCCCATTCATGTGGGGGTTGACATGCCACATGTGGGCACACATGGGGTCATATGTCACAGGTGCATGTATACAGCTACTAGATGGCTGCTTCCTTGTACAGTCTTGTTGCACAGCTGGCACATACGCCACATAGTCTGTCATGCTGACAGGTACTGGTGGCTAGTATCCGCAGTGGGTTACATCCGTACCTCATGTGTTGGGGGCCCTGAGCCTGTGTGCCAGTTGGGACAGGCCCGCATGGCTCCTTGTCACAGCCACCCTCTTCCTCACAGCTATGCCCATGTGCCTGTGGCATATTATAGTGTATTGTCCTTACATATTTGCCTGCATTCCTATCCACTGTCTGTGCAAGACAGGAGTGGTGCATACTGACATGTGTTCACACTGAGAACTGCAACTTCCAGATATGTCTGGACCACTGGAGTTTGCAGACATGGCCTTCATGTGTTTAAGTGTTCACACTGAGAACTGCAACTTCCAGATATGTCTGGACCACTGGTGTTTGCAGACATGACCTTCATGTGTTTAAGTGTGTGAGCATGCCCAATATGACCTCTCAGTATGTTGTTGACTGACATTGCCTTCATTCCTCTAAGTGTGTGAGCATGCCCAGTATGGCCATCTGTGTTGCATGTGTGGATCACGCCCAGGTTGTTTGTACTGCGTTGCTGACCTTTTGTTGTACACCAATGGGTAGCATGCTGTGTCTGCAGGGTATCCATCGGTCATTTGCCATTGACTGTTGTTACATGTCTGCATAGCAGGGAGGGGACACCTGACTGTTTCTACTGTTCTACACAGGACTGGGGGGGGGGCACACCTGACTGTTACTCTATGTGTATGTTGAATGGGGGGGGGGTCACACCTGACACTTGTACAAATTTGCTAGGACTGTACTGGTAAGTTGGGTACTCCATTTCAGTCTGTCATCTTACCTATCCTGCTGGCTATGGCTTACCAGTCTAGTACAGATCCTAGCTTTGTTTACCTACATATTAGTGTCTGACTTCCTAGCCTTCACAACTTACATCCAACTGCCTGGCCTGCTGCAGTCTGTCTGTGTAGGCCTGGGGGTGGGGTTAACCATAGGGCACATTTGGAGGCCATAGTACAGCATTTGTTTTTGTTTGTCTTCACCTGTCCTGCTGGCCAGGACTGGTGCTGGATATGTGATCCTTCCTGACTGGTATGTGTGGCTCTTATGGACACACCTGTTGCTCAAGCCATTTCCTGCAGTGGGTTCTATCACCCTGTGTAGTACTGGCTACTATGATGACTCCAGTATGTGTTACAGATCTCATGCTATCACTATCGGTGTCTACTCTCTGCTGCCTTGACAGCTGGCCACCCAATTCCCTTGCATGTTCACATCCATACAATAACTACAGATAAAAACACATTCTACTCAATTTGATAATTGGTAGGTTGATTGACTTACCTTGAGTGTGTGCCGGACATGCGGATGGTGCTGGAGGGCTGCCTATGTCGGATGCATGTAGTACACTCCCTATACATGGTTAGGCACAGGTAGTGTTATGTTTGGCATCCCTTTTACTGTCTCTGTGAGGCAGAGAGAGGTGTCATTTCCTGGGGTCCTACTGTGTCAGTGCATATGCTATGCGTTGCCTCTTTGCCAAGGCCACAGCATACTGGGCATGCCCCATTCTGCCTACTGGAGCAGGCTCAGGTTGTTCCTCCTCCAAGTCACTCTGTACCTGCACAAGCCTTGGCATTGGTGGGGGGTTGTGTGGCCCTGCCCCATGCTGTTCCTGCTGCAGCTGTTTCCGCAGAATCATATTGTGTAGCATAGCACATACCATTACTATTTGGGTACATGTAGCTGGTGAATACTGCAGGGCTCCACCAGATGTATCCAGACACCGGACCCGTGACCTGAGCATCCCAAACACATGCTCTATTATATGTCTGGCCTGTGTGTGTGCATCATTATTGCGTTGTTGTTTAGGTGTGTGTGTATTTCTGATGGGTGTCATCAGCTATGGCTCCAGTGGGTACCCAGCATCCCTCACTAGGTGACCGTAGGGGATGTCCACATTGGCAGATCTGTGGTACAGCTGCGTCAGTCGCCATATGTGTGAATTATCATAGCTTCTAAGACAGCCAGCGCACACATTCAGTATAATGCTCTGGGTATCACATACAACCTGGCAGTTGATGGAGGGGATGCCCCTATGGTTGATGTAAGCCCTACCCTGCTCACCGGGTGGTGCTTTGATGTGTATGTGCATGCAGTCTATAGCACCCATTACCCCAGGGTAGTTAGCTATTTGGTGGAAGGGACGCATATTGCGGGTCAACACCTCCTCATGTGTGTTGAGGAAATATACATGCTCACTGGCGTATGCTGACATGGCATCCAGGAATTGGTGGAATACTTTGGATGCTGATGCCTGTGAGATGCCCATATTATCCCCAGTTGTAGTTTGGGAGGTACCTGTGGCTAGTATACCTAGGCCCACACAGGTCAGGTATGGCCTGCACAGCTCAACGATCTGCTGTAGGAGGTCTCTGTCCACCCTATAGCGCTCCACTATCTCCAGCTCATGTAGGCCCTGGTAGGTTATCCTGGGTCTGTACACTCTTCTCTATCTCCTCACTGTGGGTTGTTCGGCAGCATTGACATCCTCACCACCCTCAGCCTCTTGCACATTTTGTTCTATGTTGCCTGCTGCAGCCCTTCTCATTTTGTAGGTTTGGTTTTAAAATTTCCCTGCTTGTATACACCGGTGGTGTAGAGTTTGGAAAACAGCGTGGGGGGGTAGGTGTTTGCTTGGTTTATAGTGGTGTTCTGGGCTGGGCTGGTCTGCTTCCTGTGTGATTGGCTGATTCTGATACATTTCACCTGGCAGCTCAACTAGGTCTCCTTGATTACCTTCCTACTGCTGTTTTCCCTTCCCATTGCCTCCCTGTTTAGGCCCGTGTGTGCGCCACATGAATGGAGTGCTCAAATGTGCATGGAGCTGCTTTTTCCTGGTTTAACTTCCTTTTTCTTCCTGTAAAGCCAGGTGCGCAGCGCGCACACCTGCCTACACTTTGTAACGAGTGCTAGGCAGGTTTAGACACACCCCTGGCTTAACTGTGCTAACCTAGGAGCAATCTCGAGCCACAGGTCTCCAATTCGCTTACAGTATGCCTGACACCCCCCCCCCCATGATGTCACGTATATCCTAGTCTTGCACCCTGCTATTTATACTCTTACACTCTTTGGACCTGCCTCACACCCTTGGGAAATCTGGGATTCACTAACCTTTCCCTCATTTGCATAGGATTGCCTACTAATGCATAGTTACATATCCCACACTGAGCCTCCCCCCTTAGCAACCACTACTCACTGGCCATGTTGTCTTTTGCCTTCCATTGACTTGCATGGCAGAATACTGATTTTTGTTAGAATGCTCATTTTCAGTTTATTTTATTATTTTCCCCCCGATCCCGTTTCCGTGCCGCTGCCTATGATTACGAGATCGGCAAACAAAATTTAAAGTTGTTTTATTTATTTTTTAAACAGTTTGCAATGCTAATGGCCTTCTACTTGGCATAGGCATGCTTCCTCGATAATATGCAGCCTTTATTTGGAGCTGTCATAGCTCCGTTTTGGAATTTGCAGAAATGTAATTGGTTAGTAACCAAGTACATTTCTGCAGATTGCACTTGTCTTGCATGGACTATTGCAGGCTTTCTGGATTGCACTATCACCTCATTTGCATGGATTTCTCCAGCAAATGAGGTGATTTGCATACCAGGGCTTAGTCCATGCAAGATTAATGCTGGAGCTCTCATGCATGCCCCTGCCGGCTGTTCCTGGATTGCACGGCAGACATATTGCCTGCGTGAGCTACTGCACTCATCTTGCCCTTCGTGCAGGCTTTTGAGAATCTGGGGGATTATCTTGAAATTTCAGAACTATATACAAAAACAAATGCTAAAAGTGTGACTTTATTTGCATCCAGCCATTTATTATTAGTCTGTTTATTTTAATCATGTGTTCTCTGAATTATTTTTGGAATGGATTTTTTTCCATGTCTGGCACTTTTTTACCAAGCAAGAAAAGAGACTCAGAGCTGCTACTGGATACATTTGCTAAAGATGTTGATCATTTGCATTAATGTTGACAGACGGGATGTATCTTGACAATTGTACCGTATGTCTGGCCAGTATGGCAAAGCTTAGGCTTTCCTTCCTTGTGTGCCATATATATGATCTTAGAATGAGGCACAAGGTCTATATGTTGGTACATAAGGGATGTACAAGCCTGAAAATCCTCAGAACTTTTTTGCTGCCAGTCTGATAAGCAAGACATCATCTATAAATTGGTTTGTCAGCCATTTGAAAGGATCCGCTTTGCTCTGGGAGGTAAAGCTGAGCACTTCATTGGGGACCCTTCCTCTTTTTTTCATATTTTTGTATCAAAAATGTTCATGTCATCAAAAAAAGACAAATGCCTCTTTGTTAGGCAGATTTCATACAAAGATAGACAATCTCAGTGTTTTTCCTGCCTAGGGCCAGAGCATAACTGCTCTATTTTTCAGGCTTTCATTCCAAAAACTTGAAGATGTCACCTGTCTTCCCTGAATATTTACTTAGAGAACAAACATCTGTAGGCTGTAGCATAAGACACTTTGCCCTCCATCATTTCCACCTTTGATGTTTCTTCACAGCTGAAGACAGAGAACTATGAAGTAGAATGAGACATCACTTCCTTGCTTCCTTCTCTAGGTCAGAGTTGTATGTACCCATTGAAGCAGTTGAGATGACCAACCACCCTGTAACATCTGGGCTTGTTCCCTCTTTTGTGAATCCACTGGAGGCTGATTTGGCACACCCCATCTTACCATTCAGATGGCCACTAAGGACTTGAAGGGGGAACCCAGGCTTGTAATTTCAGAAGGGTCAGATGATGTTTCTCAAACTTCAGTTTGTGAGGCTGTTCCGGGTTCTTAGATGGAGGTACATCTTTGGCTGGGCCCTCCTCATGTAGATTTTTTTCAAAAGCTCTTGAAAATCAAAAACAGGAAATAAAGCACCTTTCGTCTCTAGCTACTCCTGGTTCTAGGAATCCTCAACAAGACTGGCAGGATTTTTTCTCAGGGGTTGTTCACTGTGCTTATGGCTTTTAAACCCACCCATTTCCCTGCACTCCATCCATTCTTCTCAGAGTTATTTCCTCATGGGATATGACACTGAGCCTGATGACACCTTGTTCTCTGACTCTACTCAAGTAGACCTCTGCTTTGGGGAAACAATTCAGAAGATGATGCAGCATTTCAGTTGAGATAGTAAGCAACTCTCTGAATCCAAAGAGAGATATTACTTCATTAACAAAAGTGCTCATTCAAAATTAAAAACGGAGACATGCTGTACTCCCTGGCTAGCGTGTTTTTCTTATTTTCAGTTTGTTTTCTCAATTGAGTTTTTCTGAGAGCTATTACAGTCTCTTGTGTACAGATGTTTCCAAGCCTTCTCCTGTCCTTCTATTCTTGAAGCTTTAGACTACACTTTACTTTCAGCTTCCCTTATTGCTGAGTCACTAACACACATTTCTGAAGCTGCAGTTGTCTTCACAGATTCTGACAAACCTTCTAAACTATTCACATCTTCCAATGCTCTCCCAGATGACAGGGATGGTAGAGCTATGGACTGATATGGGGAAAAGTATATATATATATATATATATATATATATATATATATATATATATATATATATATATATCAGTTACTTAAGCCTTTTCTGCTGTTAATTATCTCATGCACGTGGCAAGGCACCTTTTATCTATTTTTGACAACCAGAATAAACTTATGCCTTATATCCTTGATAGGGACTCCAAACTTACAAGACAAAATATATCTTCCATCTTCCAAGTTGCACATCACTTTATTAAGTGTGCATATGATGTGGTGGATATATTTTCCAAGGCTGCTGTCTCTAGATCTGTGCTGAGAAGGTACCCCTGGCTAAGGCTCTAGTGTGCCACAAGATGTAAAACCAGGGCTTTTATGTGCACCTTTAAAGACATATTTATTTTTGTTCCCCTCTGCAGAGACTACATATTAAGAAGGTTCAATAGTAGCTAAAATATGGACACAGCACTGTCATCCTCTTGTCTTTCCCCATTCCTCTTTTACACTGGTGGAGCATCCAAATAAAATTAAACCCAGGACTTCCCTTTCTAATTCCTTCTCCTCTGCAACATGTCTCCACATATGCATCACATAAATCCTGAGGAGCTTTTTCAAAATGATTCAGGGTACAAGATCTATGGTAAAAAAAAAAAAGACAGGAAAAACATATCATAAAAGAGATGAAGGTTTTGATTCAGCCTTATCAGTTTCTCCCTCATCTATGGTGAAATTAACTTTACCACTCTTTAAACCAACTTCACCTACCTTGTTAAAACACTGTACATGGGAAACAGTCCTTCCTGTTGCTCTAACATCTGCTAAAAGGGTTTATTGCACCTTCTCTGTTTTTTTTTTCATAAGGACAGCTTGTCCATTAGAACTAACCCATCCTTTATGCCTAAGATCACTGAAACAGTCTGTATATCTTCCTGCATTGTTTCCTAATTCATAGAAGCCTTAGTATTCTCTGGGGCATAAAAGATCTGAGGACGTTCGTGAATGTATGTCTCTTACGTACCAGCATGTAGCAATTTCAGGCCAAGTGGAAGTAGCATATAAGCAGTAGAAAACCGGCCAGATGTACAGTATTAGTGCCACGATACATCCTACCTGTCAGTATTACTACAACAGTGACCTATTCAAACATCTACTGTTATGGCAAGTTTCTCTGGCATGCCATTTATAAAATATTTTAGAAAAATAAGAATCCCTTTATGTTTAAAGGAAAGGTGTGCCTTGATGTTGTTTCTACTGCACTTGCTATAGTAGTATGCAATATAAAGTTGATATCATATTGTTATTCTTTTGTATTATTGTAAATTTGTAGCAAGCAGCTGCTAATGTTCATGACACATATGAAGCAAGAAGCCACTTCAGTTCAGATTGCAAAAATAATACCAGCATTTAAATGTCTATATTGCATTAAAGACCAATTAGGATGGGCCAATTGTGACCCCTAACACTTTGCATCCAGGGAGGCTGCCTCCTTCAACCCACCCTAGCTGGGCTACTGTAAACAGGTGACAAGGTGAAAGGATTTTATACTTGATTTGGTTGAATAACTAAGGGACATAGTAATGGTTTTGAGACATGAGCAGGATTTCCTTATTTTAGACTGATATGATTTCAGTGGAATTTTAAAATATAGATGGAAAATGATTAGATGTAGAAAGGGGAATTAATAATGGGCTGTTACAAGTTGCAGGACCATTTTGTTGACAGGTATATTTTCAAGGAGGTTTTAAATAGTAGATGCAATGGTGTATTTCCGATGTTTGTTGGGAGAGAGTTCCACAGTTTAGCAATGTATACAGAGTACAGGAAGTCACTATTATGATTTTTTTGAGTAAGCACTGAGTGTTGGTTCAGTGAACACAGTTCTCTGTGGGGCGAGTACCAGTTTAGTAACTGGGTGGGTGGCAGAATGTCTGTATGGTTGTACAGAATGTTGTGGATGGTCATAATGTGAGTATAGGCTAATAAATTAAGTATCTGCAGCCAGTTATGGTACTAAAGCACAAGACAGTGATATATTTGGCTAATGTGGATACTTGCAAACCTTGCAATATGATTATATGATTGCTTCAGTTTGGCTATCTAAGAGGACTATATATTTGTGAAAACTGATGAGGCATACAATACACTAGGGAGTTTTTTGAACAACGTATTTGATATGCTGACCAAATGTTAGTCTGTGGTCAAGTATATCCAGTAGTTTTGTGTTTTGTACTAGTTCACCTTTAGTATTATCAAATGATGATATGTCACTGCACTTTAATTGCTGGGTCAGAGGTGAACATTCCATTTGCTTAATTTCCTTTGAATTTAGGAGTAGTGTAGATTGCTGTAGACATTTTTCAGTTTTTGTACAGGAATGTTGTAGTTCATCTTGGAGCTGCTTGAGTGAAGAGGCTGCAGATGTTAATGTTGAATCCTCTGTATTATAACATAGAAGGAATATTAGGCAATTGATTACCAGGACCATAAGATGCCTAGTCATATATACACGCAAATACACACTTCAAAGTTTGTGCCTCCCTTTTCAAGCATTTAAAAGTGTTTACCTCCAAAATTGAACAGGGCTGCATATGACAATCCTGCTGTAAATTTTTGTACACCTATCCAGTCATCAAGACTGAACATTAAAGGTATACAGGCTGCTATAAGGTGAACTGTGTCTTGATTTTTTGAACCATGAAAGACCCAATCCTATTTGACCTTTTTTTTGCAAAATCAGTGGCTGTACAGATCCCTACACTAAGAACCTAAATCTACACCAACAAATAAACAAAACTCGCTGGAGAGATAGGTTTTGAACTCAGCACATTCCCAACCAATGGAATAAGTTAATGCTGTAGGCTTACAACAAACAAACAATACTTTCTTCATATATTGGCATATGTGCATACTACATGGCCAAAATATGAACCAGCATTGATTCATGGAGTTATTAAACCTGGTAGACTTCTTTGAGAATGTCACCAAAGCCATAGACGAAGGTAAGACAGTGCACACAACCTATCTTGACCTTGCCAAGGCTTTCGACACAATTCCCCACTCTGGCATTATTGAGAAACTCTCCCAGCTAGGGATTAACCCTTCCATTACTAGATGGTTAGCCAGTTGGCTCACTGACAGAACACACTGTCAAAACTGGTGACTCTACATCCATCAGTAGACCCGTCAGCAGCAGAGTACCACAGGGATCTCTACTTGGGCCCCGTACTCTTTTTCATTTATTTCTCAGAAGCCCAAGCCACAGTAGACTGCCTTTGGCTGACCAAGTTTGCTGATGATAGCAAAGTGGGAGCAATCACTGAATCCCCCAACAATGTCAACATATTACATATAAGGGCTAACCCATACAAATGATAGGTGCCAAAGATACGGTCTAAAAGTAAATGCAAAAAAAAAATGCACTAATTTTCCCTTTGGCAAACTGGAATTCCCTATAAAATACAATATTGACAGCAACCCCCCCCCCTTGAGTTCCAACCCAGTGGTGTGAGACTTGGAAACAAAGGTTGATAGCAATCTGAACTTCAACCACCAAGCTTCCACAGTGGTAAGAAAAGCATTCTACGTTGCGCATCTCATAAACAAAGGCATAGCATCCAGGTCAAGGGTTGTTATAACTCCACTGTACTTGACACTCATCAGATCACTAATAGAGTATAATGCACCCTTCTGCATGTACCTCACCAGACATCTGTAGCAGCTAGACAGACCTCAGAGGTTTCTCCCTACGAAAATACAGGGACTCCAAACCATGACCTATGTGGACAGTTTGAAAGCCCTGTCAATTTACTCTGTATCTTATAGGCTGCTGAGAGGTGACTTGTGCCTGGCCTATAGGGCAATCACTGATTCTGACCTAATGGAAATGCTGCACATACCCAAGTCAAATGGCACAGGAGTCACTCACTCTAGGGATTTCAACTTAGCTTGTGACATTAACAGAACATGCTGGAGAAACAGATATATCTCCCAGAAACTGCCACTTCTCTAGAATAGACTTCCTATTCACATAAAACAGAGCTCCTCACTGACCCTATTCAAATGCAACCTAGATAATTGGATGGGAGACCACAAATTCGCCCCTGAGGTGGCACCCATGTCCCTCATGGATAGGGGTAGCTGGTGTTGATCACAAACCTGCTCTGTTCATAAATTTGTTCTGAAAACTACCCAAAAAGAGCAAATGGGGATACTTGGAATTAACATGGCTAAGCTTGTAAAGGCTGTAGGGACGGCAGCCTAGTAACCTCCTATGAAACTATGAACCTATAATCTCATCAACAATTTCTTAATTAACATATCCTTCTATCAAAATTATATAAAATGTAAACATATATTGCATCATTTCTTATGATAAAACATAAAAATAACTATAAAATGTTAGTAATGTAATTGTCTATGTTTTAAAATTGGTTTGATGTTAACAATGCTCCTCATGTCTGGACGTATATCAGCTCTCACCACATTATTCCAGTGGTATTCAGCACTTTCAGTTTTAGTTTGCATAGTCTGTCATTCAATTTCTCTGTTCAAATGTTTAAAAAAGAATTTGCCACTGGTATGTAAAGGAATTTTTTAGGATTGTTTTCCGAGTTTGAGGACTATATCTTCTTGAAGAGATGAGTTTATATAGATGTAGATACTGGATATGCAATGCAAGTACAGCTATTTTGAGATATTCTGTTGGCTTGTTGGCATTCTGTCCACTGTAAGAGAGGTCAGTTTAAGTTTTTGAATAAGTTTTTTTTTTTTATCATTCTGGTCAGAGTTGTGTTAAGTGACAAAGTAATAGTGGCGCCATTTACATCAAATACTGCTGTAATTGGTATGTTGGGTTTATTAAGGGATTTATTTTACAATTTGTTTGGTCTGTGAAAGAGCAGGATTGTGATTGTTTTACCAGGCTGAATAAGTTTATGGATTGTTGACCAAAACTGTTCTTTACTGTGGTTTTCCTGTAGAATAGTAATTTTTTTCTTAGCCTTTAGAGTAATAGGTTTCACATGTTCTGATATTGACTGTTATTTTTCTAAATGCCATTTTGCTATGCTTTATCTCTGTTGTACAGCAGATCTTTACATCTGGTTGACTCTTTTTCTGCATTTAATTGTAATGGATTTTTAATACAGAGGTAGGTTTTGTTAAAGTCAGTCTACTGCATCATCTAAAGGCACTGCTTTTAATGGATGGCCAAGAAAGTTTCCGTTTAAAATTTCTTTTTTTTTTGACTGTTTTATGTTGGATGTTTCAATTACTTTTCATGTATTTCCATACAGCAAACTAATTGTATCAGGCATGGCTCCTACTTGGGTAAATTTGTTGGGATCTGATGTCAGTATCCATGTTCTAGTGGCCATATTTATTAGCTGTGTTAATCCTTATAGATTGATAATGAGGTGAACAGTTTAATGATTATATGATTATACTTTGGCAAACTGGTGTTAAGGTCACCTAGCTTTCTTGTTTCAAGAGATATATTTGCAGTTAGCCAAGATAATATGTCCTCAGTGGATGGTTTGTCTGCACTAGGAGGCATACGTAGTGTTGCTATACTTAACTTTTTTGATTTTTTAACATATAATCTCATTGAAAACATACCTATCAAAAAATGGCTGTGCAGTTTTAACAAACATACTACAAAGCACAGTTCTTATTCAAAAATCCTTTCCCACCTACAGTTTAAAATCTCATTGAAACATGTATCAACAAAACAGTCCTGTCATTGTACCTACTCCATTATTAAACCCCTCCTTATGTAGTCAGATGAAATTAATGTAAAAATCTTGGCACTTTTTTCTCCTGACTGCAAGTCTAAAATACATTTTAACTTCTTGGGTAACATATCCATATGCCTTATTTGCTGTCTTGTCTAAATGTGACTATATATATATATATATATATATATATATATATATATATATATATATATATATATATATATATATATATATATATATATACAATGTAAAATAGTGATGAATGTTCTATAGATATATTATATTGGGTTTGGTCACCTGTTTTTTATACATATATATATATATATATATATATATATATATATATATATATAATATATATGTGTGTATATATATATATATACACACACATTAGTGTTTTATTATTTGTTTTTATTGTTAAGCCATGCTAACTTCCTGTGCAAATATATGCATTGTGGAGCTTTTGTCCCCATGCCTCAACTGAAGAGGGACTTTGCCCAGTCAGACTTTCATTGTAATCAAAGGCAAATAAATCAATAAACATATTAAGTATGGATCTTGCATTTCAAATATAGTTTGTTAGGTTAAAATGGCACTACCATCAAGCAAACCTACATGACAATGGTCATATTAATTAGCCATTGTCTTAATTTTATATCAAAGCTACTGTGTTCCACTAAATTCAAACTCAGTGACATCAGTGAATTATAGTCTCATTCTCTGCTTGACTGACTATCATACATTTTCTGGTTGCCAAGTAGTGGACAGCAGCTGTTTCATGGAAGGGACTGAAACACTCCACTGATAACCTTAATTTTATGATACTTTGCAATTCAAACAAAATAAAAAGTGACGTTTATCTTAGATGATTTCTGACCAATTATTGTAATGGGCTGTAGTTTATAAATGCTGAACTCAATGCATTTTACAGAAACAGATACACATTTAGCCTATGATATACCTGGTAAGACAAACATATGTTCACAACATTCCATTTGACCATGAACATATTTCTTATCTAAATCAGGTTTAACTACATATTTACCATGTATTTATTCATTGTTTTAATCACGTCAACTCCATTGATCCCAGAGGTTCCCTTTCAAAGAACCAGTAAGTGCAACTCCAAAATGTTACATGCAGAATGTAACTTACAGATTTATATAAATGCTGCAAAAGTGTACAAGTACAAAACTGACAAAAAGTCTACAAGTCTCATAAACAGACCAGCAAATAATTCACCTTTTAATTATTCAGACAGCCTGTTTCCTAGAGGAATATAATCAATTAACAGCTATCCAGTGCCCCCTTCCAAGTGAAGCATTTAGTTGAAAACCGATGTAATATAAGTGCTCACGCCGATTTAAAAAAAAATCCAGAACTTGGTTTAGTAACTGGAAGTATGAAGGCAAGTGCTAGTGTAAGTAGAGAGGAGATATGTCATGGATCACAGGATATAAACCCCAAAAGGATCACAACATTAGTTTCATAAATAGTCCTTCAGTATCGATTTTGTACTCTGGAGATCTAATCCATCTCCTTCCATTCTGTTTTACATGTATGGTAAAGCAGTCCCAAATTCCCTGAGTTAGTTCAGTCCTGCTAAATCCTAACAGCAGACATTTCAGTTATATTACTTGCTGGCATGAAAACGTGCCATGCAGCTGTGGAACATGCTCAGATGATTTGAGTGTGGTCAGTATGAGACAGACAGATTCATCTCTACAACTGGAATGACTTGGCAGATAGGTTTCTCCACTGTCACTGCAGTGCTGCTTTCTGAGGAGAGGACAACAAATGCTTAAAATACTACCAATTGTGGACAGATAATGTGCCCTACTAAACTGAACCCAACCTCAGACTACAAAAAGAAATTCTTAAAATATATAACTCTAAAAATATTATGCATTCCCTTTAAGCAGATAATAGAATCAAAATCTTAAGTGTCTAAGCCAAGTGTGCAATAACTAGATTAAATATATAAAGTAATGGTTGGGTGCTTGGGAACATTGAATGCATGTTTATCTGTCTATATACATATGAATATATGTATGTATCCATCTATTTCTCTATCTATCAGTCTGTCTGCCTTTCTATCTCTATCTATTTGTTTATTTCTCATCCAGTTGTCAAACTGATAGTGGGGGTTAATGATAATTGTTTTCTGAAATGACCCATGGTATACTGTATAATCAGTCAAACCATTTTACATATATATATATATATATATATATATATATATATATATATATATATATATATGGATCCCCTTCACTTCACCGAAACGCTAGAAGACCGACACTCTACAGAAGGAGACGAGAAGACCGACGACTCAGATGACCGACAAGGTGAGAACCCGACGGACTCGGTAAGTGTGCGATAGAGTGAGGGATTTAGTGTTAGGGAGCGGACAGGTAAGTGTGCGATAGTGAGGGACTGTAGTTATGGGGCGGGTTAAGTGAGTTAGGGTTAGGGTGCGGGTAGGGTAAGTGTGCGATAGTGACGGACTATATGTTTAAGGGTGGGTTAAGTGAGTTAGGGTTAGGGTGCAGGTAGGGTGTGTGTGCGATAGTGACGGAGTGTAGGTTTAGGGGTGGGTTAAGTGAGTTAGGGTTAAGGTGCGGGTAGGGTAAGTGTGCGGTTGTGTCGGACCTTAGGGTTAGGGTTTGGGTTAAGGTTAGTGCATGTATGGTTGTGTGTATTGTCGGTATTGTGTGTTGTCGGTCTTTTGGTGTCAGTGATTTGTGTGTCGGCGTTGTGGCGTCTCGGTGTAGTGAAGGGGATCCATATATATATATATATATATATATATATATATATATATATATATAAAACACAGCCAAGTAGCTGCCAGTTTTTAATTTTTTTCATGGTACATATAGTGTATGACCTGTGATAAAATAATTCAACATTAATACTTGCCAGAGTGCATGCTACAACCTAATATAATAGATCCCAAGATACATAAAATGGAGAAAGAAAACTACAGCAATCCCATTTATGTAGTTTCATGTACTCTCTAACATATGAGATGAAGTAATAGGGTTTTATCAGACATCAATCAATCAACCCAAGGCTGTCTTGTTGCCCTGCACTGAGAGACCCTGTGTCGGTGGAACACTAAAGTGCTTTCAGCTACACTAGTTTCCCTGAGCAAATGTTTCATCCTGTATCTTGGCCAACCTCCAATCAACCCAAGGCTGTCTCATTGCCCTGTACTGTGAAACTCTGCATTGGTGGAACACTAAAGTACTTTCAGCTACACTAGTTCCCCTCTGCAAAAGTTTCATCCTGTGTCTTGGTCAACCTCCAATCAACCCAAGTGCTTTCAGCTACACTAGTGTATGTTGTATTTAATCTGTCCTCTAAACTGAAGACTCTTTCCCCTTTCACTGTACACGTACACACTACTGCCCCCCCCCCATTTTTCTCTTTCTATTGTACTCCTAGGTCAATTACTTAAAACTACTTTCTCTTGGAAAAAAGTTTACCTATGTACCTGCAGCCCATACTTCAATTGTTTTTCCTTGTAAAAGTGGTAGTCCTTTTCATCACACTGTACTAGATTAGAGGAATAAGATTTGTAGTTATTAGGAAGATACTGCACTACACAGACCTGGAATTGACTTAGTTTGGTTATCCTGTTTTCGTTTTAGCAGCTGGCCTAGTCCAGTTTTTCTGACTCGCAACCTTGTATTACTTTGTGTCTAGCCCCCTCCCCCACCTTGAACATGCACAACTCCTTCCCACTCCTGCTTAATTACAGAGGTAACTTCCTTTTACTGTTCCGTCCTGACCAGCCATATAGATAAGTTCTGCAGTCTTGAGGACTGGTGTAGCCCTGCTCATTCGCCTCACTACACTTGGATCAGTCCACTCCCCTACCCAGCCCTCATTTCCCAACCCCCCCCACTACCGCTACATTTATTCTAACCCCAGATCACATGACCACACCCTCCTATCAAATTTCTACCTTAAAAAGGTACATAGTATTGACTTACCATGCATTCACACTCACATCCATACCTGAAACCCAAAACCTCTAAGACCCAACCACTACTCCCTCATAAAATACCATTAATCCTAGGATTTCTCTTCCTAACCATCACATATCTAACAAAGATCACATCATTATATACAAACACATCACTAGAAAACACCTCATTCCACATAACACTTTCTCAAACAAATATACGCTCACACATTTTCTTTCCTTTCTCTTCTACATTATTTAAAGACAGCTTAATCCTACACATTTATATATCTCACACAACACCATCTTACACTAGAAATATATCATTTAGATCCAACATAGACATAGTGTACACAATTAAACACATACTGTTTACCACTAAAAATCTACTTGCATCTGGAGACATACACCCAAGCCCTGGAACACAAAACTCTCTACTCTCTGCTAGGCAAATCTCTGACCTGTTGATTCTGAATGTCAACATCAGAAGTATCTCTTAACAAACTTTCTGACCTACATGCATTTATAGCTCACTACTCCCCTGACATACTAACCATTACCAAGATGTGGCTAAAACCTAGTACCCAAAATGAAGAAATTCTCTCACCAGGATATAATATCCTAAGACTGGATAGAGTGGGCAAAAAGGGAGGTGGAGTTGCTATCCTCTATAAAAATGCAATCAACATCAAACATCTACAAACCCCCATACCTAAATTTCAAAATGCTGAAACTTTAGGTTCAACCCTAAGCATAAATGACAAAAAAACTATCATTCTCTGCTGTTATATTCCCCCAGGTAATAACTTTCCCATCATTGAAGAAATGTTACAATGGGCCACAGATAATCTCCCCCAAGAAACCATCTTACTAGGTGACATGAACACTGATTGGTCAGCCTGTACCTGTAACAACCCTACTAACCATATTAATCTTTACAGTTTTACCCAGCTTATCCAACAACCCACTAGAATCCACAAAAAAAGCCCACAAACAAGTCTATTCTAGATTGGACTCTAGTTAATGCCCCAAACAAAACTATCAGATAGGATGCCTTCCTGATGGTCTTAGTGATCTCCCCACCTACCTCCTGGGGAAATGTATCAACATAGCTAAACCCATTCTTTTTAGACAAGTCAGAGATGATCGTAAACTAAATATACAAGAACTAAAGAGTATTCTAAAACATAGTAACTGGAAACCACTACAAACCCTAAATCTAGACCAAGCTGTTGACTACTTCAACAATATTCTCATCAATATCCTAGATAGACTCACACCAATTAGGAAAATAAGAGCCAAGTGAAACTATGCACCATGGCTAACTAGGGAAACTAGAGCCCTTCTAAAGTCAAGGAATAAGGCTTGGAGAATTTGGAAGAAATACAATACTAGCCTAGCCAAACAAAGTTACCTACAACTTAGAAATCAAGCCAAGAGACAAACTAAACTCGATAGAGAAAATTGCTTCCTCAATATCCAAGACAAGCATTCAAAATATCCTCTAAAGTTTTGTCATGTCATTAACTCTCTCCTAAAACCAGGCAAAACTACCACTACCTCTCCTAACTCCATGAATGACAACAAGGACATTGCCTCCAAGTCCAATCACCACTATACAGAATCCATCTTAACACTATCCTCCCAACTATCCAAAAACAGCCCTACATATAACCCAACCAAATACCCTGACAACATCCCATCCTTTATGCTCTCAACCATTCCGACCTCAACAATTAAAAAACCCTCCTAAAACTGAAACCTACCACCCATGCCACTGACAGTCTTACCAGCCAACTTCCTAAAAGTAGCTGCTGAATCCTTATCCTACCATATTTCTATTCTTATCAATTGTTCCATACAAGAAGCATATGTCCCACAGCTATGGAAGGTATCATACATTATTCCACTACATAAAGGCAGAAACTCTTATGAATACTCAAATTATCACCCCATTGCCATTCTACCCCCCTTATCTAAAATACTAGAAAAATGTATACATTCTCAGGTTACACAATTCCTAAACTAACACCATCTCCTCTCCCCCTCACAGCATGGCTTCCAACAACACCATAGCACAACCACCACTCTGCTCTCTTTCACCAATCTGATCAACCAATATAGAAATAATAATAACTTTGTATCTGCAATATTTCTAGACCTCTCCAAAGCATTTGACATGGTTTCACATTCCTTACGACTAGACACCCTGACATCCCTATCCTTTGCCCCATCCACTATAGCCTGGTTTAAAAGCTATCTGTCAAATAGGCAACAATCTGTCCAATGGCAAAGTGTACTATCCCCCTTTCTCCCAACTGCCATAGGTGTACCACTAGGCTCCATATTAGGTCCACTTCTTTTCTCCATATTTACCAATAATCTCCATACCACCACACAACATGCTTCACTTATGCAACACGTTGATGATTCAACTCTTATCTGTTCAGCTCCATCACTTCCCACCCTACAACTCACCCAGGAATCCTTTAGTTCTGTGGAAAGTTGGACCACTCAGATCCAACTTATCTTAAACCCTAATAAAACCAAATTACTACTTTTCACCCCCAATAAAACCATTTCCACACCTCATTCCTTCACTATCGCCTCCAAAAATGGCACTATTATCTCTCCCTCTGACCATACCAAACTCCTAGGCATTGAAATTGATAAAAATATACACTTCAATGTCCACATTTCACAAACTATCAAAAAAGTCCATAAAAAATGGGAACACTATATAGGCACAGGTAATCCCTCTCGAAACAAGCTTGGATTACCCTAGCCCCAGCATAGAAAACTTGACCTTGCCAGACTCAAATCATGTTATAATAAAATCACCAAGTTTGCAAACAATTCCACCTTTATAATCCACCATTGCCAGGCTCTATGGAAACTGCAATGTCTGGAACTTCCTCAGCTACTAACCTATCACCAATTAGTCATTGCCTACAATGTGGTAACACATCCAGAAAAAAACCCTGCACTAGGCCAACTTCTCACCCACAATAATACAAATCATTCTCTCCAATATTCCGACAAACCCCTCCTCTGTATCTCTAGGGCTAACAATACTGCAGGAAAAGCACTGTTCTCCCACTCCATAACTAGAACCTGGAATAATCTCCCACCTGCTCTGATTTCTGCCCCTACTTCTTCTCACTTTAAAAACTCACTTAGAATACACTTAAAGAATAAGTGGCTATGCCCATGTATTTCATAAGTCCTCAAATTATTCCACTTATATACCTCACTTCCTAATATACCTACTGTAATATATATTACAGTCTAGGTCTTCTCCTAATGCTGATTGAATGTGTATACTTATTCTGTTATTAACCACGTGTAATGATTTTTCCTGTATATATAGGTTTTGTTATATCTTCTGCTGTATACTGTATTTTAACATACCATTTGAAAATTCTCTGTATACTGTATTTTAACATATTGTGTAAAATTTTACTTACTGTGTGTTTTCTCCCCGGGCCTCCGCTGAAAATGGACCTGTGTCCATTCGGACCATCCCGGTTAACAAATATAAAATAAAATAAATAAAAATTAAAGTATTGTTAACTTTTTAGTTAGTTATACAGTGGCATAATTTGCTAAATAGAGATGAACACAGATCAATCCTGAGTCAGTACAATCTGTAAAATCAGCAAGAAAACCCAAAGGCAGTGAGTGTGTTCCAGCAGCAGACCCAAACAGAATTCCAAGCAAAACCACAACTAGTAGCTGGCAGAAAGGCAAGGCTCAGCAGTTGTAAAATCCACAGGTTTTATTAAAAGTTAGTGCTTTCGCAGTGTTCACCACCACTTCATCAGACAAAAAAGTAAAGCAAATGAACTTCTTTTATACTAGATTTTAGTATCAATTAACATAACAATGCAGAATCCTAATTGATCCACAAGGCATTTACTTTTAAAGCAACAGCATCTAAAAACAGCACATAAAAAGTAGCCAGTAAAAATTCAAAAATGCAGAATAATATATTTATCTATTTTTCTATGCCTTTAAGACTGGTTTTAGTGGTACATGGTCATTCAAACCCATTCCGCTATACACTCCTAACCTTAAAATCCACTTTAATTCTGCATTTTCTGTTAAGTTTACTAAATCCCCCCCACACCCTCAGCCACAACTTGCAAAACTTGAAATACAAATGTGTGTGTGTTGCCATTTGTTAGTGTGTGTTTTGCTAAAGCACTACTTATTCCCTCTTCTCGTACAGTGTTGTGCTAGTTACTTATAAAAGTCATAAGTTACTATTACTAGTTACTTTTAAGTGAAAGTAATATGCTATTATTACTTATTACTTTTCTAAAAAAGTAATATATATTACTATTACTAGTTACTAACTAAAGTGACTAGTTACTGTTGAGCTACTTTTGCATAAGTATAGTTTATCAATTTTCATGTTCAGAGTTACTCACATAGTACTTGCGTGTGAGGAATACATGCTTAAAGCACATGAATACGAGTGTATTAAAATTGTATACACAGTGTTACAATAATGATGAATAGCATTTTACAGTTTACAAAGTCCCACAGGCTAGTCTTTATAGTCAGAGAGTCGCAATTTAATACTTAAACCAAAGCACGCACAGCCAGCAACGCAAGACCCATAACAAGTTACAACCCATTAAATTTTCACCAATGTACATTAGGCTAATCTGCTAAAACTAATGCTGAGGATGCAAAAATGCTTACAGAAAATGTCATATAGGTCTAACAAGACTGTTAACACAACATCAACCAAAATATCAGTTTATATAACTATTTACAATGATGACATATTTTTGTTGGCTTGAAGAAGGAGCAACTTTTCAAAGTGTTTGTCAGTGAGTCTATTTCTTCTTGCAGTCAGCACTTGGCCATCAAGACTGAACAGGCATTCAACAGGTGCACTACCTGGCAGAGCTGTATTAGTGTTCAGAAATATTTTCTTGACTATAGGGTAACTGTTGAGAGAAGGTATTTCTCTGGAAGGGTCAGCCAAATACATGTCCATCTGAGAAGATATGCTGACATCACTGGCTAGCATCGACTCTTTGAAGCTAAAGAAGCTGTCTTTGGCAGTTAATGCAGAAGCTTCAGATGACTGGGTCTATATTACAAGAATGAATGTTTAGGTTATCGAACACCTAAACATCAAACTTGTAATATCAAACCTAAAAAATGCGAACGGCACAGGGAAAGACTTCCATTGGCCAGAAAAATAACAAAATAACTTTACACCCAAATGAAATGGGGGGCTTTGCCCCCACCCCCCCAACTAAATATACCAACTCCGAAATTGCTGTACAGTAGGCAAAATCTGGCAAATGGCCAAGGAAAATCTTTCCCTGCGTTAAATCAGCCATTCACTGTTTTTTGTTTTCGATATTACAAATTTGATGTTTAGGTGTTCAATAACCTAAACATTCAGTCTTGTAATATGGACCCCAGATGACCCATGTGCAGGTTCATCCAGTTTCTGCATGGCATCAAGGAGCAGAGCCTTGCCTCTGAGTTTCTGCTCTTCACTGTCCATCCATTGCAAACAGAACTGTGGATGCACTATGCTAGCCAGAATGAGCTCTTCACACTCTAGAAGGTGATTGAACCGAGCCTCAATGCCTTTAAGAAGAGCATCAACTAGTGGCACAACAAGCTTCACAGACTGGCTGACTGCAGAAAACTTGATTTTTAGGCACTTAATGTTGGGGATCAGGATTCCCATGAAGCTTTTTAGCTCTGACTGCAGGATGTTCAGAGCCATTTCCAGGGGCTGCATTCCTTGCACAAACTCAGCAACAAAGGTAATTTCTGCAGACCTGAAGATGGCAGTTCAATCTGTTCACATATTTCATTCAGCAAGCCTTCACCTGAGTAGAAATGAGGTAAATTCTCTTCATCGCAGAGAAAGTGGGATTCCGTCATGTCACATTAATCACGGCCTTATCACACTTATTTTGAGCCAACTCAGCAGCTTGGGTGCTGCGACTAGCCTTGTACCAAGCAGCATAGCATTTGGCCATGGTGCTTTGTATGACCATTTTATACTGTGCATCATTACAAGCAGATTCAGCATCTTGCATGGCAACTAGATTCAATGTGTGTGCTGCACATCTGTGATGGGGCGGCAGTGAATAGGTGTTCTCGCTTTGCCCTGACTGACTCAGAACGGCTGTCATGCTGTTGAAAATTACTTTACCATCATCATCCTCATCTTGGGACAGAATGCTTGTAGTTTCAGATCTCTCACATTCTAAGACAGTGAAAGCCTTTACAAAATTGTTGCCATTGTCAGTAATTGTTACACACACCTTTTGATCTGTCTTGTACGTAATGGGAATCCTCTCAAGAGTTGATGCTATGAGATCATATGTATGCCTCTCCTGTAATCTGCAGCATGTCAAAGGAGCTGACTTTCTTTGAAGTGTGTCACAGTCAATCCATTGGGTGGTGACACCAAAGAAACTATGATTCTGATGAGTCCAAATGTCAGCCATAGTGTGCTGCATATTATCAACATTCATGCTGGAAGAAGCTGCAGGCATGTTCATATCATTTGTAAGCATATTTGTGTACTTTTCTATAATATCTTATATCTGCCAAATCTCTGTGGTTTTGCTTCAAGTTAAATCACTGTCTCAAAGCAAAATCTTTCTCACTGCATTATTATTAACACCATACGCAAGCTTGTCTTTTATCAACTCATCTCTCAGATCACCAAATCTGCACGTTTTTGACTTGTTTCTCAAGTCAGTTACATATGCTGCAAAAGTTTCACCAGGCTTTTGATCTATTGTGTAAAATAGTGCCTTTCCACTGTAATATTCATTTGAGGGTTGCACATTTCTCTAAATTTACGTTTCAAGCACTCAGAGTCTTCCCACGTTTCAGCCTGTACCACAATATGGCAGTCCTCCCCCTTCTCTGCATAAACAGCAGGTGCATGCACAAATTAATTTTCTCTCTCAATGGCTTCTGAACCAGCTAAATTGAGCAGAATAAATGCTTTTGTATATAGGTCTTTATCAGAAAAAGCAGCTAATGCAAAAAAGTAGTACATTGTGAAAAATACAGTTGTTTTCTCTTTTCTGAACATTTTATATGATTTGGATATTGTTTCAAATGTTTTCGTAATTATTTTTTCCAATATGTTGCAATTTTGAACATTTTGTTTATTCAGTAATCGGTTTGGAATGCTTTACTTTATATTCATTGAGGGAAAAATCATTTAAATGAGTTTAAGAACCTGGAAATATTTTCTGACCTGTTTACGAGTCGTTTGTGAGTTGTTTGAGCCACTCTTGTATATTCCTCCATTTCTGACTGTGCGCCTCATGGTTTTAAGAAGCTTTGCTTCGGATCCCATTCTGACAACATGTCACTCGCCTTGTGTATTCAAATAAGATGATGAGGCTTGGGTGTTCATTTAAGATATTTATTACACACAAACACATCAGGATGGATGACTGGAACATAAAACTTAAACAAACTAACTGACTGACTGCTACACACATACATGCTTTCACTCCAGCTGCTTGCACAAAATGGCACTCTGCTTGCACATGCTCAGTACATTTTATGCATGTGCCCATGAACAACAGTGGCTTTAAAAGTACAACACAGACACTATGATCTACACTCCCTGTGTTCAAGTGGGTTTCCTCAGGGTGTTCTGGTTTCCTCCTACATTTCCAAGACATGCTGCAGGTGGATTAGACATTCTAAATTGGCCTTAAGTGTGAGTGTGTGCATGCGTGCGCCTTCTGATGAAGGTTGGGCACTGGGCTGGCAACTAGACAATGTAAAACTCCACTGCCAATTGTTCTGCAGACTGATGATCCACTGTGGTGATCCCTAATGGGCACAGCCGAAAGGAGAAGAAGAAGACTAGTCTTGATAACTAGAGAGTCACAGATAATAATTAAACCAAACCAGCCAGCAGCACAAGACCTATGAAAAAACACATTTTGTCTATTTTCAGCAACTAAAAATCGAAACCTGAAAATAATTTTAAATAGGACATAACAAAATATTGTCAAGACAAAAGTTGGTTGATCCACTTGAAGAGTCCTGCCTGGTGAAGTGGGTTGGGGCATTGGTGCTCAACTGATGAGTTTGATTCCGACTGATGGTGGTATGAAGAACCGATGCCATTTATTATACTGCAAGGTAAGGATATGATCTCTGGCAGGCTACAATTGTCCCAGTGTTAAGGGATGTTTTAGTGGGTGAGAGTCCCACAGTACCAGGGCAGGGCTGGAGTCTGGTCATCATTAGCTTTCACCTCCTTGCAGTGCTAAAAAGAATTAAGTAAATTTTGCTCCAGACTAATTCTAATGATCTATTAAGAATGCTAGATGCTATGAGTTGTGCCAACATTATGCTGTAATTTTTTATTCAAATGGCCACTTCAAAGTGTCTGTTACCTCCTAACATCTGATTACTATCAATACTATATAGGGACCACGGAAGTTTTACATCACTTTTTAGGAGGCTATATCACCCATGTTGAGAACCACTCATATTTAAGTTACTAGTTGCTAAAAAAAGTAATATATTATTATTACTAGTTAGTATTTTGAAAAAGTAACTAGTTATATTACTAGTTACTAGAAATTGTAATATATTACAGTAATATATTACTTATTGTAATATATTACTGACATCACTGCGTACAATACAAATGATCCCGCACTCTCTCTTTTAGTTTCCGGTAAGTTTTACCTATGTAAAATTTGAAGCACAAATCATAATTTGCTGGATAAATAACATTCTGTGTTTGCAGTCTGCTGAAACCCTAAGTTTCCATAAATATCCTGTCTCTGGATGCTTAAAATACATAGACTGATCAATATAATCACAGTATGCACATTCCTGACATTTACATGTACCCCATTGTATTACCCCTTCATTATGATATAATCTAGGAAAACAAACATTGTTTAAGGTTCTTTTTGTTTTTATACATGAAAATAGGCCATTGGCCTACCAGCTCTTTTACCTCCTCATCAGTGTGTAAGATATGCCAGTTACTTCTGACCACTTCCTTAATTCTATTCACCTCTGATGTATAGGTAATAACCACGGGCATTTTCACAGAACTACTTTCAGTGTACTTAACTGTATCATTTTGTTGTGAAAAATAGGGCTTAGCCCTCCCTTGTCTTTCCTCATTTGTTTTACTATATGCCTTGTCAATTTCCACATGTCCATACCTTCTACCCATGAAGTCATCCCGTAGACGGCATAGTCCCTCACAAAAGTCCTTGTCATCACAGGATAAACGTGAGGTCCTCATAGCCTGTCCCTTAATGATATTACTAAATATGTGTTGTGGATGCATACTTTCCCTGTGCAAATACGTGGGACAATGGCATTCTCTCCTGTGAATGCTGGTAGTTAGACCAGTTCCTTGCTTAGCTATAGTTACATCCAAAAAATCAATTTTACTTATGGATTTGTTTAAGGTGAAGTTAAGAAAGTTACTACTGGTGTTCAAATATTGAGTAAAACATTCTAAACTCTCTTCTTCCCCCTGCCAACCTATAAAAAGGTCATCCACAAAACGTCGATATATTATTATATGTGGGTTCAAATTATGCAGAATGCGTTGGTGTTCCCATTCCATCATTACAAAGTTGGCATAGGAGTTCGCAGAGCTAGTGCCCATAGCAACTCCTGTTTTTTGCCAGTAGCACTTATCTTTGAAGAAAAATATATTATTGTCTGGAACTAATTCCAGAAGTAGGCAAAAAAAGTCCACCTGCATGCATTCCCAATCAGGAGGGGATAATGATGGTGAAAAGTGCCTTAGATAGATATGGAAATTTTGAATCAAAACAGGTGCTTGACAATCTGTAAATATGTAGCAATAACATCTGAAAAAATTAATATAAAAAAATGAATATAGCTTTAAATAAAACTAACATTGCTCAAATGTTCTTGCTATACAATAAAACATATATTTAGATATATATCATAATCATATACACGCACACACATTTATAATGGTCTATGACAAATGATCCTAGTACTAAATGTCCAACATGTTACAGTTCGAACCCTGTGCAGAGAACATTTAAAATGTCACAAAATAACAGATCACAAAAGGAAAATACTTTCCTTTTGCCATCCATTAACCCAACCACTAACTCCAGACATATTTTTGTCTCAACAGTGGCAGTGTTATTGGAAGAGTTTTTCTAAGGTAAGGTATAGGACTGGGGTTAGGGACAGGATTAGGTTTAGCACATATTAGTACAGTGGGCAGAGGGGCTTTACCTTAGGAAAAAGCCTTCCCATAACACTATCACTATACATGTTAGCTTGGACACAGAGCATATACAAACACAGACTACACACACATGATCTATCACTTAATGCCAACTCTCTAAGAATCATACAAACACTCCTGCTGTCTCTTTATCTAACCCCCCCCCCCACACACACACACAGTGAAGGAGGAAGTGTTTCAGCTATATAGATGACACATGTATTGATATGCCTATATGTAAATATGTGTGTATATAAATATATATATATATATATATATATATATATATATATATATATATATATATATATATATATACATATATATATATATATATATATATATTTAGGTAGATATAGATATATAGATATATATGTATGTGTGTGTATGTGTGTATTCTGTTTTCTATGACAGTTTGGCAGTAGTGTATATTAATTATTCAAAAGTGGATATCAAGAGTAATCTCTGCTATACAATTAGTTTTCCCTTTGTATATTTTATGTATACATGTACACATGCACGCACACACACACACACACACACACGCACACACACACACAGATACAGAGACACATATATTATCTTGCAGTAATAAATATAATTTGAAAAAAGTGTGTATACAAACCTGTGCAGCACCAAGTGGTGGTACTCGTAATCTTTTCATGGCTTTTTGTCTGTCTCCATCTTCTAAATGATTGGTAAAAAGAGACTTGAAAGCAAAACAAAAAGGTGTTAGCTTTGTGGGTGATACGAAAATTCTGTTTTATAACTTCTGTTGTACATTTT
>NC_056750.1:320271398-320376398 GCF_019279795.1 Protopterus annectens | reverse complement strand
TTATTTGCCCTAATCGCTAGGCCTCACTTTCCATTTAGCTGCACTGGCCTTCTCTTTTCCCTCTTCCTAACATGTTTATTAATAAACCTGATTACTGTGTGCTGACTCATTCTCAGCTTGTATATTTTCCTCATGTAGTCCACGATCACCAAGCTTGTCTGTAAATCTTCTCCATGGCTCATCATAATCCACTGTCTGCAACAGCAGACTATAATCTTTGCCTTTGTATTCCTACCTTTCTTCACCATAACAAATCACACAGTGACATAATCATTGCAGGAAAATGGTACCTTTGTCTGGATACCTCTGACCTCTTACAAAGTGGCCAGGCTACAAATCAGAATTATTCTGTGCTTTCTGGTATAGTTCTGTAACAGTTTGCTCAACCTAGCAACCCAAGACCATAATCAACTCTTGGATCTTCTCTTTCACTGAAGCTCAAAATCTGCAAGTCCACTCCCTCTTTTCCAGTTCATATCGTTTATTCTGTCCTTAAGTCTCTCATCCTCCTCCTTTGTGATGTGTTTGAGGGTTCATGCACTGCATCATCAACCACATTTAAGAATGAAAAAAAAAAAACCTACACCCATAAATTTTGAACTATTGCAAAGTAACATACAGACATTTTTGCAGAGAAGGATTTATATAATCATTTTGGCAATAATAACAGATTTGTGAAAGACAGTAGGACACAGTAATTATATTTGAATTTTAAACTGTACACTCTATTTTTATAATAGTTTATTTTAAAATCTTGAAAGCCATTATCAACTTAAATATTTCATTTATTAGAGTGTGTTAGTAAAGCACACATGTAGTATACCATCCTAGGTATCCACAACATTATTTTTTTTCCTGATCTAACTCAGTCTATATGACTGGATTATTCTGTTTCTAAGGGTGGATTAGCTTTTTATTGGTATTAGATACACAACTGCCTGATACTACATTTGTATACAGGCTAAAATCTAGCTCTACAGATGACTCAGCAAGCAAAGGAGAGATATATTGCTCGACTTGAATTCATCCTCAAGTCTTGGTGAGTACCTTTACGAAGTGGAATGTTTTCATAAAAATCTCACCAAGACGACACTGATATATATTATATTTTATATAACATATATTATGGACAGAAGTAGGTTAAAAAATAAAAAAGATAGCTGGGTGCACAAGTTCCAGGATAAAAAATGCCCAATTCTGGTAGGACACTGGTGCCAGGACTGGAAAAATGACAGTGAAGAATCCTCAAGACACAGAAACATTTCTACAGTAGAGCTAGGCCAGACTCAGGGGGAGGATGCCCCCCCTTTTGTAGAAGGAAGTGCAGTCCACAAAAATCAAAAAAACTAATAGGTTATAAAAAAGTCATAAAGTTGATTGAGTGGACAATTAAGGATAAGAAAGAAATTATGCAAGAAGCCCAGAATTTCTGCACAGACGATATTCAAAAAGATTAAGAGAGAAATTAGAGGGAAAAAATATATGCAGAAGCAAAACTGTCAAAAGCTTCAAATGCAAATTTGTGTTCATTAATACAACAGCTTTATGAAAAACATTATATAGGCCAAGAAACCTCAGCTGTTTGGAAAAAGAAGCGACTGAGGAAGTGCAAAAAAATAAAGAACAAAATCTAGAGATTTTTGAAAGGTATAAAAAAGAAATATGGACATGGGAAGAAAAGAGAGATCTGATATAGTGCAAAGGAGAAAGCCAAATTAATCAATACAAAAAACCAGCCCCATATTTGAAGAGAAATACAGGCAAAGGCATCCAGATATAAAAAACTTCACAGTATGAAAAATAAGATCACAAAGAGAGAATATAGAACAGAAGATTAGTAAAACAGAAGTTAAAAAAATAGAATCAGAAATTATGGCATATCTGCAAATGAAGAATTTAGTGTAGAAAGTCTAAAACAGGTTATATCACAGCATGAAAGAAGAACGAGTCCCCCAAGTAAGGAGAAACAGGAGGAGCAGAAGACATCTAAAGAAGAAATGTGGACATGAGAAAGAAAAAGAAATTTAATGTGGGGCAATATTTATGCAAAGGAGAAAGTAAAACTAGTCAATACAAAAACAGCAGCACCAAAGATATTTGAAGAGAAATACAGGCAAAGGCATCAGGATATGGAAAATTTTACAATAAAAAATATAAGAAAACAAAGAGGAAAAGTTGAAAGCGGATTAATAATGGAGAAATTAAGGAAATAGAAACTAAGGTTATGGATTACCTTTCAAAGTAAAGGATTTAGTACAGATAATCTAACTCTGATAGCACAGCAGCAAGACAGAGCAATGGATCCCCAAATTAAGGAGAACCAGTAGAGGCAGGAAACATTCGATCAGTTGCCATATGAAAATATTTTGGAACCTTCCATAGGAAACTAATACAAAAGTTGTAGTTGCACATCAAGGGAAGGAAAAGGAAACAGTGGCAACTCTGACACAGTCAATGTTATGGAGCGATAGCCCAGTGAGTTCCCATATTAAAGAGCAACGGATGACACAGGATGAAACTGAAGAGAATGTGGCGCAGGAAGATGCCCTGGAACTTTCTGTAGAATGCCCACAAGAAATGGAGAACAAAGAATGTGCCCTCATTTTAGAAGAAAATGATTTAGGAGAAGAGTTGATTTTGACAGGCATATTAAGATCAGTGAAAGAAATAGACTGCAGAAAGTTAATAAAACCCAAAAAGTTAGAAGTCTGATAAAACAAATGAAAAATAGAAGTTATGTTCTTACCATAACGTTCCATGTTAGTTGTCTTCTTCTCGCCTTCTTCTTGCTGGATGGGTTCGGAGCCGACCTCGGCTCCGACTCAGCCACTCTAAAAGCTCGAGAGTTGGTTCCACCGGCTCGAGGCTCCCCTTATATCCCACAATGCTAGGCGAGAGTTACCTCAGATCTCGTTTGTAAGCTAACCCCAGCTTATAATAGTAACAGAATAACTCTAAACAGAGTCCACCTCTAACAACAGGGAGAAAGAAGGGTGACCTACATCCTGATTCAGGAAATATGCAAGCAGCATATGCCTAAGAAAAGAGGTGGTAGAAAGAGAGGTCACAATCACAACTCCTCTAGGTCTGTCCAGGCCAGGGGAAGGAGGGTGGGGCATAAGAAGAAGGCGAGAAGAAGACAACTAACATGGAACGCTATGGTAAGAACATAACTTCTATATGTTAAGTTGTCTATCTCGCCTTCATTCTTGCTGGATGGGACCAAGGCCCCTAGCACCTTGTCCCGGTGGCCTAACGGAACAGACTCCTGAGAACAGTGGAACCAAAGTTAGCTCTATGCCTAGAAGCTAAATCCAACTTATAATGAGAAATGAAAGTGTGAGGAGTAGCCCAAGTAGCCGCTGCACAAATGGTGTCAATAGGCAGTCTGTCTTGGAAGGCTAAGGAAGTAGCCAAAGCTCTGGTAGAATGGGCCTTAGGTTTATTAGGCAGCTTTTGGTGTCTAATCTCATAAACAAGGGTAATCAGAGATGTAAGCCATCTAGATAATGATACCTTTGAAACTGAAAGTCCCTTTCTGCCTTCTGCATAGGAGACAAACAGTTGGTCAGATTTTCTGAATTGTTTTGTTCTATCCAAATAGTACCTCAACTGACGATGAACATCTAGCCAGTGTAATTTTGTTCAGACCTATTGGAATATTCTGGAAAAAGACAGGGAGGTCAATGCTTTGATTTAGATTCGACGTCGAGACTACCTTAGGCAAAAAGGACGGGTTGGTTCGTAGGATACCCTGTCCTTATGGAACAATAGATAAGGAGGTCGACAGCTGAGTGCATGAAGTTCTGAGACTCTTCTAGTTGAAGTAATAGCTACCAGAAAGAGAGTCTTCCATCAAAGCATTTTTATAGAACATGAGGCTGCAGGTTCGAAAGGGGTAGAATCAAAGAAGTAAGAACTAAATTTAGGTCCCAAGGAGAAGGAGGATTTCTTATAGGAGGTCTGAGAAGAAAAACTCCTTTCAAAAAGGCTTTGCAAAGTTTGTGGGACATTAAGGCAGACTCAGAAATACCCACATGAAAGTTAGAGATAGCTGCCAATTGAACTTTAAGAGTAGAAGGGGATGAACCTGCATGGAAGAGTTCAGCTAGAAAATCAAGGACTATTTGGATGGAAGCAGTGAAAGGATCTATGTCCCTTCCTTGAGCCCAATATGTGAAACGTTTCCACTTACTCAAATAAATCTTCCTAGTGGAAGATTTATGGGAAGCTATCAATATATCTCGAACAGAGTGAGATAATTGAGGAAGCCTGGCTAAGGTTGGAACTGGAGGAACCAAGCAGTGAGGTTCAGAGAGGGGAGGGAGCGATGTAACTGACCCGATTGATGAATCAAAAGGTCTGGAACTAGGTCCAGATGCCAAGGTCGCTCCAGTAGAAATTGATGTAGAAAGGGGAACCACACCTGTCGAGGCCAGTAAGGAGCAATGAGGATCAACGAGGCCTTCTGAGCGATAGCTTCCTGTATCACTTGAGAGATTAGTGGGAAGGGAGGAAATGCATACAGAAGTCCCCGGGGCCAAACTTGGACTAGAGCGTCTCTGCTGGGTTGGCCTGGTAAAGGGAATAGAGTGAAATAATGTCTGCACTTGCTGTTTTGGGGAGTAGCAAAAAGATCGCAGCAAGGCTGACCCCACTTGAGAAAAATCTCTCTCACAACAGAGTCTTTCAGAGACCACTCGTGAGGCATGAGGATAGCTCTGCTCAATTTGTCCGCTATTTGATTGGACTTCCGGGATGTGCGTTGCTATCAGAAAACGCTGAGAAGAAATCGCCCATTGCCACAATCTGAGTGCTTCTCGACACAGGGTAGGACCTGGTTCCGCCTTGTTTGTTGATGTACCACACTACAGACATATTGTCTGTCTGGATTGCAATCGCTCCCAAGGGAGAGAGTCTTGAAGGGCTTGCAACGCTAAAAGCACTGCTCTCATCTCCAGAACATTTATGTGCAAGTGGCATTCGTCTGGTTGCCATGTGCCCTGGACCGTCCTGCCCTGATAATGCCCCCCCCACCCGATCAGGGAGGCGTCCGTTGTCAGAGTAGCAACCAGAGGGGGAGGAACAAAGGGTCTTCCCAACAAGAGCTGAGGGGAAGACATCCACCACATGAGATGATTTCTGCACGCCTGCGTGATCATAATGGTGTGGGACATTGGAAGTTGCGGGTATGACCATTGTGTAAAGAGCATCCATTGAAGGATTCGCATGTGGAATCTGGCTAATGGAAGCAGAGGTATGGCAGCTGCCATAATTCCCAACACTTTCAGAACTAACCTGGCTTTGATTCTGTTGTTGTTGAAAAGGAGTGAGACCAGTCTGTGTATGTCTGTTATTCTCTGATCTGTTAGCCTCGCAGACATGTCTACTGTGTCTAGATTTGCGCCTATGAAGGTAATAGTACGACAAGGTGACAAAACAGACTTTTCGCAATTTATTGAAATGCCTAACTTTTGACAAATGCAAAAAGTGTAATCCCTGGCCATCAGAAGGAGATGCTTGGTGGGAGCTGTGAGGAGCCAGTCGTCCAAATATGGAAACACCTGGAATCCTTGTCGCCTCAGGTGAGAAGCTACCACTGCCATGCATTTGGTAAACACCGGGGCAGTGGTGAGACCAAAGGGCAGGGCCCTGAATTGAAAATGACTGGTTCCCAGCCTGAAGCGGAGGAATCTTCTGGAGCGCCTGTTCATTTTATGTGATAGTACGCATCCTGAAGGTCTATAGAGCACATCCAGTTTCCTTTTCCCAATAGGGGAAGGATGGACTGCAGCGTGACCATCCGAAATCTTGTTTTCTTGACTGATCTGTTCAAGATACTGAGATCCAAAATTGGTCTCCAGTCCCCTGTTTTCTTTGGAACTAAAAAGAACCTTGAGTAGATTCCGGATCCTTGCTGGTCTGCTGGAACTGGCTGAATTGCTCTTTTTGCAAGCAGTTTTGAAATTTCCAAAACCGCTAGATCCCTTTGCGCGGGTGGAACATCTGGAAGGGATTTTTTTTGATTGTTTCGGAATGCGAAGAAAGGGGATAGAATAGCCTTCGGAAATGACGGACTGTACCCATTTGTCTTGAGTCAGGGATAGCCAGGCTTTTGGGTACAGTGACAATCTTCCCCCGACTGCCTCTGAAGGTGGGCAGCCGGGCAACACCTCAGGGATGCTGAAAGGGCTTATCAGAGAAGGCCTCTCGATTGCCCTGGTTCTGTGGAGCCCCCCTGCCTCGAGGGCGACGTCTACCATTGTTATTCCCGCCTCTGCCTCTGGCGGGGTAACGACTTTGTGCGTCAGGCGAAGTCCCTTGATTTTGTTTACGGAACCACATTTTCCCACTTTTCTGGCCTTTGGGGTAAGGCCTAGAAGGAGTAGAAAAACGGACTCCGACGGCAGAAAGAGTCTTGCCATCAGTCTCGCACCTAGTCAAGGTTTCTTTCACTTGAGGACCAAAGAGAGATGATCCATCAAACGGGAAGTTAGTGAAAGACGTCTTGAAGGGGTCCGCAAAATTGCATAGCCGCATCCAGGCGTGCCTACGTAAGGCCACACCTGTCCCTGCAGCCCTACTCGCTCCATCAGCCATATAAGAAAGGAGGCGCATGGAGGAGTTGGCTATGGAGTTAAGGGTAGCCAGCTGAGTGTTCATTTTATCTTGAAAACCCGCAGCTGTAGGATCCTTCAACATGTCACTCGCTTCTTTAATCAAGTCCCTTTGAAGACGAGTGAAATGGCACAGGTAGTTCAGCGAACGCATAGTAAATGTCGCTGACGAGAACATCCGCTTCCCGTACCTGTCCATGGACCTAGATTCCTTGTTAGGTGGATGGACAGGTACTGAAGGATCAGCTAGTTCCTTCTTAGTGGCAGCAGCTACCACCATAGCATCCACAGAAACTCCTTTTGTCAAGAACTGCTTGTCTGCTGGTGCCGTTATGAATTTGGAGGGTCTCCTGGGAGTGGGGTCCACTGAATCAGGAGCCGCCCATGCCTATTTAGCAACCACCGGGAGGAGGGGGTCAAAGGGGGGGACACCCAGGAGGTGGAAGGGCAAGAGCCAAACGCCTCAAGATATACAGATTCATCCTCCGAAGGGTTAAGGGCTGGCCAATTTCCCCTCTGCTTCAGGATCTCTAGAATGTCTGCAAAAGAGACATCTTCAGAAGGGGAACGGGGGGAACCCTCGGATTCATCTAAATCTGTGTCAGATGTGATGGACTCAGGTGAGTCAATGTGTTTCCTCTTACACTTCCTCTTCCGAGGGGGCTCTTCTGCGAAATCAGGAGAGGCCTCGGAAGAGGATGAAATCCCCACAGGGGGTTCCTGAGGAGCTGGCTCTCTGCGGTCCGGAATGAGGGAGTGAGTCGACTTGACCTGAGGCACCGTAGAGGGAGGGGCGGACGGCGCCGACTGTGGAGTAGAGCCAGGCTCTAACACACTCCGCATGACCTCGAACGCACCCCTGTCAGGCAAAGCCAGAGGTCCCCGCTCCGAGAAGCTGAAAACCTCCCTCGGCACCGACAGTGATGGCTCCGAGGCTGATGTTGGAGCCGAACTCACCAGCGCTGAAGCTCCGAGAGGAAGAGCGGGGTCGGACAAGGGTCCGATGCCACTCACCCCCTCGGAGCCGACGATGGAAGTCCGGCGCCGAGATTCTTCTAAGGAAGAAATCGGAGCTGACGATGGAGCCGAAGACAATTGTATCGGCTCCGACGCTACCACAGTCTCGGTTCCGACACGACCTGGCTCCGAGCTCAACGGAGTCGGAGGAGGAATATATTGATGGACAGGGGCAGGCATCGACTGATGAGTCGGGCTCTGAAGCATCTGGGCCAGTGCCTCGGACTTAAGAAGTCGACTCACTACCCTCTGAAGGTCATGATCCGACAGCCTCGATGACCTAGAGGAATGAGATTTATGGCTCCGTTCAGACAGCAGGGGTGATCCTGGAGCCGAATGAACGGAGCCAAGGGATGGTGACCTGGACCTCTTCCTCGATGTTGGCTCCGAAGATCTGGTCGGAGCCGACACGGGAATCTCTATTACCTCGGCTCCAGCCGCAGCCGAGGAACCACAGAAACTGTGGACTGAGACTCATCGGCTCCAGCCGGAGCCGATGTAGGCGGAGGTTTAGAAGCCTTAGGTCTCGGCTCAGTTGCTGGAGCCGAAGACCTAGAAGCCTTGGAGGGCTTCCCTGAAGAGACAGTAAGGGAATCCTCAGGCTTGAGTAAACCTCTCAAAATTAATTTATTTTTTCTTTCCTGCAGGACCCTGGGACTGAAGCCATGGCAAACAGCACAGGAGTCCTGCAGGTGCAAAGGCCCCAGGCAGTAGACACAAGAAGTGTGACCGTCTGTCAGAGACATTTTCTGACAGCACGCATCACACTTCTTGAAGCCTGAGACCTTTGATTCTTTAGACATCCCGAAAGTGCAATCACACACACAGTCAAAAAACACACTGATTACACCCTGTCTAGTTTTAGCTTAAAATAAAACAACTGACTAGGTTTTAAATTAAGAAAATAACACACACACACACCCACTAGGAAGGAAGAAGGCCTAAAGGCCCGAGGGACGAACTTAAAGTTCTTGTGGGGAAAAGACAGGAATTTTAAGAAAAAGGTCAAGAATTCCTCTAAACTAAGGGAAATAAGTATAAAATTTAAAATTAAAGGGGTTTAATTACACTAACTTTACAAGAAAGTCACTTACCAAGAACCGGTAGAAAACCAACACCTCGATCGCTGTAGCGGCAAACGAGATCTGAGGTAACTCTCGCCTAGCATTGTGGGATATAAGGGGAGCCTCGAGCCGGTGGAACCAACTCTCGAGCTTTTAGAGTGGCCGAGTCGGAGCCGAGGTCGGCTCCGAACCCATCCAGCAAGAATGAAGGCGAGATAGACAACTTAACATCAGTAATTAGGACTGCATATAGAAATTCATGCAATATAACAGAAGTAAATAGGTTATATTGCTTTAATATCAAAATGCCAAACAGAGATGTTCTGCAGATGGAAAATCGAAAGATGGATGTTCGATTTTCCATGTTGCTGAACATTCCTTGTTTGAAATTCATATCATGAACTTGAAGTACTGCACAGAGGTCATGGTACAGTGTGGTTTGGGACATTCATCCCTTTCCTCACTGTAGTGCGATCTCGGAGTTGGAATATATAGTTAGCAGGGGGTGTGGGGGGCGCAGAGGGGCTTGCCCCCTTCAAAAACATGATGTGAGGTGTAGGTGTTTTACTTACCTGAACTCCTATATGGACATCACATGCTCTCTTCAGCAACAACGTTGAATCTGATGAATTCATTCAGCAGATTCGACATTGTGACCTTATGTATATTTTCACTTTCGCTGTTCCCTTCGATGTTATGTATGGGAATATGTTTTTCATGGTGACATTTTGATAGTAATTCCAAAAGGAATTGAAACACCACCAAAAAAAAGAAGAAATAGATACATTTTGGTGAAATATCTGTGAAGATTCTGTGGAACATAACAAAGATGATGAATAGATAGAAAAAGAAAGAATAAGAAGTTCAAATGTACAGGATATGAAATGGGATGAAGTAGCATACAAAGAAATTGAAACAATGTTAAGAAAAGCTCCTAATTAGAACCCCCCCCCCCCCCCCAGATACAGTACCTAACTTTTGGCTAAAAGTATTAACATCTTTACATGAAGATTTTTCCATGTGTAAGAACTATTTGTATGCACTCCCTGAAGCTCCCTGAACAGACGGCAACCTGGTTAACAACAGGAAAAACAATACTCGTACTTAACAGTGAACCTGCAAGCTATCTTAAATCTATAGACCAGTAACTTGCCTTCCAAAAACGTGTAAACTATACAATGGAATTGATGCCGACAGAGTTTATAATCATTTAGAAGAAAACTCAATCATGGCAATAGAACAAAAGTATAACCAAAAAAAGTAATGTGGAACAAAGGATAATTTGTTATTAAATAAATTCATAACGGAGAACTATAAAAAGGGGAAGGATCTTTGTTCTTAGTATGGTATGGATAGATTACAAAAAAACATTTGACAGTATCTCATTTTCATGAATAAAAGAGTTCTTAAAAATATATAAGATGTACCCTACACTGATTGATTACATTATAGCGACCATGAAACAGTGGCAAACCACTTTGCAGTTAAGCCATGATAAAAGACAAATTGTTATTCTATGGATACAAATTCAAAGGGGGATATTTCAGGGTGACTCTTTGCCACCACTGCTCTTTTGTCTTGCCCTTAACCCATTAAGCTGTCTACTTAACAGTTTAGGTCATGGCTACAAACTGGTTCCCAGAAAACAACAAAGTGTAAGGACTTCTCATTTTCTTTTTGTGGATGATTTAAAACTCTATAGTTTATCAGATGAGGAACTGAAAGCACAGCTGCAAGTGGTCAAAACTCTTTCAGATTATATAAGAATGTCATATGGTCTTGATAAATGTGCAAAAGCAACCTTTAAAGCAGGAAAGCTGTAGCACTAGGAAAACATCAACCTGGGACAGGAATGTGATATAAAAGAACTTCAGCAAGAGGAAGTGTATACATATTTGGGAACTGATGATGATGGAGCAACAATAAAACACGACCAAATGTGAAAATAAAACTTAGTAAGGAATATTTTAGAAGATTACAATTAATACTAAAAACAGTGCTGACATCTAGGAACAAAGTCCAAGCTATAAACCAATTTTCTCTTCTTGTCATAAACAGTTTTGGAGTGACTGACTGGCTCCAAAAGGTGTTGGATCATTTGGACAGGAAAACAAGAAGGATGCTTCATGCTTATGGAATGATTTATAAAAATCATTGTTTACCTAAACTTTATATTCCCTGTTCTGAAGGAGGTATGAGCCTCTTCGAAATTCATTACATGTATAGATTTGCAGTCATAAGACTGCATACATTTCTGCTGACCTCAGAAGCCCTAAACATAGTGAAAGGTTTAAAACACGAGGAGAATAAGTATAAAATTACTTCCCTGCTTAGTTTAGCAGAAGCATATCAGTGTCAGGTGGGAATGGAAATCAAACCAGAAGTAGATAAAAATCAGGCAGCAACTGAATGCGTCAAAAAAGAAAAAGAAAGAATATAAGGTGAAGAATCAGATGAGAAAGTAAGAAATGTGGAAAATGCCTAATTATAGTTGCAAGTAAAGAAAACTCTTGGAAAAATCTCATGTTGATCAAGATAATGCAGGAATGGTTAAGGAGAAATTTTAAACCAAAAGATGAAAGGTTAATATTGGCAGCCCAAGATAGTGAACTACGTACACATTGGTTTACAAAGTTCATTGAACATGTGGGAGAAACAGACAAATGTAGGCTCTGTAAAACATAATTGGAAACAGTCACACATCTTGTTGCTGGTTGTGATATACTAATGGCAGAAGGACTGTATACTGAAAGGCATAATAATGTGGCAATAGTGTTGCACTGGGGATTGTGCAAACATTATAATATTGAAGTAACTGAAAAACATTGGAAACATGAACCACAAAGCATTATAGAAAATGATGAAGTTTATATCACCATTACCAACAGTTCAAAAAATAGATGTGAGAAATCCAGATATTAGTCCATGAAAAGAGGACAAAAGTAGCATTGATATTTGAAATTACGACACCCAGTGACTACAGTGTCTTATGTACAGCGAGACACAAAGTCATAAAATACCAGGATTTGTAGGCAGAAATGAGGGCAATATGAAAGAGGGATACCCAGACAGTTCCAATAGTAGTTGGAGCAACGGATCTTATTAAAAAAGTACTTAGATATGTTACCGATACATGTAACTCCATATAAATTGCAGAAGGAGTCAGTACTTGGCACATTGCAGGTGCTGTGAAGAGTACTTCTGGCTAACATCAAAGATTGAAACAAATACAAATTCATGAACTTTAATCATACTTTGACTTAGGAATGGGGTCCATGCCCATCATGGTATTATAAACTCAAAATGGTAGGAGAAGTTAAAAGACAACAAATATGATAGAAAGCTTAATTTGTTTTAAATGGTATACTCTTTATTTAATAATTTATGAAAAAATGGCATCTAAGATGTTTATTAAGCTCTTAATAGACTACTATGAACAACAACAGGCATTGTTGGCTTTTAAGCTGAGCGAGTGTTATGAAAAACTATTAGCCATGCAACTGAAACAAGCTATCCAGATAGATATGCTAATTATGTGAAAGAAATAAATAAGTATGAAAAAGAGCTAAAGGAAAGAAAGACCAAAAAATTTCAGAGAGACCTTAATGACTATAAAAATCAAACTACTTGTTCTTGCAAGAAGGCAAAAAGAACTGTCAGGTTCAATGATAATCAAATGATTAGTTACAGACCAATATGAAAGAGGATTAGATCCACATTAAGAAAGAACTCAGACTTTTCTAGCAATTCTGAGTTGTCATCTGGGTATTCAAATACAGATACAGAAAATGAGGGAACTGAACCCCAGTCAGCAATTTCCCCTACACCTAGGAGATCCAGGGGCATTTTAGGAGGGGAGGCAGAAAACACAGGCATAGAAGGGATGGAAGAAATGTTCAACCAGATATTGGCAACATAGCTGATGGTTTTAGGGTTTCTATTCAACCCTATTGAAGCTGAAAAATCAGTTGGTGGTTAACCAAACTGATTATAATTTTACAGAGTTGGAAATGAAGGTTTTGAATAAAGGTTTGGGATATGTACCTATTACTTATGTGTCATATTTTGATGTGGTTCTGTATTTGAAAACGTTTTGTCATAATTTGAATTTTAAATATTTTTTTGCACACAGACCCCTGGATCCGCTTCATAGAGAAGTGGAAAGTTTTAGATTAAGAAAAATCTAATTTTCAACCATATATAATGGGGTGGTTACAGTTTTTGAACAGCAAGTATTACATGAGTTGCAAATAAATCAAAATGACGTGTTTAAACATGGTACACATAATTTGACCAAGGGAGAAAAAAATAGCCCTCAAGAATTTACAACAAAATAATAATTTGATTATTACTAGAGCAGATAAAGGGGGTGCTACGGTAGTGTGGAGTAGAATAGATTACAATAATGAAGTGGAGAAACATCTTGGTGATGCCACATCTTACTGCAGCCTCCCATTGGATGCTACAAGAGGCTTCAAAGAACAGATAGATGATGTATTAAAACAGGCAGTTTATGGTAGGGTGATTACTGAGGCTTTGTCCACACAGCTAATGGTTGATGATCCTAGCCCTTAGTATTTTTATCTGGTACCCAAAATCCATAAGCAAGTGATTCCTCCCCCAGGGCGTCCAATAGTGGCAGGATGCGGTTCTTTGATAGAACCATTGTTTGAATATTTGGAATGGAAACTTAAACCCTTGTTGCATATGTTACAGCTCGTATAAAAGACACAAATCTATTTTTATTGTTGATGAGTGATTTAAAGATTTCCACAGAAACATATATGGGCACTTTAGATGTGCGTGCTCTATATACGAGCATCCCCCATGAGGCAGGTATAAGAGCAGTTAAACATTGGATGAGGATGTCTGGTAGATACGATGAGGTGGAGATGGAATTTTTGTTAACTTTATTAAAATTGGTATTAGAGCATAATTCCTTCACCTACAATAAGGCATTGTACTTACAGATAAAGGGTACAGCGATGGGTGCAACATTTGTACCCACATATGCAGACCTTTTTATGTTTTTTTTTTTTGAATATGAAGTAATATATAGTAGCAGAAACAAATTTATGGAAAATCTTAAAATGTGGCGTAGATATCTGGATGACTACAGGGTTATTTGGGCAGGGGACACCCGAAAATGGCATGAATTTTTGGAATATTTAAATTCCAATGACTATAGTATTCATTTGGTGGTGGTGGTGCGGTAGCATTGTCACCTCACAATAAGTTGCTGTCCGGTTCGATACTCAACTAGAGCGTCTTCTGTGTGGAGACATACGTGAATGGGCGTACCTTCGTTGAAGGTTGTGCATTAGGCCTGGCAAGCTGGTAGATAAAAATCAACTGTCAATCATTAGCGGACCGGAGTTCCGCTGTGGTGGCCCCTAACCAGGAAAAGCCGAAAGACACAAACAAATGGTATTCATTTTAGTGGTAAAATTGATTTACACACAGTTGAATTTTTGGATGTGAAAGTTATTAAAGCCAAGGATGGCACAATGGACACTACTTTGTATAGGAAGCCTTTCTCCAAAAATTCATTATTGCATGCCAACAGATGAGTTTTGGGTACAGGCAAAACAACTAAAGGCAAGATTTTTAGCTAGGGGATATGACCATAAAGTGGTGAATGAATCATTAAAGCAAGCGGGGGTTCAGTCTAAGACTCATTTATTGCAGGATAAAGTGCGAACCAATATCACTACAGATGACCAAATAAGGTTCATTACAAAGTATGGGTCTAATATTTTCAAGATTAGACATATTATAGCAAAACATTGGCATATATTGAAATCTGATCCATGTTTTGATACATTGTTAGGTAATGATTGTAGTTTTGGTTTTAGAAGAGGGAGAAATATGGGAGAACATTTGTCAGGTTTTAAAAAGGGATATGTAAAGCAGGATAATAACACAAACTCTATAGCGGTAGGGAGCACCTATTGTGGGCACTGTATATATTGTAAACGAATATCTAAGACCAAATCATTCACCTCTGTTAACACTTCAAAAGTGTATGATATCCATCATTTGATCACATGTGCAACTGAATGGGTAGTCTATATGGCAGTTTGCCAATGTGGCTCCTTTTATATAGGGTAGACATCTCTTAGCTTTAAACGACGCATAGCTTTACATATTAGTGATATAAATTGTCGACAGAACAGAAGTGCATTATATAAACACATATTGGTGAACCCTACAGCACATTTTTGGGGGGGGGGGCATAGATAAGGTGGTAGGTGATAATTTATCAATAATACATAAACATAAAATTGTCATGAAAAAAAGAGAGACAATGGATAGTTAGTTTGGGAGCCCTATTTAAACCTGGGCTGAATGATCACTGGTAACCTAGGCTATAATTTATTGGATTTTTGTATATAAATATAGAGTATTTTTTCATAGAAATAATGAAGGATAAAACTTGTTTCACATGATGTACTATGTGTAAAAAATGTTGTTCCACAAATTTCTTTTATGCGGGGTATATGTATTTATGACAAAGGGCAGACTTTTGCTTTAAATGAATGTGTATAAATAAGGGGGAGGGCACCTTCCAATACATGCACTGATGACGCTAAGACAAAACCTGGTTTGCTGGTGAGTTGACTTGGCCTGTCAGCCATTAAAGTTGGGCTATGCATCCATTCCTGGACTCTATGTTTTTCTTCAAGGATGATGGCTATTTATGCTGGTTTTCATTGAGTAACATATATATATATATATATATATATATATATATATATATATATAAAACGTTTTTCTACTGGTTTATTTGCAGGTTACAAGGAGACATGATTCTTGAGAGACAGGATATTAGCAAGTTTCTCTTCATGTTATCTTAACAATGCTGATATCTGCAGGGTTTTGTAAGGCTTAATTTGTCTCAATCATGCTTAATATTTTTATAGTGTTGTAAAAATCCTTATTACTGTCAGTTATTGTCTTGAATTTTTCAACTTGAAATGATAATCAATGCCTAAACATTTTTTTCTATTATTCATATTATTTGTAAGAATTCTTCTTATTCTCTGTTTGATCTCCTAATGATCTACCTGAGGTCTCTAGTTATCTGGCATTTTTATTAAAGGTGTTGTTGTCTCACTGGTCATTTTGGAGGTCTGCATTCCTGCTTTTTTATGTCTTATTTTTAACTTCATCCTATTGTATCTCCCAAGCGATTCCTTATTGGCTTCATGTATTTTTCACCTCTGCTTATCTATCCTATTTTTTTTCTTTAATTCATAGCTGTTAAACTACTACTCCATACCCACTTCCATAGCTGATACCCACCTCTTTGCAATGTTGTATATTTCAATAAACTCTGAGATTTGACCCAGACAAATAACTGCAACCAAGAACCAATAAAGGCAGTGTCAGTCCATGTACATTCCTAATGCAGTTGTACTTACTGCTTAATGCATAATATATAAGCTATAACTTCAGTATTACATGCCTCATCGTATAAGCTAATTGTAAGCTTGGCTTGCATGCAGTAATAGGATTTTAACTAGTGGCTAAACTCTTCCAGTAACTTGTAGCTTTAAGATATGATTTAGGTCTTGTTAATGCAAATATTTTCTAGTCTCTTTCCATACCCACACCTTCAAAATTATCTATTGGAAAAGTCTCGTAGTATTATATCATTTCTTGTTAACCAGGTGTTCCTATTAAGACATCTCTTAAACATATAAACCCTCCACTTATAGTGTAACCTACATTCCTATTGAAATTTTAAACTAGGTTTTAAGTTAGACTGTGCCCTTACCTTAAATAACAAGTATATTTCATAGCTCTCTATTATGCTTTATCTTGAAAATATACAGAACTAAAACCCCATTTAGCTTCACAAAATGGACATAGATTTTGCATCTGCTGCTGCAGACTCAGTAATATATGTGCATGTGTGTATGTGTGTGTGTGTGTGTGTATATATATATATATATATATATATATATATATATATATATATATATGAAATACAAACTACAGCCTTACTGATTAGTTTCATTTACTCACTTGCTGTGACCTGGTGCAGCCCACACTATTTGTCTTTGTGATCAGGCTTATTCAAATCCCCAATTTCCCACCCACTGCCCTTCATCTACATTTCTACTTAGCTTGCTCCACTTATACTTTTGCACCTATCCACATAGTTACCTCATACTCTGTTTATAATAACCCACCCCTGCCTTCACATAACCTTTTCTTTTACCAGTCACATTCCCTCTTCTTACTTCTGTCCTTGAATTACAATCACAATAACTGACTCCTTGCAAACTTTCATATTGCTTTTCTCCATGATACTGTCTCTTTCTATTCTGTGACACATAGCTTTCATCTATAAAACACTACTTTATACAAATAGCATTACTATCACATGCTCTTCACCCATTTCTAAATGCAATCCAAGTTACTCAGATCTCTCCAAGTTTAACATTACAATCTTAAACGCTCCATAAATTAAGCTTCTTCATACCAAATCCGATACCCTCACTTTCAATTTCAGACTTTTATTAAAAAAACAATTTTATCTTCATTAACAACCTAATACCTATTTTTCTTCTATCTCCTTTTCTGGAGACATACACCCCATTCCAAGTCCTTCTCTTTAACAATCAACTACACCCCACACCAAAAAACTAAACTTGGTCAGAATTAACTTCAAAAGTATCTACAATAAAATAGCTGAATTCCAACCTTGATGCCATAGAAACATGTCTCAAAACACTCCAAAATATTACCTCACAGCTACAGTATAGAGCAGACAGAGCTTATAAAAAGCCAGTAATAAACCATTGTTTTACTCTAACCATCTCAATTTTACTTCCTACATAAATCCTATTACAAAATTCGGTAATCCTGAACTATTTATCACCCTCTTAAAAGTCAATAATACAAAATGTCTGTGCATAGTAATAATATATATTTTCCCCCAGGCCAAAATATCCCTGTAGTAGAGGATAGCCTATTCCTGATGTCTATTACAATTTTCACTGAAACCATCATTTTAGGTGGTGATCATATAAAGTGTCTTCCCAATCAATAGCAAAAATAATCTCTTTGGATTTTCACAGATCATTACAACATCAACTAGATACAACAAATTTACATCCAAGACTCAATATTAGATTGGATTATGGTCTCTGACCCAAGTAAATTTACCCTAGCTGGCACCCTCCCCAGTAACCTAAGTGACTATCTACCAGTATATGCTCATAAATATGCTCCACATTTCCAAAGAACATCACTATAAAACAATCTGCAATCTAACTAAATCCAACCAACACTCCTTTCTTACTATTTTACAGTCTATCAACCGGTCTATTCTACAGACCCTACATCTAGATGATGCTGTAACCCATTTCAATTCTATATTTTTTAATATTTTTAAAAGCTTAGTTCCCTTTATCCCCAAAATAATAAAATTCAACTATCCTTCATGGTTAACAAACCCAGCTAAATAACTAATGTCAAAGACGAATAAGGCCTTTCTTTCTGTATTAGTCCGTTATACAAAACTGGTACTACAAACATGTAAATTGTTACTTTGTGTCAGACTAGAGGAATGTCATCTTTGTATACATTTTAGATTATTCTGGAGTTTTTGACTGCTTTATTTATTTTAAGTGTATATTTTGATGTGTTCTGGAGCTTTTCTCCACAGGACTCCTCTGAAAATGGGTTCTTTTTCAGACCCAATCAGATATTGCCGGTAAACAAATGTATTTATGTATGTATGTATGTATGTATATATGCATGTATTTGTTTGTTTTGGTCAGACTGTAACACACTTGTAAACTGCATATAAGCCTTGTAAAACCTATCATTGTTTTTATTCAGGGAAGAGATAACAGTGCTGCAGAAAACTGTGTATATGTGATTGAAATGATGTATAAGATTTGTGTTTTTTTCTGTACAGTGTATAAAACGTATATAAAATCTGCAGCTCTGCTAGCAACTGCATTCTTCTGTGAAAGTGAATCAACTGTATATAAAAAATATAAAATGTACAACTGATATGTAAAACTGAATGAAGGAAAATGTAACTATTTTGCTGTAGGGAGTAAATTGAAAGACGTTGTGACTTTCTATTTGGTTGAAGGGCACCTATGCTGAGTGGGTAATTGCTTTTCTGAAAATGTAATTAACTTCATCTATTGTTCCTTTGTGAAGGATTGTTACCAAGAAGACAAAAAAATAACTAAAACAGGACAGAAATGGCTTCTCCAAGGTATTACCTTATGATAAGTTTCCAGAAAGTACCATGGGTTGTGGTTCACTGAGAGATAAAGGGTTTGAAAGAATTGTGAAACAGTATGCCTCCCACTGTGGACCCATTACAAATCATCCCTCCAAGGGTCAGATGAATGGACCCTCCCTGCAGTGACTGTTGAACTGGCAGCAATAATTTTATTTTCTGCAGTGAATGTTGCACAGGACATTGGCAAGCTGGTCCATACTCATCACTATATACCTGTTAGTTTATTTCTGCATTTGTGTATCCGCATGTTATATGCTGAAATTTAAATAATGTAGATAGGGTCCAGTAACCCTTCCAATTGGATATTGCTTCTAATGGTCATTCTTATTTTCTTGCTTTCTCAGTGCAATTACATATTGTTCTGCATATTTGACTTTTAACTATATTGTCCAACTCCTTCCTTTATAAGTAAATTATTTTTTATTTACCCATATTTATAAATTGTGGCTAATTTATTTATTTACTTGTTTATTAGCTGATAAGAGGGCATTAACTGTGAATATTGACTAGTTGCTGGTATCTTCTTCTGATTAGCCAGACTTCTCTGCCATTAATTACCATTTGTGTTCAGTTATTTGCCTTATTTCTCAAGAGCAGAACAGTAATTGAAGTTCTCTGGTCAGATAATCTAAAGTGGTGGCAATATTCTAGCTTGGACTAGGACAGAAGGCTGTAGTACTGTGAAATATTGCCAGCTTTCTGCGGAAAGTATTAAGTGTGTGTGTGTGTGTGTGTGTGTGTGTGTGTGTGTGTGTGTGTGTGTGTGTGTGAGTGTGTGATTGTAATAGTTATTCAAAGTACAGATGATGGAAGGATAGGAGCACTGTGAAGCAGTGAATCTCCAGAGATAAGTGTGAAAGGGGTCTGGGAAGCTAAGCCCGATACTTCTGATTGGTAGATGTTCAGTAAAAGCCCTATTCTTGGGTGAGAATTGTGTATGTCCATAATTTTGCGCAACAGTACATATTTCCTGCATGATATTAAGGCCAAGCTTCACTTAATGAGTTGCTGATTCATTAGTGTGGAGGGGGGGGCAGGTATGATTTCTCCGCACAAGTTTGGTAGATATACAGAAGTGGGAAACTATGGACATTTAAGCATGACTACTATAAGGTAAGCAACGATGAAGCTGCTAATGAAGAAAAATCTTGCTGCATACTTGGAATTTACTAGCATACCGAATCCAAAGAATCATGCATGGATTCACAACGGTAAAGTCATATCAGAGGAATCTATCAAGGGTAGAGCCATGACAAGATCTCTAGATTCTAGAATAGCATTTCACATACTGCAATCCCAAAAATTAATAGAAACACTGGAGAGCTTTGGAAACGGTCATAAAATGACAGCAGCATATAAATGGTTTCATAGTTATAATATAGGCAACAGAAGTAAGAAAGGTAAAACTGGTGAGATACTGCTAGGCTGAGTATTAAAGCTAATCCTCTTTAATGTCTGTATTAATGGCTGGACTAGAAGGTAAAAATTGTTCCTTGCAAATGGTAAGTATATGCTTATAATACTGTTTACAGAAATTATGAGGTGAAGAGGCTGAAATAAGACTTAGAAAAGACAGAATAATTGTCTTGTGTTTGCCAGCTAGAATTTGTTCCAGATGTGGTTTTACCTTCCCACTTGCTGGCCATCACTCCCCCTTCCTTTGTGTCTTGGCTCATTTGCTCCTTGGCACATGGCCTTTGACTCAGGGTAAGCAAATTGGAGAGAGGCATTACCCAACCATGGATGAAGTCATGGACAACCCCAGCCCTTCCATTGCTGCTACTTCTCCTATCCTGTCAGAAGGCTGATTTCCTCAGGAAGTTATTGCCACAGTCATCTAGGCTATATCCAATGAGACATAATCCCCCCTCCAGGAGGCTGACGTGAGCTTCTGCTCATTGTAAAGATGTGCTCTACCTTCTTCATGTGCATGCATTATACTACACATGTACTAATGAAGACTAACATCAAGCCACAACATGATGTAGAGGGATGCTACCCTGACTACGCAACTTGGGTTGTATGGCAGCTTAGGTGTCTGAAGCATGCAGGGAAAGGATAGGCATGCCTTTCCTGTGGGAAAGGCACATGCCTGAATGCTCCTTATGTCAGATCCCTGGTGGAGGCTGGGTTCACATAAATGGTCATTTTCCTAAGAGGGAATAGGTGGAGGACACTGGCTGAGTCACCATGGAGTCAGGATGATACTATGCACATCCCCATTGAACATCCGCTCATTTCACATTTATAGGTATGTGCAATTGGAATTGGTAATGTTTGGGCTTAAGTTAAAAATACACTGCAGCAGCAATATGACACTATACCAGGATGCCTCAGACTCCTCACTGACCTTGAGCAAAGGTTAGATTATAACTGGGATGGAATAGGAGAGCCTGCAAGACCTGGTGGATGAAGACAGACACTTGTGGCAGCTGATTGCAAGCTGTGGAGGCAAAAAAAAAGAAACAAAGGCTGACATCACCAGCTTGGCAGTGCCAGGCTCACATCCTCAGTCCTGTCTGATTTTGGTGCCATGCAAGCCCAATCAACTAACAAGACCTACCTCTCCCTCCGCTAGGATGAGGAAGCCAGCATTCCCCTGCCACCTCTTACAGTGCCTGCACTGGTAATCAAACTCAGGTTAGTTGGGTCATAGTAAAGGGTTCAGCATACTGTCACAGAGCTGGAATTATGGCAATTGGAATTTACTGCAAAAAATGCAAGTAATTCACCCTGGGAAGGAAAAGTTATTAAAAAATCATACACTACAGTAATGAAGTGTCTTTTAGAATGAGCATAGAAAAAGACTATGTATTGATGATTTTAGATGCATAAAAGGCAAACATTCATTCCAAGAAGACAGGAGTGGCGTACGGCAACTGTGGTCCCACTCCACAAAGGTGGTGCCTCTATGGACCCTGGTAATTACCGCCCCATAAGCTTAACAAGCCTGGTCTGCAAAGCTATGGAGAGGATCATAATGGAACTCATAAACAAGGACATAGGGGACTTGCAGACCTTGGACCCAACCCAGTTTGGCTTTGTCAAGGGCAGATCTTGCCTTTAGAACCTGGTCGACTTCTTCGAAACAGTTACCAAGGCCATTGATGAGGGAAAGGCAGTCCATACAGCCTACCTTGACCTTGCAAAAGCTTTCGACACAATACCCCACTCGGGTATCATAGAGAAACTTACCAGCTTAAATGTAAACCCATATGTCACAAGATGGGTTGCAAACTGGGTAAAGGACAGAACCCACAGGGTAAGAGTTGCTGGAGCCATGTCAGACTCCAAGCCGGTTACAAGTGGTGTCCCACAGGGCTCAGTCCTTGGCCCCCTATTGTTCGGCATCTACTTCTCAGAAGTACAGACAAACATAGGAAGACTATGGCTGACAAAGTTTGCGGATGACTGCAAACTGGGTGCCATAGTGGATAGTGCATCGGACACAGACATCCTTCAGAGGGGTCTCACGGAAACTGATAGCTGGTGCCAGAGCCATGGCCTGAAGTTAAATGCAAAAAAGTGTATAGTCATACCCTTCGGGAAAAACAAGGTAACCCCAAGCTACCATATAGGTGGCAACCCACTAAGCACAGAAGAGGTTATCAGGGACCTGGGTACCCAGGTTGACAGTGGCCTCTCGTTTGACACTCACGTTGCTAAAGTGGTTAGAAAGACCTTCTACATTGCCCATCTGATCATGAAGGGATTCACATCCAGATCAAGTGAGGTCATTGTTCCCCTGTACTCTTCACTTATCAGACCAATGATCGAGTACAATGCCCCATTCGGGGTGTATCTCACCCGACACCTTCAGCAATTGGAGAGACCCCAAAAGTTCCTCACAAAAAGGATAAAGGGACTCCAAAACCTGTCATATGCTGCCAGACTGAAGAAACTCCAACTCTATTCAGTTGCATACCGTCTGCTCAGAGGTGACCTGTGCCTGACATACAAGGCCATGACCAACCCGGAATTAATGGACATGCTCCACCTCAAAAAATCCAAATCCACCAGAACCACTAGAGCAAGTGACTTAAACCTTAACATGGATATAAATAGGACGTGCTGGAGGGATAGATTTATCACCCAGAGACTCCCCATGCTGTGGAATAAAATCCCGGTCCATGTGAGGCAGAGCACCTTGCTGGCTCTGTTCAAGAGAAATCTTGACCGGTGGATGGGAGATTGTAGGTTTACCCCGGGAATCATCTCTGTGTCTCTGCTGGACAGAGGCACAACAAATTAATGGGCACATTATTTCTAGCATAAGGGGTGGCGTAAGGCACGTAACTTTGTGCTAGGCTTATAAATGCCTTAGGGCAGATAGCCTAGTATAAACCTATGAACCTATGAACCTATCAAAGGGGATCCAGTGTCTGTCAGCCTGGGATGACATGCCCGACAAGCCACGCTGCTTCACTAGAGACAGCTTACACCTGTCACCCTTAGGCTTTCGAATACTGGCCAAGGCTCTTGCCACCCCCATAGTGCTTTTTTTAGGCAAGGCTCAAAAGACAAACCCACCACCGTAAATAGCACAAGTAACAAAAAACTGAGGGTAATGCTACTCAATGCCAGAAGTCTAAACCTCAAAATACACGCACTCGAGGCACTCCTCAGTATGGAGAAAATCAATATATGTGCGGTAACAGAATCCTGGTTTAAGGCTCCAGAGAGCACCCCAGCACTACCAGGCTACAACTCATACCATACATTTCAGCCACTAAACCCGGACCGAAATACAAAAGGTGGGGGGGAGTATCCATATTCATCAAGGATACCCACACCTCCAGGCTAGTGGCACAGCACGATGCTTTAGAGATCATCCACATGCAAGTAACAATGGGCAAAACTGCTATTCAAATTATAGCTTGCTACAGATCACCCACCATGTCCCAGGACCCCCACTCCTCATTCCTGGAAACACTGGGAACCTTAAAGTTCCTACCAAACACCCTGATATTGGGTGATTTCAATTACCCAAACATTAACTGGGAGAGCTACTCAAGTAAAAACTCCCTTGCCCGACATTTCCTAGAATTTATAAACTCAAACGCCCTGGATCAATTGGTCAACACCCCCACCAGAGAACATATTGGACCTGGTCATCACCAACATGGGTGACCGGTGTTCCACACTGGAGGTCAACCCCTTGCTGGTTAGATCTGACCATAAACTAATCACTCTGGATATCCACATTCCACTACCACCCCCGGTCAAATAAACCACTGTGAAAAACTTTTCAAAAGCAAACTTCACATTACTTAGGACCGAGGTGGGAAGCTTTAAAGCACCCATGCTAAAGGATAATGCTGGCCAAGCTGCAAAATCCTTTACTAATGCACTCTATGGGCACCTACAAGAATGCATGGATCATGCTATCCCAAATAAAACCAAGACTCACTCCTCCAAGAAAAGGAAACCAGTCTGGTGGACCCCTGTCATAAACAAGCTATACAGTAGAAGGAGGAAACTAGTACAGAAAAAAGTAAAATCCTAAGAAGGGAAGACATCCTTGATTAGTATCAGCAAGAAACTATGTTCCCTCATAAAATCGTCCAAGGCTAGCTTCGAAAAAAAAATTTCCATGGACTCCAAAGATAACCACAAGGCATTCTTCAGCTATGTCAAGAATCTAAGTGGCAATTCTCAGATCTGCTCGGAGTTAGTGCACAATGGCACAAAATACACTGAACCGACTGATATAGCCAACATCCTGGCAGACAGGTTCAGTGCAAACTTCATCCTCCTCTCATCCCCAAAAGGACCCATAACTATACCAGAAGATTGTAGTGCCCCTGAAATCACAGATATTCAGGTTAAAACAGCCCTATCCAAAGCCAAAAACACAGCATCAATGGGACGAGATGGTGTCCCAGGCTGTGTCCTACACAAGCTCAAAGATGAACTAACCCCTCACCTAAACACACTGTTTAAACTCAACCTCCACAGGCTACATGCCCACAGAGTGGTGCACAGTAGCAGTTATTCCGCTCCACAAAGGTGGAGCCACAACGGACTCTGGGAACTATCACCCTATAAGCCTGACTAGCTTGGTCTGCAAAGCTATGGAGCGCATCATCATGAATCTCATTAACAGAGACACTGGAAACCTCCAAACACTGGACCCTACCCAGTTCGGCTTTGTTAAGGGCAGATCATGCCTTCTAAACCTGGTGGACTTCTTTGAGACGGTTACCAAGGCTATAGATGAGGGAAAGGTGGTCCACACAGCCTACCTAGACCTTGCAAAGGCCTTCAACCTCATTCCCCACTCAGGTATTATAGACAAGCTCACCAGCCTGAACATAAACCCCTACATCACAAGATGGGTTGCAAACTGGCTCACGGACAGAGCCCACATGGTAAGAGTTGCGGGAGCTAGGTCTGACTCTTAACTGGTTACAAGTGGTGTTCCCAAGGGCTCAGTCCTAGGACCCCTCCTGTTCAGCATATACTTCTCAGAGGTACAGGCAAGCACAGGAGGACTATGGCTGATCAAGTTCACAGACGACTGCAAACTAGGGGCTATAACTGACTCGCCGGCTGACACAGACATCCTCCAAGAGGGTCTCACTGAGACAGATACCTGGTGTCAAAACCATGGCCTCAAGCTAAATGCCAAAACGTGCATAGTCATCCCCTTTGGAAAAAATAAAGTACCCACAAACTACCACATAGGTGGTAGCCCCCTAAATACAGAAAACATAATAAGGAATCTGGGGACCCAAGTAGATAGTAACCTCTCCTTTGATAATCACATTGCCAAAGTGGTTAGAAAATCCTTCTTTGTTGCCCACCTAATCACAAAAGGGTTTGCATCCAGATCAAAAGAGGTCATTGGGCCCCTCTATGCATCATTCATCAGACCCATCATAGAGTACAATGCCCCATTTGGGATGTACCTTACAAGACATCTGCAACAACTGGAAAGACCACAGAAGTACCTCACCAAGAGCATCACTGGCCTCAAGCAGATGCCCTATGCAGCTCGACTGAAGAATCTCCAGCTGTACTCAGTTGCATACCGCCTACTCAGAGGTGATCTCTGCCTGACATACAAGACCATGTCCAACCCAGAATTGATAGACATGCTCCACCTAAAGAAAACCATATCCCCTCGAGCCACACACTCCAGGGATCTAAACCTCACCACAACAATAAATAGGACGTGCTGGAAGGATAGATTCCTGTCCCAGAGACTTCCCATGCTCTGGAACAAATTTCCAATCTACATTATGCAGAGCTCCTTGTTAACCCTCTTCAAGAGAAACCTTGACGAGTGGATGGGAAACAGAAAGTTTACCCCAGGGATCACTTCAATGGCTCTGTTGGACAGAGGTACAGGGAACTAATCTAAGGGGGCAGCGAAAGCCAACACATTCTGGCTAGGCTTATAAATGCCTTCGGGTAGCTAGCCTAGTACCTACCTATGAACCTAAAAGACTTCCCATATTGCTCATGAGTCAATACCTTTTCCAAAAAGAATGAAAGCATAATTCTAAATTAGAAAATAAAGTTTTAAAACTTGTCTGTTTTATATATATATATATATATATATATATATATATACATATGTATAGATATATATATATATATATATATATATATATATATATATATATATATATATATATATATATATGTATGGTTCTCCTTTATAATCTCGAAATGTTGAAATCTTGAATTTCAGTATCTCAAGACCATAAAGGCGAACGTTCAAAATCCCAAAACCCAAAACCTTGAAATACAAAATACCGAACATATACAAACCTTACACCAAGCAACACATACACTATCCTACCCACACTACAACACATTAAACAACAAAGCATTCACAAACACAAAAACAAAAACCAACACACCTACACTAAGTATAAGCAGGGCTGCACCCCCCTACTTATATATACTAACTCCGAGATCGCGCAAACAGGAAATGACAGCAAACTCACACCCAGACATTCTACAGTCCCTCGCACATACACACACACATATCACACATATACAAACAGCAACACATCCAACACTTACACACTCATACACTCACCTACCTAACCTAACCCAACCCACACATACAACTTACAAACACACTCACATGCACTCAAACTCCCACCCAAAAGCCTCACTTACCTTAAATCGCACCCAAATCCACACATGACACCGTACATCATCCACATAAAACATTGCACGTAAACAAGTGTCGTGAATTTGAGATATTTGAATTCATGATTATGCACTTTCGCTATTCTAAAAATTTGCCTTTATGGTCTCGAGATACTGAAATTCGAGATTTTAGTATTTTGAGATTATAAAGGGGGAACTATATATATATATATATATATATATATATATATATATATATATATGCACACACAACTATATATGTCGTCTAGTACTGGTCCAGATGCATTGCTAATGAACATTATCCAGCCATCCATCTATCAACAACCCCTTTTCCCATTTTTGTACATCTCACACTCACACACACACACACACACACACACACACACACACACACACACACACACACACACACAGGGTCAGGGTGTTATTTTAACAGTGGCAATCATCTAAAGTCAAAGGCTCATGCCACCAGGGTCTAGCCCTGCAGTGGTTGTTCTTCCATACCGCACACTCATACCTATGGACAATTTAGAATGTCTAGTCCATGTTTGTGGAATGTGGGAGAAATGCAGACTATCCGTAGGAAACTCAGGTGAGCACAGAGAGGTCATGCAGACTCTGCACAGAAGGCACCCCAGCTGAGAATCAAACCACTGAACCTCTTGCTGTGCGGTGACAATGCTATCTGCTGCCCCACTGTAAACATTAATTACAAAAATCCTCAAGAAGTAAACCACAGCTATGGTATGAGCGTGCACTGTTGCAGAACTGTAAAATCAAATGAGTTCATGTAGTACAGTTATTTTAAATGTCATCCATCTATCTTATTAGCCACTTCATTCATTTCAGTATTATGAGGAGCTACGGCTTATCCTTGCAAGCTTCCAGAAATAAGGCAAGAACAGTCCTGGATGGAATGTTTGTCCCTGCAGAATGTTTCTGAAAAAACTGCAGATACCGTAATAGTGGAACTTTTAGTTCCCTAGTAACATTAAAAAGAAAATGTTATCACTTTTGCTTAATTCAAAGCATTGATACCACTTTGAAACATGCATCACTGATCTATCTAACTACAGCAATACAATATTTAACTTGAAGTGTAATTTATTACAGAATAAATTTAATACGCTTACCTCCACTTCTTGAATTAATTGATCTATTTTTTTACTGGTATAAAAAGGTGCAGGTTCTATATGCGCTATATGCCATTCCTCGCCTCTAGATGTAGAGAACAATTTATCATGTTTCTTCACAATTTTGGAGAAACCAGCAGAATTTAAATTCTGAAATGCAAATACAATGAATATGCATTATAAAACGTAGAGATGCTCCTAAAAGAATTTTGTGGCTAACATGTTATACTGGATGATTGTCTGATGTTATCACATTAAATATCAGTGTAAGCTTAAAAGTAAATTAAATTACAGTTATAGATACCTGCATAACAGCTGATCAAATTATTTATTTTACATCAAATGTAAAAGTCTTAATTACGTGTCCTTCTCAAGATCCCAGATAAAAGTAGCAATTTGCAGTGAATTGAACAGTATAACGTTTTTTGCATGATGTTCAGCTTCGTACAGGAATTTTTTTTGTTGTGTTTCCTGCCAGAAGTTACCATAACAATGTATATTATAAGGAATCTGATTGCACTTATCTGAAGTACTGAACCTGGTATCTCATGCATGTGAACATCACTTCCTCCTCATGTTCTGACATAGTAATAGCAGCTGGTAGACTGCATATTGGAGGGTGTCTGAATTTACATATTCAGGCTTTAGGTTTGCTTAACACAAAAAATTCTTATGAGCAAGGCAAAAGGTTGTCACTTAATTTTTTTGTGCATTTTGTGCAAATATGTCAAGAAATTATGTGTACCTATGTATGTCTAATCCTTGATGAATTGAGATATAATGAATAAATAAATAAAATATGGCATGCATTTACTTAGATGGAACATTTGCAAGTCAAAGTCAGCATGTTGATATTTTATGCTTTTGTGTTCCATAGCTTTCCTTGTTCATAGAATGTTCATAGATTAGTACTAAGCTAACTGCCCTTGCAACCCATTTTAAGCCTAGCCAATTATCCCTTGTGAGACTCAAACCCTGCACCTTGTGTTTGTAAGGCAAACACCTTAACCATTAGGCCACCCTTCTACTTACAACTGTGTTTTCCTGTATTGAAAATATTCATTTGTCTTAATGCTTTTTTATGTCCAGCTTCATCACTGCCCTTTCTGCTTCACAGTAACATGATAGCTTACACTGTTTTATATACTGACCCAAACATTTGTGTATAATTTGAAGATTTAAGCATTTGAAAATATAATGGTCATTGAAAATACATGTACAGAATTATGAAAAATTAAAAAGAGCTCCCCTATAATCTTAATATACCTTGATGGGAAATTGTTTTAATATATGTTTCAACAGGATGGTGAGTCAGTGTAATATGCTAATCACTACATTAATTTCCATCTGATCAACAGATGTAACGTACAAAGGCTGTATGAAATATTTACTGAAGAACAATTTGTGGTCAGGAAATTGTCCAATAATTTATACCAGAATAGACTGCTATGTGCAACAATATCACAAATATTTCCGTATTCCAGGAATCTGTTTTCAGGCAGTGGTTATGTTTCCCTCCATTATCAGGAATCATCAAGAGCAAGTTTTTGCAGCAGTTCTGACTGGAACAGAACCTTAACTATACCCTAGCTAGCTATCCTTTAAGCTTGTTTCCTTTTGTGAAATACTTTCATGTAATATTGTTGCTAAACATTTCATTATTAGAATGATATACCCATGAATTTTGTATACCAGTTGTAAACCAAATGCATGAAGGAATAAATTACTGCTTATGGGTTAAAAACTGAATTCAAAATTTCATTGACTTTACTTACTAGATCAAACATTGCTACATTCATGTAAGGACAGGCATGAGGCTTGAGCCCTGGATGTTTTAGGGATTGTATGCTAAAGTAATAATGAATTCCCACCATGAGTAAATCTTTATTTATCTATGACTGTCATGGTTTACCCATAAGGGGAAGCCAAATGGAAAAATGCACTGAATGTGGATAAAACTAACAGCTCCTATGGCTGGAATGTCAGTATTCTTAAATACAATAGGATGATTAAAAAAAAAAAAAAAAAAAAAAAAAAAAAAGAGGTTTCACTACTGTACCATTGTACCTTTTTTTGTACAACGAGAAGTCTTACTGGTGATCTTCTGGGCATATAACGTGCATTTGCACATCTTTGCACTTGCCTACAGAGATGGAGTACATTGCACAGGTACTTTTTTGTATTACTGAAACTGTGGTTGCATTAGCTATGGTTTGTTTGCTGAGAACATTTTTAAATGTTATACAGGAATAGTGACCATGCTAAGGAATAGTGAGATGGGATGAGATACTCTGTGGTGTACCTTTCAACCTGCAGACATTGAAAATAGGTAGAAGTACATCCAGCCAAAAATGTAGTCATCTAATTAGCATAACATTTGAATACCAAATAGCATATAACCCTCCGTCTTTCAGTAGGAATGTGGCACACTACTCCGAAACATGTTTTAAAAACAGAGTGTGGCAAAAATGGTGGAAATAAAAGCACAGTAGCAGATACTGCAAAATCTGTAGATTTTAATGAAATGTATTGCAAAATTCTACCACACAAAGTCAATTATTTTTGCTTCTGAAAAAGGGAGATGTAAGTTGTGCATCATCTTTCTTTAAATTTTTGGTGCCACAAATATATTGGTCATGTAGTGTGATTTTCTATGAACTACACTACTACATAAATTATGTGTGATGAGGGTGAATTCAGAAAATTGTGTGAAAAAGTAAATCAAGCCTGAAAATAGGGGGATACCTTCAAAGTAGGTACATCATGTGCAGGGATAAATCAGTCTGGAAAGTAGGAACATTTCTCCAAAACAGGGACAGTTGAGAGGTCTTCTCTGAGGTTCTGCAGTGTAGCAAGCTCAGTGACATTTTAAACAGCTTATACCAATAAGCTTTCTGCTGGTATACTAATAGCAGTGATCTGCAATTTTAAGCATGACTTACAGACTGTGACTTCCTCCATTTAGTAACTAAAGCTCACCAACAATGCTTGTTGTGTTCTCTGATCATTTATCAGCTAGATTTGTATATATTTTATAGATATTTCATAATTAAGGAAATTATATATTTGGCTGTTTTATAATTATGACAAGGATCATGTCTAGTGCATTTATTCAATTACCCTTTCTTAAGTGGGTATGAACTGATCCATGGAAGTTTTTCATCCACATCTACATGCCATAGAGGCAGGGACAGTTTACAAGATACAGAATGAATTATAAAATCAAATACAAACAGACTTGCTTGGACATACACTGCAGTATTACAGGGTAAAGAGTCTTAAAATTACATAATGTACAAGAATGTACAAACAATGCATCAACATAAACACATATGTTCATAAAGATGATAATCTAAGAGGTTATTGTACAATAGTATATAATATTGTACAATAATAGAAAATACAAGGCAATTGATTCATAAAACCATTTATGCAAATACCTACCCTTTGCTGTAACCCCTTCAGTGGTCTCAAAAATTCTAGTTATCAGGACAGACTATTTTCATACTCATTTTCTTATAGACCCCTCCATGGGGATCTGTGTCCAGCCATTTAAGCCATAAAAGATCCAGTCCTATTTGACCTTCTATTCCTTCACAGAATAAATGGCTCCTCAAATGCCAGGTTAAAAGAACTAAATCTTTATCAACAAATAAATAAGACACACTGGCATGATAGCTTCATAAATTAATTCCTCCCCACCTCTAGAACAAACTTTCAGTACATGTTAAGTAGAGTAGCACCTTTGTTAGCTTCAAAGAAAATCTAGATAATTTGATGGGCAGCCTCAAATTCTTCCCAGGTCTATCTTGTACTGCCCTCCTTGAGGCTACAGGGAACTTTTAAATACATGTTATTGGCTAGACTTCTAATGATCTGCAGACTGATTATCAAGTACTTAGCTGTGAACCTATGAATCCATGTGGAACCTGTGCACCGCTAGTGGTGTGAGATGCAAGGCATACATCACACAAGAGTCTATAAGAAACAAGTAAGGGATAGTGCCTCAAGCCTTTTAGGGTTTTTAGGCCACTAGTCCTATTAGTTAGGAACCTATGAGGCTTGTTTAGTGCTTAATGTGTCCAGAAAGCTACATCCTGAAGAAGGCACTGTACTCAGTAAGTGGTCTAATTAGTCTACATACAGAGGGATGATAACCTCTTTTGAATTAGATATGTCTTTTGATTTTAGTTCTGCTAAATAACAGGATTTTCTAACTACTTTTGCTATATAGTGGTCAAAGAAGACAAAATTTTTGACCCAAGTTCCAAGGTCCCTGGCTACTTTATCATTTGGAGTGGGTATTAGTTATACTTTATGTTGAGGGAAAGACTTATTTTACCAGATGTGTCAGTGCTGTATTTTATCACATTTAACCAGGGGAGATGTGGCAATAATATCAAGTTTGCAGTATCTGCATAATTACAGGTTTACAGGTAGTTACTAAACATGCAGTTCATGAGGCCATCGAGGAGCCTAGCCTACTTTGTCAGTTGCCTCAGAGCTCTGTCTGGTTAAGTAATTTTTTCAGAGTCACACAGTAGGCAAAGGTAGGCTGAGGGAATCAAACCCAGGAAACAGCTCACAGGCTTAATCCTCTGCGCGCACACACACACACACACACACACACACACACACACATATATATATATATATATATATATATATATATATATATATATATATATATCCACTTTTGAATCTCGAAATACTGAAATTTCAAATTTCAGTATTTCGAGACCAGAATGTCGAAAGTGCAGTTGTTCGAAACTGCACTTTAATGAATCTTCATTTCCCCAAAACCGCTGTAGGTGTGGTGCAGTGTAAAGTTTATTGTTTGCTGTCTCTTTAAGGGGCACTGTGTTCTGTGATTTCCATATGGCGGCCGATGTCTGGTTATGTATGGAGATTCAGGTAGATGTTTAGTTTTTTTAGGGTTTTGGGTGAGTTTTAGGTGTAGTTTTGGGTAGGTAGGTGAGAGAGTGTGTATGTTAGTGTTGAAAGTGGTGATTTTTGTACCTGTGTAGTATGTGTGTGTGTGTGTGTTATTAGTGAGTGTAAGTATGACCATGTGCAATGGGAGTGCAGGGTACATACAGGTAGGGTTTTTTTTTTTTCAAGTTAGTGTGACCCCAGAGTTGGTATATATATATATATATATATATATATATATATATATATATATATATATATATATATATATATATATATATACATACATATATATATATATATATAGGGTCTATATTAGCAAATCAAAAAACCCTTTAACCGAATTCCTAAACGTCGACACCTATAACGCAAACCACAAAAATCCTGAATGCACTAAACAGCGAAAAATAAAATAACGAACTGTCATAGTTGGCCAACTCCACCACCCGCTACATACTACCTACCAAAACAAAATAAATAAACCACATACATACACTAACCAAACCCTACTTCTAACCTAAAGTAAAGCACCAAAACCCTACTTCTAACCCTACACTAAACCCCACAAACACAACTAACTATTCACTATCCTTAACCCCTCCCTAACCCTAAGGTCCATAACTACCGCACATTTCCCCTACAGACATACACCCAAAACAAATAAATAATACACATACATACAGCTAAATAAAACCCTACTTCTAACACTACACTAAATCTTACATACATTACCTATCTGTTAACATACCTTAACCCACATCCTAACCCTAAAGTCCTTTCTATCGAACACTTACCTTACAGAGCTATACTGCAGATGGGCCAAACATTGCACTTTGACATTTCCATTTTCGCTGTTTCGGACGTTCGGCGTTTCTGTATTTCGTGCAATATGTGTCGCTCTTTCCATATTCGTGATTACGGTCTTTCGCTCTGCTAATAGGAACCCATATATATATATATATATATATATATATATATATATATATATATATATATATATCTATATATCTATATATGGATTCACTTTACAATCTTGAAATACTGAAATTGCGAATTTCAGTATCTCGAGACAAAAGTACCGAAACCACAAAATCATGAAACCCCATAAAACCGAACATCACAATACTGAAACTTCAAAAATCGAACTTTCAGTATGTGATGCTCTGATTAAAAATACACCCTCTACCACACAAGCAAACACACATATACAAACAATGAAAAAGCCAAAAAACAAATCCAAAACCACAGTCTGGAAGGAGAATCGAATGAAAATGCTGGAATGGAAAGAAATAGCGTAGTAAAAACTTTATTTCCGCTTTCGTCAACAGACTTCATCAGAATGACATAAACTGAAAAAACACCCATTATATACTCTAGTTCCTAACCAATAAAACAATTAATTAATTACACAATTAATCAATCAATTAACTTATCCAATCAAGTCTAAAAATAAAAAATAAAAAAGAAGAAAAAAATATATATATTTGTTAAAAATACGTTTAACTTTAAATAATTTAACATCAGTTAAAAAAAGAGGAAAGCAAACCTATTAATTCTTTGTCAATATTCAATCAAGACCCTTTCAAAAAACATTTAATATTAATGGTCTCGTTTAGACCTGGGGGCTTGTCAGCTTTTAATCTGACTTGCCAAAGTGTTTCCCTTTGTTCTACAAAATTTTTGTAATCACCACCCCTTAAGTCAGATTTAACAACCTCTACCACTGAAAAAACAAATTTTTTAAAATTTTTACAAATGACAGAGTGTCTAAATAAGACACTATTAACATCTTTGCTCTTAATATTATAAATATGTTCTCGAATACGAACATTAAGACTACGGGTGGTCATACCAACGTAGAACCCAGGGCAGGAACTACACAGGGCAATATACACTACCCCCTCAGTACGACAATTAACAAATTCTGGCACCATAAAAGTCCGGTCCATAGTATCTATAACAACAATAGGACCTTTAGAAATATATCTACACATGTTACAATTATTGCAGGCAAACATACCCTTGCGTTCAATATTTCTATTTTTCAAAGAACATTTATCAAATTCCAGAGCTTTTTTAATATTATATACATTCCTGTACACAAAATTAGGTTTATTGCCTAAAACTCGAAAAATATCAGAAATTCCCTCAATAATTTTCCAGTTATTCAGTAAAATTCTTCTAATTTGATCCCCATCTATACTCATTTCCAAGGAACAAACTAAATTGTCACATTTCACACTCCTAGCATGTTTGTTACTATACAAATTTTGAAAACCAGAATTTTGAATGTTTAATAATGCTGGATAAAACGAATGACGTTTGCCCCACACTTCACTTATAATGTTGTCCAATAATTCTGGTGGATAGCCTCTCTGAAGGAACAAATTTTTAATAAACTCTATCTCCAAAACAAGATCCCTATCATTTGAGGTCATCCGACATGCCCTAATAACTTGTCCTTTGGGAATGTTACGTATCATGTATTTGGGATGTGCACTTGAATAATGGACATAACTGTTCGTAAATGTCTTTTTTCGATGTATTTTACTTTTGAATTTCCCATCCAAAAAGTCCCACAAAACGCAAATATCAAAAAAATTAATCTTAAGACCAACATCACCTAGAGTAAATTTCAAAAAACAGTTCGACATATTAATTTCAGAAAGAAAATGATCAACAGATGTTTTGTTCCCTTCAATAATGAAAATCAAATCATCAACAAATCTCTGATAAAATAAAATATTAAAGCGGAAATAAAGTTTTTACTACGCTATTTCTTTCCATTCCAGCGTTTTCAAACACACATATACCTTCCTACCCACAGTACAACAAATCAAAAAAGCACACACGCACACACGCACACACACACACACACACACACACACACACACACACACACACACACACACACACACACACAAAAATACAAATTAAACCCACCAAACCTACATATAAGCAGGGGGGCAAGCCCCCTGCACTCCCCTTGTGGCATGCTGCACCCCCCACACCCTCACTACTTATATATACAAACTCTGAGGTCGCACTAAAAAGAAAAAGATACTAAACTCACTGCTACACACTCCACATTCCCATTGCACAAACACACATTACATGTGTACAAACACCACCATTTTCAACACTTACACACTCACACTCTTACCTATCTACCCTAACCTCACCTAAAACTTCCCAACACACTCACATACACTCATATCCCTACCCAAAACCCTTAAAAAAACACTTACCTTAATCTCCAGCTATAACCACACATCGGCAGCCATCCCCTATCCCATAGCACACCGCATTTTACAGACACAATAAACCACACGTCACATAGCGCACCACCACAACCGCGGATTCAACATTTCCAACTTCGGTCATGTGCAGTTTCTGGTAACTGCACTTTCAACACTTTTTTCTCGAGATACTGAAATTCGAGATTTCAGTATTTCGAGATTGTGAAGTGAAACCTTATATATATATATATATATATATATATATATATATATATATATATAAGTAGCAGGGTTGTGGGGGTGCATAATCATATGTTCATGTTACTTATTTTTAGTTTATTATTGCTTTTGTTTTTATATTGGGGAGGGTTGTGTTTTTACTTTTCTTTTGTGGTGTACGGTGTTTCAATGTTTTGGTGTTGCGTGGTTTTGTGTTTTTGCAGTTTCAAACTTCTGGTCTCAATATATGAAATTTGAAATTTCAGTATTTCAAGATTCAGAAGTGGATCCATACACACACACACACACACACACACACACACACACACACACACACATATATATATATATATATATATATATATATATATATATATATATATATATATATATATATATATATATATTATATATATATATATATGCTCTACTTTTCTCTCTGTACATAACCAATAACATCCGAGAAAGAGTGTGCAATGAGCCACAATGACAGATGTCATCTACTTCCATAAATTACACAAAATCAAAGGCAGCACCTCCTTCCAACATGTACCTCTGAGTGATCTCCAGTAGCCTCCATCATAGCCTGTGTACCCCATGTGAACCCAGCCCAGTCCTGATGAAAGAGGGGAAGGCACAACCCATCATTACCCCCTGCCAGCCGACCAGTTCATTTTAGTGAATGGGACACTAACCATGTCCAAATTAATCTGGACATAGAGCTTTATCAGTCTACACCAGCATACATGTTGGCCTTTTTAATGAATAGTAGCTTATGTAATGAAATATTATCATGCCTTTTCTATATTTTCCTTCACTATTTCTGGAATTCATATAGGCAATGATTTGTTGTTTGAGAGATGATTAAATGTGAGTTAACCATACTGTGATTTTACTTTTGCCATGTACTGGAGTAAAAGATAAGGAAAAATAAGGATTACATGCTACTTGATTAACAGCTTGTCATACAAAGCAAAATAATTTCTATTCAGTTTCTTCTGTGAGAGCAATATCACACAATAAATCCTGAATTATTATCACAAAACTACCGATGGTGGCAAATAAGACCTCTTTATCTTACACATTAAGGGAGAAATGATACTATGGGAATCAGACACTTTTGGCACAATACTCAAAGTGTAGTAGTCACTGTGAACAGCAAAAAGGAACAAAGAGGAGGGGTGAGTAAAGTAAATGGAACGGAAGGTGTTGAAAAAGTCATATGCAAGTGGATACTTTGTAGCATTTAACACAGGAGCAATTTCAAGCCAGTGCCAGCCAAATCAGAATAGCAGACCTACAGAACATGTCAAGGTGTTGCAGTGTACAGGTTTTTGGCATCCTGGACGGAGATATTTGAGAGCAACATAAGAGCCTGTGTGGACCACAGATTTGCTTTCATGAACCACCAACAGAATCTTGCTTTCTGTGAAACAGAAGGGCACACTGGATGTGTAGCCTCCCTCCTAATTTAGCTATCAATGAAGTCCCCTTCTTCACTTAAGGGAATCTGAACTCTTAATAAAGGGGATCTGCATGAATGGCAAGCTCCACTCCAACGATGGCTATAACTACTTTTCCTCTGCATCACAGCCTTCATCCTCATCACTCAGGCATCAGGCACAATGACCAAAATAACACAGGACAACTGTCCAAAATAAGGGACATGTGTCACTTACTGACACTGCATACATAGAAAACAGGTAAAATACAAGGAATTAAATTGGCATACATTTTTGAAGACTAAAACACAATTAATTGTAAGTAGCAGTGTTGTTTGGCGATTTAAATCCTCAGAGTTTTGCCTCAGAGTTGAAAACTATGTGAATGACCAAGCAAAATTATGAGACAAACATCAGGGGCATAACTCTCAAATGCCCTGATTTTTGCCTCATATTTTGGTCTGTTCCTCATAACATTTGCAGTTTTCTGGCAAACCATTGAGGATTGAAGTCACTAAATAATACTAAATAATGACATATATTTGAGTTTCAGACTTCATGTCCTTCAGAAAATATGTAATAAGGCAAAACCTGCTATTCTACCAACTTTCTAAGTTTATATGAGCAATATTTAAAATCCATCCCTATTTTGGGCCTTTGTCCCCCCCATTATTTCTATCTTTGTCTACATTTCTTGCACTGAGATGTTGAAAAGTATGATCAGGGTCTTCCTGAAAATAAGGGACATTTGAAAACTATGCATTGTGCTTCTCACTCGAAAGTAATTTAATGGTAACATCAGTTTAGAACTGATTTCCATATTTTTAAATAGGCACCGATATCTTTACAAACAATCTCCCAGAGTTCCATATGTAGATTGCCCTCCTCTCCCCTGACACCATGTTTGAAACTAAAACCTGGAGGAGATCTTATCACCAGAGTATAACTTGCTTAGATTAGACAGAACAAACAAAATTGCAGGCGCTGTGGCAACAATCTTCTTTAATACACCATAAATCCCACTCTACTTATAGCCCCCAGCTACTAAAACTGCTAAAATTCTTGTTTCCTCACTTAAATGTAATAACTGTAAGATCTTCTGCATCATTGCTGTTATCTGAGTGCATGAAGATAGCATAGATACTACACAGGAAACCTTCTCAATGAGCTTCAGCAAATAGCAAACAAACTATAATACTTGGGGACTTCAATATAGATTGGCAAATTATTATTAATGTCTCCAACAATAATATAGTCAGTTTATATGGCTTCGCTCAACTCATCTCCACTTCTGCTAGATACAGTGAAATCAGTAATAAAAACTTCACCATTGACTGGATACTCTCAAATTCCCCAAACAATATTCTCACTTTTGACTCCCTCCATGACTCTGTAGGGGATCCTCTCCCTACTTTTATTATTAGGCAGCTAAACTCTCAAATGAAACACCACTGCTATAATCTAGTACACAATCTCATATCTTTACACAAAAACACTGTGCTGGCCAGCTTAAGATACATTAACAGGAACTGCCTTCACACTCTCCCGTTAGATAACGCAGTCACATACTTTAAACATTTGTCTTCATCCTAAATAAACTTGCCCTACTAAGTAGCAAAAGATTTAAATCAAACTTTCACTGTGTTTGTTACAAAAAACAAAGGAGGCGATGGAAATACAAGCATAAAACCCAAGTGAGATGAATGTGGATAATGTTAATGCACCTAGTGTGAGTGAACCCTTCTGTCATTTTGTTACTTCATTTTGTTCCTATAGGCCTACAATTCACAATATTTTAAACAAAAATTAGAATATAATTAGGAGTAAACATAATATGGTGGACATCCTAGGTGATTACCCCAAGGTGATATATTGTAGGGGTGCAAACATCAAGAATATCTTGGAGAGTCAAGATAATTCATCTAGGGTTGGCAGGATGGTCCCTTGTGGCATGTGCCACCAGTGTTCTTACATTCTTGCTGTATCCAATATAAAAATACGTGACAAGGTTATTAAGATAATGGCAAGATATAGTTGTTAGTCTTGGGCAGTGGTCTATATTGCTGTGTGCAATTTTTGAACCACGTTTTATATAGGTAAGACCCAGCGTATGCTGGCACAAAGGATTTGTGAACATCATTATGAGATTAGACATCAAAATGAAAACAATGCACTATATAGACATATTAAGGCGTATCCTCAACATTCATTCAAGTTTGCCGTTTTACATCAGATTAAAAGTGATTCCCGAGGGGGTCCCTGAAAGTTATATCTTGGAGAAAAGGAAGTCTGGTGACAGATGTATTTGAATGCTAATGTCCCACCAGGCTTAAATGAAACAGTATCTATTTCTAGTTTATTGAAACTTAAGGTTTTTGGTAGATAGGGTATTTTATTTTATTTTATTTTGGATTTAGTACTACTCGATATGTGTTTTTTATGTTTATGTTTGTGTTTATGATTTATGCTTTATGAAGCATTTTAGGCAATATGCTTGGGGTTTAAACTAATTTATAGTACTGTTGGAGTTTGAAAACCATGGTGTGTAACTAATAATCTGTTTGATTGTCTGCTGGATTTAATTAGTTTGTGACATAATAGTATATAAATGGCTTTAAATTATTTAACATCTGATGAAGTTTGGTGATTACACCAAATGAAAGCGCTCACTTTGATAAAGAGTTTTTTTTTAGTTTTACGCTCGTCTTTCCATCGCTTGCTTTGTTGTTTTACAAGTTGTATGTTTTTTGTCTTTATTCGTTACATAATGAAAGAAAGAGAGAGAGAGTTTAGAATGCTTGAAAACAAACTAAAATTTAAAACAGCCTCCAAAACTATAAGTAACTTCAAAACACATAACCAAACTTCTCCTGGTTGATGTGCTAGTAGAAAGAATATCCGTTTTGATTTTGAACCCATTCCCATATCCACCATCAGGAAATACATTCTCAAACTGAAGTCAACTACATTTGCCCCAGACAAACTTCCAGAAGAGTATATTAAACTTGCAACAGACACGATAGCTAACCCAGTTTCTACTCTAATAAACAGAAAGAGTGAAAAAAAGGTATCTTCAAGTAATCCTGTCTTTCATTAATTTTATTTTGAGACATTTTCATTGTTTCCTCATAATACTACATACACAATAGGCTATAAAGCTTTATTTAGGCATATATGATGTATCTATGTATGTATACCTTTCACATCCTGATACCCTATACTCTAATGTTCTAAGTGAAAGCCAAAAAAAAATCACTTCAAGTGATCCTCGGTAGCTGTACCCCTCACATCATGACACCCTATGCTCTCACACTGTACATGAGTGCAAACACAGGTGCCTTCTCTGATCTGGTGTTCCTCCCTTCCCTACAGAGAACTGCCAGGTTATAATACCTTAACACTGTTTTGTCCCATAAAGGGAACATCATGAGATATGAAAAAAAAAAAAAAAACAGATTTTCCAATCATTGTCCTTAACACCTTCTTTCCTTCACCCAACCCTAGCTGTGCTTCTGTGTTTGTATGCTGACTTTTCATATGCACGTTGTCAATGGTTTTGTTTTCTTACTATTGTATAATCAAAAATCTTAGTTATATGTCATTATTGCATGCTCAAATTATTCATTATACTATGTATGATGCATGTATGTTACTTTCTCTCTCTCTCTCTGTGTATCTTGTGGAGCTTTTCTCCCTGGGCTGAAAAGGGCTTTACTGCCTAGCTGGAATTTCCTGGACAACGTAAATCAATCAATTAGTCAATCAATCAATAAATCTGTTCCAAAATATACCTCCGTATCTGTTTTATGTCCCAGATGTAGCAGTAAATGAACTCTACCAGTAGAGGGCATTGTTTTCTAAGGTAGAAATAGCATTAGTAACATATATGATAAAGAAATTGGTCACTAGCAAAAATCCTCATTGGTTTAGAAACAAAGCAGGGGTACTGTCTTCCAGCTCCTAATAGAAGAACACAGACAGACCTGAAATGGTAGCTGTAAAAGGTTAGAAATTAAGGAGAAGGGTACTTTCAGTTGGGATTTTGGTCCTTATTTAGATTCCAGTTCAAAGTAGAGTCTCTTCCACTCTGATAGCCTACTTTGGGCCATCTGAAAACTCTAGATTCAGCCTAATAATTGTAATGTTTGGGAAATTTTATAGCCTGGATTGTACCCTGTTTGGGTCAAACTATCTGAATAATCCTCTTGGAAAAGGGAACCAGTGGCAATATATGTAAAGCTGCTCTATAAAGTGAGATACACCTCTATAACTCATTTGATCTTTATTAATTAACAACAAATGGAGTAAGCAATAAGTGAAACTGTGACAATCTCAGAAGGTTAGGGTTGCCACCTTTTCAAATGCCCAAAGTGGGACATTTTTGGTACAAATGTTAGATTTTGCAGGCCAAAACATACCCACGGCCATTACAAAGTACAGAACTTTACTTTTTTGCCTAACTAAAGCTTATTCTTGTAGTATTTTAGTTGCTTATTCTGTTTCTTATAATATTTAGGTGTTTCAGATACAGAATAACTGTTTTATGTAACTATTAAATATAATGTAGGAAATCATTTTGTCCTAAAATCTCAGGACATTTGCCATTTTTACAATTTTTTTGCAGGACACAACTGCCCAAAGAGGGACTGCCCCTTGCAAAGTGGGACAGGTGGTAACCCTACAGAAGGTAGGATAGATGCAGCGGGTTTCATGTTCAGTCTCTCTGTTATGTATTCGGATTTGATGAATCAAGACTGGTATCTGAGCTCTAAAACCAGACATCTTATATTAAGAGGGCCACATGCACCCTTGTGGCAGAAGAGTGTAGCAAAAGACCCATCTGAGTTGGAGATTGTTGGAATAAGGCTCAGTATTGAGCATTTCCATTGGCCAGCTTGTTTGAAAATTGCTTAACTTAACTTGTATTTAGGCACCACATTTGCAAGTGCCTGTGCTCAAGTTACAGGAGCTGCTCTAGGATTGGTGTACTCTCTCTGATCTCTGGAGTGAATCCAAATGAAATCCAAGGCATCCTTTGAAACCTACAGAAAAATAAGATTTTTTCTTCATTGAACTGCACTTTTAAACTGTGTATTACTGAATTGCTGCCTATTTTTTATCTGTTTTTTAGCCATTTTGACTGTTTCAACTGTTTGCTGTTCGAGACTGTTTTTCCTGCAATTTGTGTCTTCTAGTACTTGTGTATTTTATAGCATAGACTAGATTCAGATTTGCTGAATCTAGACTATTTGGCATTACCTGAGCAGTAAAACCAGTCATCGTATATTAAAAGGGCCCCCTGTACCCTAATGGCAGAAGAATGTAGCAAAGGACCCATCTGAGTTGGAGATTGTTGGAATAAGGCTTAGTATTGAACATTTCCATTGACCAACTTGTTTGAGAATTGCTTAACTTGTTTTAAAAAAGTGTTCTCACAGTGTTCTCACAGATGCCACTTAAGCTGCGGGTTTATGCCTGTTTTAACACAGCTCTATAGAGTTTGGTGACCAGCCACTGCTCTACTGTCATCATCTGAGCAATCGTAGGCATCTGTTTGCATGTAGCACACCTTCAAGCAGCACTGAGCAGTGGTGGTAACCACTGGCAGTTATAGACGCAAAAGCAGATTTATTTTCCCTTAGAATCTGCCCATGCTCCAACTGAGGAGTCCCTTAAATTGCACTTAGCTGCTGAGGGAGCACCTCTGCTGGGCTTTCTACAGCATTTGCCACTTTAACTGAAATCTCCTAATCCCTAATAGTCTCATAATCCTTGAGAGCCCCAATAGTATAGACCCAGCATTAAGCCCCAATTAAACCACATCCTTCATCAATAAAATAAGCAAATTTACACCTAGTATTATGGATGGTCAGTTCTTCCCTGTTTCCCCTGCCAGTCTGATTGACATAGGTATCCTGAGGCAGTGTAGCAATTGCCTCATGTACACTGGCAACTCACTACTCCTAAACCATTCCAGCTCAATTTGTGAGAGATACATATACACTAAGAATTTGGAATCCTTGCTGTCTCATTCAAAGAACAGTGATACTGAACAGGTTGTCAGCCCACATACTATACCTCCTGCACAAACCATACTCTCAACACATAAGCCATCATATGTGGAGGTACTCACTAGAAATTTACCTAAACTCCAGAGACCTCTGAAACACAAGTATGCTACAGATAATACAGTACCTACAGCACTCAATACACATAAAACAGCAAGCACAAGTGTCTCACCAAATAAGCCCATAAGGCAAAGCACATCTAAACCAAATTTTTTGGTCATTGACAACTACATAGGGAGACACACATGTCCCACTCATCAGGCTGGACAAGGAGAAGGTTACGGTCAGCTGTCTTTCGGGTGCCAAGATCCACCAGATCACACACGCACTCAAGTCTCTCCACAACAAGTACCATTATTATTCCATCATGGTTCACGCTGGTGTGAATGACTTAAGTCATACCTCACTGAACTATATGAAGAGAGACATGACCGAGCTCTCTGAATATGTGTCTTAGGTAGGTATGTGCCTTGAGCAGCATACTACCTTCACCTAAGATGATACCACAATATAAAATAAAATTATTGACTTCAACAATTTAATTAGTTACTGGTGTCAATCTAAAAGGATCCAGTACCTGTCAGCCTGGGATGACATGGTAGATAGAACATGCTTTGCCAGAGATAGCCTTCATCTGTCACCTCTGGGATTTCTGTTATTGGCTAAGGCTCTTGCCTTCCACATAGTGCCTTTTTTAGGTAATGTCAGAAAAACAAAACTCCTGACATAAAAATATCTTCAAAAAGAAACCTCAGGGTTATGCTGCTAAATGCTTGGAGTTTAAACCTAAAACTGCACTCACTGGAAGCAGACTTCACATTAGAAGATGCTGACAGCTGTACAGTCACAGAGACTTTGTTTAAGGCTGTGGATAGCACCCTGGCCATACCAGGTTATATTGCCTTCAACACATTCAGACCACAAACTGAAAGTTGTTGTTCTTCTTTCGGCTTTTCCCGGTTAGGGGTCACCAAAGTCCGCTAATGATTGGCAGTAGATTTTTATGGTGCCAGCTCGATGCCCAACCTTCAACAAAAGCACACCCATTTAAGCATGAATTTCGAATGCCACTCGACCATGGGGAGGACATGCAGACTCCACACAGAAGGCGCTCCAGCCAAGAATTGAACGCAAGAACCTCTTTCTGTGAGGCAACAACGCTACCGCTGCACCACTGCAGCTTCAGTGTGAGAACTAAAAGAGGTGGAGTATCAATATTCATCAAAGATAAATACACCCCTAGATGGGTTAAACAAAATGATTCCCTTGAACTAATCCAGGTCAAACTGACTGTAGGTAAGACCCCTCTCCAAGTTAGTGCTAGTTGTAGGACCCCTTCCATGAACCAAGATACCCATACAGCATATTTTGATCTATTTGAATCACTCAAGATACAACCAAACAGCCTGGTTTTAGGTGACTTTAACTATCCATCCATAGATTGGGTAAATTATACATGTACTAACAAACTTGCCCAAACGTTTTTCAACTCCAATGCCCTGGACTAGTTGGTTGACACCCCCACAACAGGCCCAAACATTCTGGATCTGGTGCTCACTAACATGGGCGATCGTTGTACCACCTCATGTGTGCAGCCCTCCCTAGTGCGGTCTGATCATAAATCAGTGTAATTAGAAGTAACAATAACATCTGATACCCCATTACCAGAAACTAGACTTAAAAACTTCTCCAAAGCCAATTACAACCTAATACGTGATGGCATTAATAGCATCATAGCTCCTGCCCTCACTAATGGCATGGACACCTATACTAGGATTTACACCAATGCCTTGTATAGGCATCTGTACAAATGTATTGACTCAGCCATACCTGATAAGATCAAACAAGATCCTCAATAAAGAACAAGCCTGCTTGGTGGACATCCGCCCTTAATAGGTTATACAACAAGGGAAAGAAATTGCTGTCCAGGACGGGAAGGAATGGTCTCTGAATTGGAAGTATTCCCTCCTTGGCTTAATCAAGCAAATAAGACACCTTGTAAGGCATTCTAAAGCTCCCCCTGTCTCTGCTGCATATCCCCAAAGCATCCCTACCACCTGACCTCCACCTAGTATCTCCAAGGAGCAGGTCATAAACGCCCTCTCCAAAGCCAAAAACACAGCCTCTGTAGGACCTGATAATATCCCAGGTTGCATTCTAAATGGATTAAAACAGGAACTAGCTGCACCGCTGGATACTCTTTTTAACCACAGTCTAAGCACTGGTTTTGTATCTGCTGAATGGAAAACAGCAACCATCATCCTGCTAAATAAAGGAGGCACCTCCACAGCCTAATCTAGAAGGCTATGGAAAGAATAATCATGGACCTTATCAACAAAGATATAGGAGACCTCCAAATGCATAACCCAACCCAGTTTGGCTTTGTTAAAGGGAGATCCTGCCTCTTGAAATTGGTGGACTTCTTTGAGACAGTCACCAAAGCCCTGGATGAAGGCAAATCCATGCATATAGCCTACCTGGACCTGGCCAAGGTCTTTGACACTATTCCTCCCTCAGGCATCATTGATAAACTCACCCAGCTGGAGATAAACCCGTATATTGTCAGGTGGGTTAAAGACTAGCTCACCAGTAGAATGCACACAGTCAAAACAGGTGACTCTGCCTCCACCAGCAGACCCGTAGCCACTGGTATTCCACAGGGAGTGGTGTTGGGGCCCCTGTTGTTTGGAATCTACTTCTCAGATGTACAGGCTAAAACAAAAGGCCTATGGCTGACAAAGTTTGCTGATCATTGCAAACTGGGTGCAGTCATTGAGTCCCCAGACAATGTCAACATCCTACAAGAGGGGCTTACACAGACAAATAACAGGTGCCAAAGTCATGGACTAAAACTGAGTGCAAAAAAATGCATTATAATCCCTATTCAGCAAAGGCAACATCCATGCAGATTACCACAGTAATAACAATACCCTAAACATGCAATCAGTGGTGAGAGATTTAGGCACACATCTCCCCAGTGGTAAGAAAGGCTTTCTACATCACCAACCTCATATATAAGTGCATTGTGTCCAGAACAAAAGAGATTATAAACCCCCGGTACTTTCACTCATCAGGCCAATAATAGAATATAATGCTACCTTTGGTATGTACCTTACCAGGCACCTGCAGAAACTGGAAATACCTCAGAGGTTTCTTACAAAGAAAATTCAGGGTCTTCAGCATATGTCATATGTTGACAGACTGAAATCACTGTCAATACTCTCTGTGTCTTACAGACTATTCAGAGGTGACCTCTGCCTTGCATATAAAGCAATTTCAGACCCTGCGCTAATGGAAATGCTGCACATTCGTAAATCAAATGGTATAAGTTGCACTAACTCTAGGGAACTCAACCTAGTATGGACATTAACAGGACTTGCTGGAAAGACAGTTATGTCTCACACAGGTTATCGCTCCTCTGGAAGAAACTTCCAGTTCAGGTGAAGCAGAGGCCCTTGCTGACCCTATTTTAAGTGTAATTTGGATGACTGGATGGTAAACCACAAATTCACCCCGGGAGTTTCACCTGTGTCCCTCTTGGACAGGGTCAGTAGTTGTTGACTTAGTTCCACTTAATACCTTCATATTCTTGGGAACAGGGGTTGTACGTGGCTAGGCATGTAAAGGCCATAGTGCCATTAGCATAGTAACCTCTTAAGATCATTTGTCCAGATCCCCTGACTCTTATAGGTTCATATATTCATAAATAAGTACTAGGCTAACTTCCTTTGTAGGCCATTTTAACCCTAACCAGTTTCCCCATGTGAGAATTAAACCTAGTACTTTGTGTCTGTAAGGTAAACACCTTAACCATTGTGCCAACCTCCCAACTCTTGTGAAGAGGAGTCTGATCTCCCTGTACATTCATCCTGTGCCTGTGCTAAAAGTGTACATTTTGAATTAGGGTATTACTAGTGACATTCTGAAATCACTCTATCAGATGTAATTTATTAGTCCTCAAGATTTATTTAGTTACTGGAATGGTATGGTTGAGAAAATTATTTTGCCCTTCTTAATAGCTGGGCTTACCACTCTGGAATCCCTTAGGATTCCATTTGCTGTTGGCCTTGTTTCCCACATTGGGGCTCATTCACAGTGAGGAATCACTATCAGAAAGGCAGTGTTGGAGGAACTGGGCTATTTCATCATTTTTGTTCCCAGGCAGGTAAGTTTTGTGTTGCTACTACAGTCTTTGAGTATTGCTAGGTTCTTAAACATAGTTCTTTCTGGAATGGCAGAATATCCATTGTAAAAGAAATAAGGAAATATCTGATTGTTCTGCTAGTTCTACAGTTTTCTCTGTAACCATCACATAGACTATCAGTTATGTGAAGAATGAACTGGGAAAACAAGGTGCCTGTTTTCTTGGGCTGCCTTCCTGCAGAGTTTGGATTTACCAGTAGAAGAAGAGATTTGGGGGTATAAGTAGATACAAGCAAGGTCAACGGGGAAATATTTTAATATGGAGACCTATGACAGCCTAGGAAGTGGAGAATTTTTAGAAGTAGGGTATCCAGAACTGTAGATCAGAGATTGTGTATGTACCTTTAAGAAGCATTACCAAATGTAAGCATGTGCATATAATTAGTGAGCACGTGCAGGCAGCAGTGCCATTTTGAGAGAACAGCCAGAGTGTTAACGTGTATGAGTGTGGTAGTCAGTCTGTTTATAAGTTTATTTCAGTTTAAGTTACAAAGTCTCATTCCTGATGTGTTTGTGTATAATAAAGCTGCTTGAACTGAACCCACAAATGTTTGTCTGTTTTATCCTGACCAGACGAGCGACAAGAACCCTTTGCAGGAAAGCAAATGGAGTGCATTTTCTTGTAAATATGCTACAGCATAGATGTCATAGAGTAAACTGCAACAGATTTAAGGATCTGTACTTTCTGATAAAGGAAATGCAAAGGTGTTTTTCCTTACCATGTTGTTCCAGTGACTGGTGCATGTGGCTATCCAATTCACCAAGGAAGAATGGTAACAAAATGTGGAGGAAAGTGTTAGTGCTTAAAAATGCTGGATTATGGTACTTAGAAAATACCAGCAGCACAACTGGGAGAGGGTTGGGCCGTCAGATGGAAAGAGTTAAAGAAAGGAGCTGTAGAGCTGGTAAAGAGGAAAAGATAAGTAAGGTGTATCTTATATGGGACTGCAGCGTGGATGAGGTAGAAATGTGGATGGGGGGGCTGGATGTGATGTTTGCATAAGCCCAGTGCAAATGGAAAGAAAATTAGGAGGTTATTAGTTATCATGGAAGCAAAACTAGATAAGAAGAAAAAAATCTTAAGAAAGGCAGAACACCTGTGTAAAGAACAGGCAAAAGTTAAGGGACAAAGGAGGAATGAAAGAAGGGAAGGCAGGAGAATGTGGAGCAGAAAACAGATGCAGAGGAGTGGTAAAGTGAGGGCAGATGGAAATAAAAGGATGAGGAGTATTCAAGAGTAGTGAGGATATCAAAGACATAAGCCAGAAAAGGTAAAATGGTAGGTAGGTATGGAGGAAAAAACAAGGAGACTGGAGTAGAAGGAGGGCGCGCTAAAGGAAAGGATAAGGAGGGATAAAACAATGGAATATATCAAAAGGAAGCGAGGAGCCAGGGGACCAAGAGGATGAGGAGGTATTGTAAAGCAAAAGAACAAGATAAAGAAGAGAAAGAAGAAGTAGGTTTGGAAACAAGAGGGTATTAATAATTGGGTACTGTATTAGGATGGGATGAGGCAGGCATTAAGTGGAAGAAAAAGAGTCTGGTCAGAGTGGAGACTGTGCCAGGGGTTATATTTGATAGGACCAGACAAGCTTCATAAAAAGTCATGAGGATTAGTAATCCTGATATAATCCCTTGTGTGGAGATAAATGAGCTGATGGTAGGAACAGGAGAATAATCAATAAGAATGGTGCTAGATATGGGAGAATGTTGAAAGACACTGGGAAGATCAGTAACCTTCTCTGATGTACTAGTTTTGCAGAAATTAGCAGTATATGAAAAACGAGGGTACAGCAGTTTAATGGCTACCTGATAGCATGGTATATTTTGTGCATGGGATAGAAAGAAGAAAAGTTCAAGGAAGAACAATAAGTTGTCCATCAGAGATCAGCTGCACCAGAGAGCACAGGAAAATAAGTGCTGATGGAAGACCTTGATGACTATATTAAATGTAAGTCTTCTTTAAGTTGAAGTGGCAAGGAGAGCAGATGAAGAGGAATAGCTGGATGGATGGAGACCAGCATTCTGGCTCAGTGGTTAAGAAAGGCTTCTGCCTCATAGCTCCAAGGTCTAGAGTTCAAGACCCAACCCTGTGCAATATACTCCTCCTATATTGATCAATTCTAACAAAAATGGGCTGCAGTAACTTAATTGTATAACCTGTAGTATGGTCTATCCATGGTCAGGAGGTACACCCCCCTCCTCAGCCATGTGCACTATACTGCTCCTGAATTAATTATCTTCAACTAAAGGGGGCCACAGTGACTAAATTGTATGACATTTGCACAGGCACTCCAGGCTTCTGCAGCTTAGTTAAGAACTCAAAATTCCTAATTTACTCAGAAGAATATAGCAGTAGTCTAATTGTGGCTCATGTCCGCATAAGTCGACAGTCAGGCTGAGTCCTTCCATTTATTTATGTGATTCTTTTGGCCCATTAGCAAAGTAGAGTGTACACAGATCTCCATTATACTACTGGTATTTAGCTCTTTTTGATGTTAATCCACCATTAAATGAGTAAATCAGATCCTTTATTTCAGTTATTTGTTACCCTGGTACTCTACTTTTTCTTGATGCAATGCAACACCCCTGGCTGCCTTATGGGCATGGGTGAACTGTATAACTTGCACTCTGCATAACTGATTAACTTAAATTTCCTCTTATTAACTTATTCATAGCCAACCTTCCCTCATTTATATTTATATCATTCCCATGACAATTACCAAATATGTTCTTACATAATTCTTTCTATTATGCACAGCTACTATACTAAATATCAGCAAGCCGACCACACAATATCATATATGTCTGTTAACACCACAAAATGACCTTAAACCGTTGTTTTATTAAATTAAAATCCAACAGATCAAAGAACCATTATATTAGCTGTCTAAAACTTTTCTTACGTCTTCTAAATTGTCCCAATAATATACTCAATAAAATTATTACAGAGTAAACTAAAACATCTTAATATAGATGATAATCCACAAAAAGCAAGGTATCAAAAATTTCTATATAATAACCAAACCACTCTGCTTTCTACTAATCTTCTACATAAATTTTTTTTTGTACTTTTAAATGTTTATTCTTGCTAATTAGTCACATTACATATCAACTCTGTTGCTGCTTCCCTTACTTTTCCATCTTTTTTTTTGTGGAAATTCTTTTATTGCCCAGTCCTTTTTTGAAACAAGAAGCATCTTTATTTAATAATCACTTATGACATAGGCAATCATACATTTATATAAATTAAAAATCATATTGACATATTTTCAGTTGCAAACATTATACATCTTCTATACAGTCATTGTTAATCAAACATTACATAGCTCATTCAATTTCTGCCTTCTCTTAAATCTCATTCCTCTTTCAAAAAATTATTCTGCATGTATTGTTACCACGGGTCCCATTTTTTTCTATGTAATTTGCTCCTACCCTTTTCTAAAGATCCCATTTGCAATTCCTTTATCTCTCTTACTATATTCACTATCTCTAGTATGGTTGGTTTACACTTTGATTTCCATTTTCTAGTAATTGCTTTTTTGGCAGTCAACAGAATTAAACTCAGAAAAGCCTTACTATGTCTGGGCAATCCCAAATCTGTATCACAGCTCAAAAAAAAATAATTTTCTTAGTTGCACCAATTTGTTCACCTAGTATTTCTGACAGAGTAGTCTGCAGGGAATTTTTAAAGTCTGCCAACTCATTACACTCCCAAAAGATATATTCCCAATTATATCTTTCTTCCCCGTTTCACCTCCACATTTGCAAGCTACCTGAGGAAAAATTCTTTAGAGTCTGCTTGTTGTTTAAATACCCATGCAAACATATCCAAAAAAAGTTCCTAAATCTTCTAGACTTTGTTGCTTATTTGGGAGCCATGTATTTATTCTCCTACTATTTCTTTGTGAATTGCTTATCCAGTCTTTCTACCCAATCCTTTCTAATATCCTCTGATTGATTCCTGTAGTCATCATGCAATAATGTCTATTCACTACTAATTATCCCGTTTTTAACAACAACTTCTGTTCTAGATTGTAATAAAAACTCTCGCAGTGCTGTTTTTTCACTTAGTATCCCCATATTCCTTTTTCTTTGCCAATACTCTAATATATATATATATATATATACATACATACATATATATATATATATATATATATATATATATATATATATATATAAAAAATTTTAAGCCCCATTACTTGAGAGCTCATTCTCAAGGAGTACCTGTATTCACTAATTACTTTGTTATACACTGTAAGGTCAAGCCAATACAATCCTAGAAAGTTATCTTAACTTAACATTAATCTATATAATTTATATTTTGTAACACTATTGTTTGTAGTTTAAACCTTTACACAAACCTGTGCTTGTTCATAACTAAGTGCTCTGTTTTAATATTTGTGCTTGTCTCGAATATCAAATATAAATATTGTACTGCTTTTCTGGAGCTTTTCTCCCTGGGCCTCCACTGAATACGGGCCACTGGCCCAGTTGGACTATTTGCCGTTTAACAAATGTAATAAATAATAAATAAATAAAAATAAATAAATAAATAAATATAAATCCTCAATAGGGTAGGCAACCTCTAGCCTGCAATCCAAATGTATTCTTACCCTTTTCCCATTCTATTACCTTTCCCTCTCTAATAATTTGCTTCTTATACCTTAGTTCCTTTGCCAGTATTCTCTAGTACATCCCAGCTCTGTCTTATTTATTCTGTTACCCATAATTGCAGTCATCATGAGCATCTCCTTTCTCTATTCCTGTGTTGGCTTAGTTATTAGAATACTTCCTGCTACTTTATGAATATAATATTCTGTATAGTTATTGTAATTCTCCTCAAGATCGGCATCCAAAATCACACTCTCTCCTTATTTCTTCAGCTTCTCACCATTTCATCATCATCCCTTTCAACTTTGAATTATAGCTTTTTGCTATGTATAGGAGCCTTAACTGTGCAGCTCTGAAATATCCCATCAAATCAGGTAATCCCAAACCACTTAATTCTATTGGAAGGATCAACTTATCCCATTTGATTCTTGCCCTCTTCCTCTCCCAGATAAAATCCTTCAATTCTTTACTAATTGCTATCCACATCTTCTCCTCTAGTTGATACAAATATGCATGACCTGACCTGTTTATAAAGCTAAAGGGACTAAAAACATTTCCACTGCTTGTACCCATAAAACAGAGCTTCCAGTGTCACTGTTTTTGAATTATTTTTTTTGTTTGGTCTCTTCCCACATATCCTTAGCTGCTATAACAGAATCCTTTTTAACCCAGATTCCTTAGTGCTTCATTTTGTCATGTCCCCATAAATATGGGTATTACTGAACAAATGTGTGTGTGGGGACATAATTTACCACTATTGCCTTTGTTTTATCTTCCTTAATTTTGTATCCCAAAAAGACTTGAAACTGTCTCAGAATGTTCCACAACACTGATATATACTTTTCTGGTTTTATCAGGTACAAAATAATATCATCTGCAAATATAGCCAACTTTTCTTGATTACCACACCAATTATATCCTTGAATTTCTGAGTCCATTAGTTTCTTTACTAATGGTTCTAAATATAATGCAGATAACAAAGGGAAAGAGGACACCCCTTCCTTGTTCCTCTGTTCAAACAGAACTTATCATAGAGGACCCCCCCACACTTTTATTTTTGTCTCCAGTCCCCCCTAATTAACCTTATTATTGTGTCAGAGAATGCAAATGCTTCCATTGCCCTACTCATAAAATCCCAGCTTACTCTGTTAAATGCATTCTATGCATCAAGACCCACTAACAACAGTGGTATTTTCTTAAATTATAATTCCCTCTGGATCACTAGTGCTCTATTAATGTTGTCACATGTTTGCCTCCCCTCCACAAAACTTCATTGATCCATATCTGTCAATTTTGGCATCAACATTGCCATTCTTTTAGCCATTACAGACATAATGACTTTGTAATAATGGATTACATTCAAAATGGGCCTGTATGAAGCTGGATCTGATGGGTCTTTACCATCTTTAGGTATTACAACCACCACAGCTTTCTTCCAACATGTTGGTGCTTCTCCTTTTAAAATACTGTTTAACAAAACCTTCCAGATCTTTATCACTTTCTTCCCGCCTAGCTTCCAAACGTCAACAGGAATGCCATCTATTGCTGGAGACTTATTTGCTTGTTAGTAATTGAGCCTCATCTACTTCTAACCTTGCCATATGTAATTCTTCCCTAAACATTTTCATTTGGACTTTTTCTTGATTTTCACATTTTTCTGCTTTATACAGATTTTCATAAAATTTCCAAAATACTTCTTATACCTGTACAGAATCTCTGGTTATTTTCCTTGTTATGCACTCACTAAGCTTGGCAACAATCTTTTCTACCTTCTGTTGCTTGAGCTGTTGTGCTAAAAGTTTCTCTGGCGTTATTATCAAAAACAGTTGTTTTAGAGCAATCTTTCTAAACTTATACATATTATCAGTGTAGTTCATTATTTTCTCTTTAGTACTCTGCAGCTGCACCTCTTCTTGTTCTGCAAGATTTTGCCTGTTCTGCAATACTTTAGACTTTGTAAGTCCCTCTAAATAATCTTGTTACTTCTTAACCATATTCTCTTTGTTTTTTATTTCTATCCTATTTTTAAAGTCCACTTTCAATTTACACTACTCCCTAGCTATATATTTTTAAGAAATTTCTCTCTTCCCTAATAACTCCCAAATAATTTCCACTACCCATTCCTTAAATTCCTCTCTCTTTAACAGGTGGGGAAGAGCCAGTGTCTCATTTTTATTTCATTACCCTGCATTTTTATTTTTGATATTATTGGTGCGTGATCTGAAATAATCATTGGATGCGTATCAAGAATTTCAATTAAATGTAAATGTTCCTGTGAAATATAATTTTTGTCTAGGCTAGCCCAGTTTTTGTACCTTTGGGGAATAATATATAAATCCTCTCTAAGCTCCTACTCCTGAACTCATATCTTCTATATCAAATATTTTCATAATTTTCTATAAAAAATCTACCCTCTGATTTATATTTTTCTTTTTTAAGCCCCCCCCCGATACATCCTCAGTGTTGCAAATCAAATTATAGTCCCCACCTAAAAGTAATATTCCCTGCTGAAATTTCTCGCAAAAATTTCTTAAGCTCCACTGTAGCACTTTTAGGTGGAATACAAATACATACTAGTGCAATCCTCCTTCCCTGCCAGTAGCCCATTACTACTACAACTCTATTATTCTATCACCATTGGAGCTCCTCTAGTAATTAATATAATTACTCCACCTTTCCTTTGTCCCAGATATTCCACTTAATAACAGTCCTGAAATCCTTTCTTTATCACATTCGCACACTCACTTCTTTCCAAATATGTTTCCTTCATGAATAAGCTATTTGCAGTCTGCATTTCTTAATATAGTTCATTATTCTTTCTTTTTTTGTATATACCTGTGAGACCATTCATATTCCAAGATAATATGGAAAGTGTAATCATTATGATAAGAAGTTATTATTCCCACTTGTTATATATAATAGCTTTTTCTTTAAATGTCTAGCTTCAGTTTTTGTGTTACATGCATAAACTAATATTTGGAAGGTTGATCTTTTATACAGTTGTTTCTTGTCATATCCATTTGAACCTATATCACATTTTACAAGACTGTTTTGTTTTTAATAAAACCCTCAAATAAACAAAAAAACAAACACCCCCATAACCTATTGACTTAATACAAACACACAAAACTATGTACATCTTCAAATAATGAAGTTTAACCTTTCCAATGTTAACAATTATCCCAAACTGACTGGAGATAGACTGGCACTTGATTTGCAACACTGAGGATGTATCTGGGGGGTTTAAAAGGGAAAAATATAAAAAAGAGGGTAGATTTGTGAAGAAGTTTATGAAAATATTTGATATGGAAGACATGAATTCAGGAGTAGGAGCTTCATTATATTTAACCTATAATGAAGGTTATCCATGTTAAGAAGTACGATACAGCATGTGCGTCTACTTACACTAAGTGCTATCTGTTTTTGTCTTAATTTTATGCCTATCCCAGATGTAGCAAACAACTTGACTGCTTTTAGGAAACATTATCTTTTAGGCTTTGAAAGAAAAAAGTATTCTTTTTTTATTGCCCTTATCAACTTGTCTTCACAGAAACATGATAACCAGACACAAATTTGCCTTCAGCTACAAGCTTCTCCTGTTGCACTGTAGATATTTATTTGCTAAAAGAAAACTTTTCATTACATTTGATGTTCTTTTATTTAATTGCTTCCATTTAAAACGTGTTGCTAGATCAAGCCAATGGCCTTAATCTAGCCATTCCTCTATGTAAAAGTAAGAAAAAGTATATAAATTTTACTTATATCATACTCTCTCACCCAGGCTTTCTTCTCGTTTCACATCACAGTGCCTATATCTCTTAAAACTGAACAAGAAGAAAGAAAAAAGAAAGAAAGAAAGAAAGAAAGAAAGAAAGAAGGAGGATAAAAAAGGGTGCCTGTTTACATTAATATCCCTAGTACACACAAAAATAGCTGAAAAAGCTTTACTATATAACATGCGGTATATGCCATGTTTTATAAAAAATGCTGTTAAGAACAAAATTTGTTTTACTTAACGTTACTTCTTTCATTCCTTGACCTCTCCCCTTAATGCTCCTCAAAACATTAATGACATATTTATAATTCTTGAATTTCTGAGTTCCTTATTTTCTTTATCAATGTTTCTAAATATAACTACATTAGCAGAGCATATGCTTTGGAGTCCCCTACAACTTTAATAAAGTCAAATAAGTTCACTGTTTTCAGGTTTTCTTTTTCCACCATATTTCACAAATGTGACAGGTGATTTGTAATCTCACATTTATGCATTAATTTCTGAGTTGCTGGTTTTCTTCCTGTTGCTATCTATCTCCCAGCTCCAGTCTCTGGTTCATTTACAACATACTCCTTGTTCTTCTAGTCAACTTCTATCCCTTTTTCTGTCTCTCAAGCATTTTCCCTTGGAACATTGAAAAAGGTTTCACTAACATAGTCTCTCTATGAGCTTTGTTATAAATAAAAATAAAAAAATAAAAATAAGAAGGGGAACCCCCTTCTGTTTGATAGTTTAGTTTTTGTTGGACAGCCTTTTGTATTTCTTCCTTAGCATGTTCTGCATTAAAAATGTCTTTAACCCTCCAGGAAAAAAAATATTATGAAGAAGTTGGATACAGCAGCTTGAATCTGACATCTGCTTCTCGACATTCCTTGATTGCTGGAATAAATTTACACCTCTTCTACTTAGTGCATAATGGGTGGTCATTTTCCCTCAGTACTCTTCTGTCTCTAACCTTTAGTACTTTGTCCTTCTGCCACAGTTTTGTTAGAATCATTTTCTTTCTGTTGGTAGGATTCCATCTTTACTATTAGAAGTCTTAGCTCCTTTCTTATGGCCAGGTTTGGAGTAAGCACACACTGTGCCCTTTCAATTAACAGCTCCTGCTGTGGAAAATCAGTCTAGTTGGTTATTAGTGCTCTCATAAAATTAATATAGTCTTTTCTTTTCAGTTTCTTTGGTACAGCAGTAAATCTAAGGTTTTCACTATGTGCTCTGTCCTCTACTTCTTAAAAAGCTCTTCTTCAGCAGTCTCATACTCTGCCAGCCTTTTCTTCATTTTGTCTTCTGATTTTTGCAGTTTTATCAGCTTATCTGAATATCTATTTAAAGCTGCTTCCATTTTTTTCCAGACTTTTGTTATTTGAGTTGATATACTCCTTCAGTATTTTAATTCCAATCAGGTCTGAGCACATTTGACTTATTTTTCCTCCAGATTACTGGAAATCATCTCTTGCACCAAAGCTAGAGCTTGCACTGCTTTTTGCTGAATAGCTGCAGCACTCTTCCCAGCCAGTGTTTTTCCTTCACCTTTTGTGGTTAATTTTCTTTCAGGTGCTCTAAATTTTTTCTTTGTTATCATCCAGGCAGTGCACGTACTAGTCAGTAACTGAAATGTACCACAAAAGACAAATTTACTTGCTCTGTTTTATAAGTTTTGTTTTTACACTGGGAGAGCTGAAATTAAGCTGTTACTCAGCGTGCAGCCATACATTTTATCTTAACACAATCTATTTCCTTACCAATTTTACTTACAAATTCCCAACACTAATACTATTACCTTTATGCTTACAGTTTTTTCTTCCTGTATTAAATAACCAAAAAATGATACTCTCAAAAGGCAAAATTAATATTTTAATAAGATACTCTATCTCCACTGTGCAAACATTACTAACAACACCTTGCTTGCTACATTCATTCAAATCACTTCTTCTATTCTACCAGCAGCTTTTACCTACCATTACTTCTCCTCCCTCAACCTTTTAAACTGAATGAGACTTACAGAACCACTTTATCTGGACAAATATTGAAAATATTGTTCAAACCAAGCTTACTTTTTCTATTATTACAACTTGCAGGTACCATGAAAGTAAATCCTGGACCTCCTGCTACCTATCTCCAGTTCCGCATTAAAAAAATTCTTATTCCAGAAATGTTACACCTAAAAGTATCAATAACAAATTCATACCTAGCTCCAGCTTCATTACCTGGGTATTATAGGACTTTGTGAAACCAGTTCAAAGCCTGAAACACAGTTTATCGATATTATGGTTCCCTCAATAAAAACACTATCAACATAGAGAGACCAAGTCTACTATCTGGAAGCTGCTGCCCCTTTCTAATAGGGCACTATTCACACAAGGCTAAGAATGGATTGCTGTTCTAGATGTTATTGTCAGTTTTCTTATAAAGTTAGTTATAGCACAGTGTCCAACTACTTAACCCAAACTCACAACTTTCAACAATAGTGATTACATGATTAACTGGCCATTTTCTCCCTCAGGTAGTTGAATATACTTTCTCACCTGTTCTCTCAGCCAACTTTAGTCTGTTATTCTCCACTCTGCAAGCAAATCTGCACCTGTTGTTAGCTGTAAACTGTAACTAGCTGAGAAGTCACTTATAGCTTCATAATGTTCTGCAGAACTTTCCTCCTTCAAAACTGCACTGCACTCTGAAGGAATAGGACAGATCTTGTTCTTTCAAATTGTTTGTTAGCCCAATGAACCCTTTGCAAAAAAATGTTTGCACTGAAAGCATAACAGATAAAGGTAAGTGAATTTTTACCTTGTGGAAAGCTGTATACAAACACTGATTAACTCCCATTGTGTTGGGAGATGTGTCCACTTCATTATCCTCCCAACCCCAATTTCTCAGCCACCCACTTATCCCTTATATAATTGCCGCTTATTCCCCACCTCTTCACACAAATCACTCCTGCCTTAAAGGCTTGCCTTACACCTTCCTTGCATCAATCTCATTCTTCAGTTAACCTATTTCTGTTTTATCCTTCTTATCCTTTAAAAAACCTTAGCTCTCCCTCCATCATTTGTCTCATCCATAACTTCCAGCTACTGCCACAGACACCCCTAAACTCTAACTCACAAAACAATTTATCTCCAGTAGCACCAAGATACTAACACAAGTCAAGTCATTGCTTGCACATATAACATCTTTTTACATCCATCCCCTACATTATAATCTGCTGTCCTCACCTCACATACAGTCTTTTCAAACAGTTCCGTCTGTCACTTCTCCATAACTGCCAGACTATGCTGTTACTCCACTCTTCAAGATAAAACAAGTTCAAAATTTGCTTATCCCTCTACCTAACAAACTATGTCCTCAATTGAAATGTAAACAAAAGCAGTCCTAAACCAACCAGTACTGCCTTCTCCCTATGAATCTTTGCAGAGATGCCCATCCAAATCCAGGCTCATTACACCATTCAGTAAATACTCCGATTCCTAACACTTCTCCACACCTATCACAAATCTCTGTTCTGCACCTGATTATTGTTAATGTAAGAGACATTTGAAACAAGGTAGCTAAAACCATGCATGGGTAGTCCAACAATCCTCAGATGTCATTATAGTTACAGAAAAATGTCTTAAGATATAAAAGACAAGGAGATTCTCCCATCTGGATATGATGTTATCAGATCACCATATAACAAAGTATAGGGCAGGCAGAGTGGTAGTATTTTACAAAAATACTATCAACTTATCTGTCCATTCCATTAAACTCAGAGAATCAAAAATGTCGAAATCCTCCTATTTACACTAAAAAAACAATCAATACAAAACAACAAACAAGGCAAAAAACAATCAATGCAGAACAACAAACAAGGCAGGAATTTATATACCCCAGATAATATTTTTTATACAGCTGAAGAAATATTTTCTTGGCTCTCAACTTCCATCCCACAGGAAACCATAATGCTAGGTGATCTCAACATTGATTGGCAAACCATAAACAACAAATCCACACAAATGCCATCAGCTTCTGTGATTTCTGTCAGTTAATTTCAACACCAGCTAGATAAAGCAAAAACAGTTAAGAGAACATGATTAGACTTGATCCTAACACCCCAAGGAATATTACTTCCAGAGACTCATTCCATACCACCTTAGATGACCACTTCCTCACTTTCTCTGTCAGAAATCCTATCACTGCCCACAAGTAACATTGATGAAATCACATATGTGCAATTTCCACCTTCCAAACTGACACTCTAATCTCCAACCTAAATCTGTTAACTGGACTTCTTTACATACCCCAACTAGATTCAGTAGTACCCTTATTCAACACTATTTTCTAAACATTGTAAACATACTGGCCTCCTTCTTAATCCAGCTCCATAGCTATCAAAATAGCAATTAATAAATCAAAGGGATGGGGCTTGGTAAAACTGGAAAAATAATAAAATGGTAACTATACCACTAGAATATAAACAGTTGAGAAACTCAGCTAAAAGCAAAATCAAATTAGAGAAAATTACATATTACACAAGCATGCAAACATCTCATTTCAATTCTAAATTGTTCTGGCCTTTAGTCAATCAGCTTCTTCACTCAGGTAAGTCTGCACAACCAACTTCCTTGCTAAGTAATCACTCTGAAAGTATTTCCAGCCAGTCCAATGCATATTTCACAAATGCTGTAACTTCTTTCCCAAAAAGCATTGCCTATAACTTTTCACAGCTCCTTAACATGCTAAACACACCAGAAATCAGTGTTTCCAGCCCACATCTACCTCTACTATCAAAAGAATTCTCCTAATGCTAAAACCCACAACTCCTGCACCAGACAATCTTCCTGCAGTAACCTATTCTATCTCTTTACTAATAAACTGATGCATCAGAGGAAGCTATGTCCCAGACCTCTGGAAAAAATCTTATGTATTACATCTGCATAAAGGTGGACATTTTATAGATCTCTCCAGTTATTGGCTCACCACCAATCTGTCATCTCTTTCAAAAGTACTAGAAAAATCCATCCACAATCAACTACTTAAATTTCTCCCTGATAATAATCTCCTATCTCACACACATCATAGATTTCATCCACATCACAGTACTACCTTTGCCCTTCTGAACTTTACCACTTCCAACAATCAAAGCACAAATGAAAGCAACCTTGTTTTCTAAGTATTTTTGACCTATCAAATGTCTTTAATACTGTATTACTTCATATTACAACACCTGCTAAATAGATCAACTTCATTATTTATTTATTTATTTTATTTTTATTTTATATTTGTTGACCGGGTTTGTCCGACTGGGCTACAAATGCCCCATTTTCAGAGGAGGCCCAAGGAGAAAAGCTGAAATAGAAAATAGAAATTTTACATATTAGATACATATAGAAATACATTCATCAGTACCACAGATTACTGCATTACAGTGCCACACTTTACATTCTTCAGTACCACACATTATTGCATTACAGTGTCATACATTAAACTGTGGCAAGTGAAATACATATAGAAATACATTAATCAGAGGGATACATTCATAATTACATATTATATACATAATAGTGCAATAGTTACATAGCTGAAATATCTTACTAGTTATGTTTGTACAGTGATGTACCAAGAGGAGTGGCTAAAATAATAAGTTTGTTTATTGAAGGGAAGCAAGAGAGAAGTAGAAGGTTAGAGAAGAGTGTTTACGGGGGGATAATTACATTGGCAGGTCCATTTTTCATGAAGGTATTTTTTGTAGCGGTTTTGAATTGATTGGGATGTTCAAGGGATCTTATATCTAGTGGTAGGCTATTCCAGGCCGTGGAAGGGTTAAAGCTATAGACTAGATGACCCATTTTGGTTCTTGGTTTGTAGATTTTTAGTAGGCCTTGTTCAGAACTGCGGAGTAATCTAGTGGGTAGGTAATGAGAGATTAGGGATGAGATAGTTGGACAGAAAGAAGGTTTGTAGAGAATGGAATGAATAATCTGAAACCGATTATACCGAAGCAGGTTAGGTAACTCTAGCTAATTTAGTTCTTTTAGTGAGAGACAGTGATTGGACTTGTAAGAATTTTGAGCAGTAAATCTGGCAATCCTGTTATAAGTTGTTTCTAACTTGTTTAGTAGTCCAGCATTGAGGCAGGTGAGAATTTGGGAGCTATAAAGTAAAGCAGGTAAGAGGTAGGCATTTGAAAGGGTAAGTTTTGCTGTTTTGGTAAGATATCTTTTGTTTCTATAGAGGAGACCTAGCTTGAGATGTGTTTTTCGGATACAATTATTGACGTGCAAATCAAAGGTTAATCTATCATCAATAGTAACACCTAAGAGTTTTGCACTGGTGTCCACCTGTATTTGAGTATTATTTTGTGACAGTATGGAGAAGGAAGACTTTATGTGGTTAAGGTTTTTAGGGAGAAAGAGTAGTAATTTGGTTTTCTTTGGATTAAGGATAAGTTGGTTTTTAGATAGCCAGTTTTCTACAGAGTTAAAAGAGGACTGTGTGTCTGATTTTAGTTGAGCTGGTGATTCAGCAATAGTGATAAGTGTAGAATCATCTGTGTATTGTATCAGTGAGGATCCAAGACAGAAAGAGTAGAGAAGGTTGTTAAATATGTTAAAAAGAAGTGGCCCAAGGATGGAGCCTTGTGGAACACCCATTTTAACAGGAAGAAGAGGGGAGAAAGCTGAGACCCATTTGTATGATTGGAAGATTAGAACTGGGGCCATCAGCTTTCCCCTAGTTTAAAAAGTATATCAGTGGCAGACAACAGGATGTGAAATGGCAAGCAGAAATCTCCTTTCTAATGGTAGCAGTAGGTGCCGACAAGGGTCTGTACTGGGGACAATCCTTTTCAACATACTTATAAACAACCTCTACACTGCAAGCTAACATGCAACTATCACCCCTTATGTAGATGAATCGCCCCTAATATGCTCTGTCAAAAATCAGGAAAAGCTGGAATAGATATCCCTGCTCCTATCCCCCCAAAATGTAAACTAGTCCTATCCCCCGAAGCAATTCTCTCACTAGAAGAATATTTTGCTCCTAACCCCCCAAAATGTAAACTAGTCCTATCCCCCAAAGCAATTCTCTCACTAGAAGAATATTTTCAATATAATCTATTCCAACTGTATCAAGACTAAACTGGTAACACACACAAAGCTTCTATGGATCATTATTAACAAAAATATGAAATCTTACTTTTATCTAAAAACAGTAAAAATAAACATCAATGACTTAGTGCTCTTATAGGATAAAGCCCTTCAGATATCACTAGGAAAACAAATGCTACAACATACCTACTCTGAACCTTTCTGTATGTTAATCCCATTGTTATGAATCTGCAAGACATTTAATCCCACCTACTAAAGCATTGCTACAATAAAGTTTTTTTTTTTTTTGCAAATGCTCCATACAGAACACAGTACTACTTAGCTGAAAAATAAATTTAATGGATTGATCTGCAACACAATCTTACCTTCTCTCAATTAGTCACTACACACAAACTAATCTACAAATCAAATAAATGCTCCAGCTGCGACAGCATAATTCATCACTACTCTACCAGACAAACACCTACTACTAGTCACAAAATCTAATACCTCTGCAGGTGAGTCCTTCTATTCCTCTTATGTATCCAAAATCTGAAACTCCTTCCCACTCCTATGTATCCAAAACCTGGAACTCAATCCCACTCCTATGTATCCAAAATCTGAACTCCCTCACACTCACCTAAACACAAACCATTAAATTTAATTCAAAGGGGGATATTCCAGGGTGACTCTTTGTTACCGCTACTCTTTTGTCTTGCCATTAACCCATTAAGCTGTCTACTTAATAGATTAGGTCATAGCTAAAAACTTGCTCCCAGAAAACAGCAAAATGTAAAGACTTCTTATCTCCTTTTTGTGGATGATTTAAAACTATATAGTTCATCAGATGAGGAATTGAAAGCACAATTGCAAGTGGTCAAAACTTTTTCGGATGATATAAGAATGTCATTTGGTCTTGATAGATGTGCAAAAGCAACCTGTAATGCAGGAAGACTACAGTACCAAGAAAACATCAGCCTGAGACAGGAATGTGATATAAAAGAACTTGAGCAAGAGGAGTATATGAATATTTGGGAAATGATAAAGGATCAACAATAAAACATGAACAAATGCAAATGAAATTAAGTAAGGAATATTTTAGAGCAGTAAAATTAATACTGCAAACATCTAGGAACAAAGTCCAGGCTATAAACCAATTTGCACTTCCTGTCCTAACTTACAGCTTTGGAGTGACTGACTGGCCTCAAAAGGTGTTGGATCAGTTAGACAGGAAAACAAGAAGGATGCTTCATGCTTATCAAATGATTTATACCAAGACTATATATTCCCCATTCTGAGGGAGGTATGGGCCTCCTCGAAAGTGATTACATGTATAGATCTGCAATCGTAGGACTGCATACATACTTGCTGATTTCACAAGATCCAAATGTAGTGAAAGTGAAGGCAAAAAATGTGGGAAATGCATAAGTATAGATTCAAATATAGAAAACTCTTGGAACAACCTCACGTCGATCAGGATCAAAAGCAGAAATGGTTAAGGAGAGGTGAATTTAAACCAAAAGATGGAAGGTTAATATCAGTGGTCCAAGATAGTGGACTACATACGCATTGGTTTACAAAGTCCATTCAACATGTGGAAGAAACAGACAAATGTATGTTTTGTAAAATAGAATTGGAAACAGTTGTACATCATGTTGCTGGTTGTGATATACTAATGGCAGAAGGACTGTATACTGAAAGGCATAATAATGTGGCAAGACTGCTGCATTGGAGATTGTGCAAACTTTATAATACTGAAGTAGTTGAAAAACAATGGAAACATGAACCACAAAGCATTATAGAAAATGATGAAGTTTATATCACATGGGATCACCCATTACCAACAGTTCATAGGAGGTTACTAGGCTGATGGCCCTGGGGCCTCTTACAAGCCTAGCCAAGAGTTTATCCCCAAAAAGAAACTCCAGTCAAAAAAATAGATGTGAGAAAACCATATATAGTAGCCCATGAAAAGAAGACAAAAGTAGCATTGATCTGTGAAATTGCTACACCTAGTGACTACAGTGTCTTACATGCAGAGAGGCACAAAGTCATAAAATACCAGGATTTGCAAGCAGAATTGAGGGCAGTGGGGAAGAAGGATACCCAGACAGTTCTAATAAGAATTTCCAGTCGTACTTAGATATGTTACCAATACATTTAAATTTATATGAATTGCAGAAAGAGTCAGTATTATGCACATTGTGGGTGCTGTAAGGAGCACTTCTGGCTAACATCAAAGATTGAAACAATACCAGTTTCATGAATTTTAATCATACTTTGACTTAGGAATGGGCTCCATTCCTATCATGTTATGAGAAACACAAAAGACTTGGAGAAATAAAAAAAGGAACAAAGCACTAACCTCTTAACCTTTAAGCAACATCATAAACAGCATTTGATATAAACATGGTCATGTTCCTGCCATTTACCACGGTAATGCCTCAACTCCTTAATATTTATTGAACGTTATCCTCCAAATACCATAAATATTCACCCACACAAAATAATACTTATTGACATCCTTTAGTCTAGCCTTTCTGGCTATCTGCTGTTTAAATATAACCTTGCTCTAGCTACTCCCCATATATTTTTACATACCAACTCCATTAAACTGTCTGTCCTACACATCTCATCAAACTTCTTAACTCACTGCATCTTCACCTATTTGCTGCCTGCCTACTGTACTTCTCGGTCTATTCCACTGTTACAAGTGAGAGGTTGGCATAATGGTTAAGGTGTTTACCTTACAATCACAAAGTACAGGGTCTGATTCTCACATGGAGTAATTGGCTAGGCTTAAATTGGCCTACAAGGTCAGTTAGGCTAGTAGTAACCAATAAACCTATGAAGTGAATAGTCTTGCATCTACTTATCACCATTCTTCTGTACTTTACAAACTCGCATCTCTCTTATTCCACTAATGGCAGCCATGTCACTTGGCTATGAATGTTGTTTGTAACATAGAAGCCAAAGTTAATAATGTATCCTGAACTATGCTGTAGTAGTTCTACTTATGTGCTGTTGAATCCTCATGTCTTAGTCTTTTCTTTCTTGTTAAATATTCAAGGCCTTTAGCTATGTCTGTAACGTGTACAATGCAAATAAGACACTACTGTACTGCAATAGCTCTACTTATTTGCTGTTAATATTTACATTTTATTTTTTTTTTCTCTTTTACTTTAATGTTTCAGAATACCTGCTCATTTCTTAAACATGTACTTTTTATTTTCTAACCTGTTTTTATTAGATGTGTAGTTTCATAGTTTCTTACTTGGCTTCTGACCTGGAAGGATCTTTAAATGCCTGACCATGCATTCTTATGAATTTATTTTAGCCTTTATAATTTAAATATGAATAACCCTTAGGAGCCAGCACATTTACATGTTACCCCATTCCATAAGGGACAAGGGTGCTACTCGAGGGATAAATTTATGGTTTTTCATCCAGATTATGCTTAAATAGAAGAGAAGTACTTTGTTTTATGTGGACAGGATGATTCCAAAGAAGATGAATTCTCTGTGATACATATCTATCACTCCAATAGGTTCTGTTTATGTTACAGAAGAGATTAAGTTCTCTTGAGTGGATGTTTGCACCACCATTGGACTTCTGAATGTGCAGTAGTTCTGAGAAGATAGGACCTCTATGCCAGCCAGAGGCCACCCCTCAGCAACCTGTATAATTCCAAGAATAAGGACAAGGCTTTGAGGCCATCATTGTAGTTTTTATAATTTAGACCCTTGAATTTTTTTTTTTTTTGTGAGAAAACACTATGGACATTAAAAGTGTGTCAAGTGCTTAGGGCAGTTACATACCAAAAATGAGCATTATAATCAATGAGTGGTCTAATGAGTGATATGTACTATGGAACGATCACATCTCTGGATGTGGAAGCCATACCCTTACTAATAATATACACAATGAAAAGTGACTTTCTTACAATAGTGGATACATACTGATTGAAGGACAGTTCACTATCTACACAGGTGTCCAGGCCCCTAATTACTGGATCAATTTTCTGGAGTGTCTTGTCAATGTTATAGTTGCAGGGGATACTGTGTTTGCCAAAGGATACTATTTTATATTTTTTGGCATTTGATTTTATTCTATGGTTTTGACATTAACTGTATGGGAAAGGTCCACTTTGGGGATGTTGGTGTCTTCTGGAGAGTTAATAATGTCACCAGGTTTACAACTTTCAGCAAACCTGGTGAACCATATGCCTTTCACATTAGCTTTAACCCCGAGTAGTAAATGCGAAAGAGAGGGAGCCCAAGGATACAGCCCTATGGTACAACACTGTTGGCAGGTGTTTTAGAGCAGATGTATTTGCTCACCATGATTTCCTGAGGTCTATTTGTGAGCCAGTTTGTTATCCATTGAGTTACATAGGGATTGACATTTAGCTGGAAGAGTTTATTGCCAATAACAGTGCATCAAATGCATTGGTGAGATCTAGATGTGCAGTGTGTACTGATTTTCCCTCATCTACTGCTTTAGTAACCTTCTCAAAGAAGTGAACCAGGATGAGTAGGTGGGATCTGCCCTTGACAAAACTCAGTTGGCTTGGGTCAAAGATTTGTTGGTTGCCTGTGTCCTTGTGCATTAATTCCATAACCTTACCAGTGAAGCTTGTCAGTCATATGGGTTTAAAGTTAACAGGGTCAGTTGACAGCCTGCCCTTGTGCAGGGAATGACTGTTACCATCTTCCAATCATCTGGCACATAGCCTGTTTGAAGGCTATTATTAAATAATCTCTGTAGGGGGATTGACAGTCCCTGTTTCATACTAGCCAGTAGGTATCCTGGTATGTTATTTTGCCCCACAGAAGCAGCGTTCCTGTCCATGGATAGTGGCTTGATGATTGTTCTTGGGACATTTGTGTACTCCTCTCTCTCTATATTGAAACCTTTTGTAAACTTAATGTATATATTTTGCCTGGAGCTTTTCTCCCCAGGCCTCCACTAAAAAGGGGCCTTGTTCCCAGTCAGACTACGCCAGTAAACAAATGCTAATAAATAAATTAGGTAACACTTCCAATACACACTCTTAGCATCCATTCCAATGCTGATGAGTTCTTTGCAAGCATTTACACATCACTGCAGACAAGCACCACACCATCACCACTGACCTAGTACGCCATTCACACCTAATAATGCCTCAAATCTTTGGCTTACTACTAAAAGAAATGCCTATATATATATATATATATATATATATATATATATAGAGAGAGAGAGAGAGAGAGAGTAATTTAAAAAAATATTACTTACTATTGACTTCATTATTAACTTAGGGCAACCCAGAGCAGACCTTAAATGCCAGTTAATTGATTGTGCCCTATTCAGAATTCACATAAATGTTCCCTTTTAGACTTGTCATAAAAAAAAAAAAAAAAACACCAATATATACACAGTATAATCATATAGATGTCTAACTTTAGTGATCACTGTTCTGAGACTTTTTTTTTATCTGGCCATGAAAAAAATTAAAATAAAAACCCATATAGCCTATACATCAGAAATACATTTTTTGTGTCTTTCGGCTTTTCCCAGTTAGGGGTCGCCACAGCGGAACTCCGGTCCGCTAATAATTGGCAGTAGAGTTTACGTGCTGGCTTGCCGGGCCTAATGCACAACCTTCAACGAAGGAACGCACGTTCACGCATGTCGCCACACAGAAGATGCTCTGAGAATCGAACAGGCAACATCTAACTGTGAGGCGACAACACTACCGCAGCACCACCACCGCAGTCATGCATCAGCAATAAATAAATATACTAAAAATATTTAAGTGCTTAAGTAATATTGATTTGTCTAACTTCTACAATTGCATATCTTGTGATAAAACTTGCACCATCCTTAGAAATACTCTTAATATCTTACAATCAAAATCTTCCTTTTTAATACAAGGCTATGTAAAGCTCACAGGGAATTGTGGATTACTGATGGAATCCTTAAAAATCTAAAGCATGGAGATATTACATGGACTTTCTGGAAAATAAGCAATTTATCCATCATTAGACAACAATATATATTATTACAGAAAGAAGCTAAGAAAATATTCAACAAGACGAAAGACATGCACTATGGAGAAAAATATTCAACAAGACGAAAGACATGCACTATGGAGAAAAACAATCTAAAAGACTCTCCAACCCAAATGATTCTGGAATGAGGTTAGAAGACTTGCAATCTTTTTACCCAGCTCTCCATTCAAACCATTATTCAAGAATTAACCACTCCCCATCAAACACACCAGCTTCTTGCCATCTTAATTTTCTACACAGCTCTGTGATCCTTACATATCCTCCTTTATACCTCAAAAGATTATCTCTAGTTGATATCCACAAACTATCAGATTCATTCCTGAGTTATAGTAACCCTGGCAGTGATGGATTATACTCTCGATTCATTAAAACATGTAAAGACTTTATTGTCCACAAAACTAGCAACATTTTAACATTTTCGTAACCGGGCCTGTCCTTTCCTGTCTCTTGGAAAACAGTCACTCTAGTTACTAACCAAAAAAGCTCATCTCCATCCGAGTCTACTGACTATCTGCCTATATCCTTCCTCCATTAGGTGAATTATTAGGACAGTATTCATTAACATTGAGGCGTACAGTACACTCTACAAAGTGTGACAGATTGAGCTGCTCAGCTATAACAAGATTTAGGAACATGCATTATTAGCAGCCCTCTGCATTTCATTAAGCTGTCCTCCGTAACATGTAAGAATTGCCTACCATGACATTCAAACAGTTGATGAAAAGCATCTCATTGAGTAGAATATAACATGCTAGTTTCCTAATGCCTCCTAAAAATATGGCTGTCTAACATATATTGCATTTACACGTGGTTCTGTGGCCCAGGCCATTGCTGAAAGGCATTTGAAATAGGCTAGTTCACTTAAATATTGAAGTAAAACCTACTAAGTTATGAAGACAATGGAAGTTTTTTTTAATTGTTATTTTATCTGTTAACCAAGTAAACCCATTAAGCACAAGTAATTCTTTTCAGGAGAGAGTAGGAGTATGTCCAAATAAGTGACTCGCTCATAGCCACAAACTGTGTTCACGACAAGTTTTTGACATGCACTGTAATTCCTTTGTAGTCACACTTCAGACTTCTAACAGGGGCCCTTGCTAAAGATTGTGGTGTAATTAGCAATCCATTTTGATATTTTTTGTTCACTTTTAAAGCAAACTGGAAAACATTGACTTAATTATTTCATATAACCAGCTCTACATTTTTATTCAGATTACATTTTTCTATTATTCCAGCCCATGAGATATCCAGGATTTTTCTTTGCATTTGATCCTATCCAAGCCTTGTTTGAACTTTTAAATAAATATCAATATGAAACAATCTTAATTCTTTAGAAGGTTTATGACGGAGCCTGTTTTTAGAGCCTAATTGAAAGCTTGGCTTGTTTGTTGCAAACTGCTGTGAAGGCTATGCAATGGTATTCCTTACAAAGAGATTGTTATAGTCTTTAGAAATAGTGAAGGAAAATGTTGTATAACTACAGTATGAAATTATATTTCTTCATGTTACCAGGCAAGATAAAATCACAAGAGAAAGAGCCTCAATTAATGACTGTAATTTGAAATAAATACAGATGCCATGCTTGGGGGTAAAGAGGGCAACAACATAAAGGATGAGTATACTTTGTCCAAAAATTATTCAAAAAAGAGTCATATCAGTTTCAAAATTGATGGCTGAGCACTTATGAACGGCACAGAGTAAAAGCTGTTTCATCAGGGAAGGGGTAACCTGAGCTAGATTTAGGAGGGTGGAGCCAGACGTCAGCAAGCTCGAGATACCTGAGATGTATGTAAAACAAGTAGGCAGATTTCAGGTCCCAGAGAGAGGAAGGAGATCTATGTTAAAACATCTCACCTGGGAGCCTACATACGTTGTAAGCTTGTTTAAAACAAATCAGTATAACAAATAGCATTTAGAGATTGTTTGAGGGCTTTAGAGGTCTGCAAATAATTATGTGGTGTAAGATAGAACTTTTTTCTTTGGCACCTTAAAAGTAGGTAATTCATTGCAAATCAATAATCAGATTCCAGTTTCCATTGCACAGTCTACTATATGAATTAGATTTAGGAAGACACTAAAGTCATATATGCAGGAAAAAGTCAGGTGCAGTTATAGTAATGGAGCTGCTTGTTTAACCAAGCTGACAAACCACTGTATGTGTACTTGTTGTATATCAACAATATCTCATTGTTCAACAAATCTAACTGAAATGCTGGTAAGTGAATATATCCCTGAAAAAAAAATGGATAAAGCAAGGAATGGAGGATGAATGAATTAATAAATGAATCAATGAATCAATGAATGTCACCTGTAATGTCTTGCTTGTCTGTTGTAAAGGGGCCATTTTGGTCAAGTCCACTCATTTCAATAAAAATAAAGAAAAGTTTGTAAAGAACTTGATAAAAAAGTTTGCTAATTCATGATGTGTATTTGATAAAAGAATGCTTGTTAGCTGCTGTTGTTTAAGCAGTGACATCAAAAGAGAGCAGGTAAAGCTCTAAAACTGCAATCTGTTTATTACATGTTCCGCTTTTTGGATATGCAATAGTATTGTTTCCTTAAAGATTTTGTGTGTGTGTGTGTGTGTGTGTGTGTGTGTGTGTGTGTGTGTGTGTGTGTGTGTGTGTGTGTGTGAGTGTGTAGCAGCTGCAGTTGCAAGGGACACTTCTCACCCTCAGTGCAAGAAATCTAGGCTAAAATAATGGGAGGGCAATGGCCCAAAATAAGGGCAGATTTTAAATATTGCTCTTATAAACTTACAAAGCTGCTAGAATAACTGCTTTTGTGTTAACATACATTTTCTTATGGATATAAAGTCTGAAACTCAAATGCATATCATTATTTATTGACTTCAGTCCTTGGTGATTTGTGAGGAAAACCACAAATGTTATGAGGTAACTAATAGGCTAAAGTCTGAACATTTGAGAGGTATGTTATCCTCCCTCAGCAGTGGTGTACTGTCTCTCTCTACTGACATAATACAATAAATCACAATTTGTTAAACCCACAAGCTGTAAAGATCCTTTGCAGTATCCAGCAGAATAGTGCTCCAATGTAAGTTTCTGCCATACATAAAATAAAATATATGAAAACATGACTCAGTAGTGCACTGATGAAAATATCTCTAAAGAATTCAGGAAAACATATTCAGACACATAAATAAGAAAGCTATTGACATGTAAGGTTTTTTAATATAGCACCTGCTATCTTAGGTGACAATATAACATGAACAAATGTGAGCAAAACTCAGTAAAGAATATTTTAGAAGACTAAAATTAATACTAAAAACAGCCCTGACATGTAGGAACAAAGTCCAAGCTATAAAGCAATTTGTTCTTCCTTTTCTAACTTACAGTTTTAGTGTGATTGGCCCCTAAAGGTATTGGATCAGCTGGACAGGAAAAAAGAAAAATGCTTCACGCTTATCAAATAATATATAAAATCAGTGTATACCAAGAATATATATATTCCTCATTCTGAAGGAGGTATGGGTCTCCTCAAATTTGATCACATGTATAGCTATGCAATTGTAGGACTGCATATGTGTTTGCTGACTTCACCACATCCAAACATAGCGAAAGTTTTAAAACATGAGGAGCAGAATTCTAAGATGACTTCCCTGCTTAGTTTAGCAGAAGCATGTCAGTGTCAAGCGGGAAAAGAAATCAAACCAGAAGTAGACAAAAATCAGACAGCAGCTCAATGTGCCAAAAAACAAAAGAAAGTATATAAGGTGAAGGATCAAATGAGAAGGCAAGGAATGTGGAAAAGGCATAAATATAGTTGAAAATACAGAAAACTCCTGGAACAACCCCATGTCAATCAGGATCTGATGCAGGAATGGTTAAAGAGAGGTGAACTTAAAGCAAAAGATGAAAGGTTAATATTGGCAGCCCAGGACAGTGGACTACATACATGTTAGTTTACAATGTCCATTAAACATGTGGGAGAAAGAGACAAACGCAGGTTCTGTAAAACATAACTGGAAATAGTTATACATCTTGTTGATGGGTGTGATACACTAATGGTAGAAGGCCTGTATATTGAAAGGCATAATAATGTGGCAAGACTGTTACACTGGGGGATCGTACAAATACTACAATACTGAAGTAACAAAGAAGCACTGAAAACATGAGTCATAAAGCATTATAGAGAATGATGAAGTTTATATCACATAGGGTCACCCATTACCAACAGTTCAGAAAATAAATGTGAGAGAACCAGATATAATAGTTCATAAAAAGAAGACAAAAGTAGCATTGATCACTGAAATTGCTACACCCAGTGATTATAGTGTAACATGTGCAGAAAGACAGAAAGTCATAAAATACCAGTATTTACAGACAGAAACAAGAACAATGTGGAAGAAAGATACTCAGACAGTTCCAAAAGTAAAAGGAGCAATAGATCTCATAGAAAATAATTTACACTCATATTTAGATATACTACCAATACATGTAACTCCTCATGGGTTACAGGAGTTATTTCTGGGCACATTGCAGGTGCTGCTAACATCAAAGACTGAAACAATACTAATTTCATGAACTGTAATCATACCCTGACTTAGGAAAGAGGTCTATTCCCATCATGGTAGTAGAAACCCATAAAACTTGGAGAAATTAAAAAAGTGACCTATAAAATAAGGTCATCTCCGGAAATGGACTGAGTGAAGATGCTGTAGAATTATTCTGGATACCCCAAAAGTTCTCTGTATCCAGAGTACCTTAACCAGTTTTATTATACCACTTTGACGGTCAGGTCTTTTAACATATTATACCACAGCCTTTTCATTAATGGAGCACTCTTACTGTCGCTGTGAATTCTGGCTTGAGTGAATTTCAGAAGTACTAAACAGAGATGGTGAACTGTGGTGGTGGTGCTGCGGTAGCATTGTCGCCTCACAATAAGACGTTGTCCTGTTCGATTCTCAGCTAAAGCGTCTTCTGTGTGGAGACATGCGTGAATGGGAGTACCTTCATTGAAGGTTGTACATCAGGGCTGGAAACTCGGTACGTAAAAATCTACTGCCAATCATTAGCGGACCGGAGTTCTGCTGTGGCGACCCCCAACCAGGAAAAGCCAAAAGATACGACAACTAAACAGAGATGGTATTTTTATGTTTCTTTATCTGATATTAGTAAACACTGCTTTTTCTGTTTAGTTTCATGGGTTGTAACACACAGCAGTAGCTGGTATGGCAGCATTCCCTGTAGGAAGCAAATCCTTTAATAAGGTATTCTTTTTGCTTTGGTTAATCCTACCTGGTAATTTTGAATCAAAATCAAACAAAGATACAGTTCACTGAAGGCCAGTTTCAGTTCACATATTTTTTTCTGATATACTCTGCTTTGGTGAGCTCTGTAGATTACATTCTTCTTTCTGCCTGCTGATGAAGGTGAATCTGCATCTTCCTTTTGCGTTTCCAACACGACTTCCAATTCGCTTTTCAGTGCTGTCAGTCGCCTCTGAGCTTCAGCAAGTTTTTCTTGAAAACAGAAAAAGAAAGAAAATGGCATGTTATATAGGCTGTTCGTATTTGCATTAATAATGGTAAAATCATGCTACAGACAAGCTGTTGAAATATTACATCATAAAGCTTACAGGATGCACAACACAACTGCAGTGATACTTGACCTCTGATCTGTGCACCTAAAGGGATAGTGTATGTTGATCTTGTACTGATTGTTTTTTATTTACAGTCTTATTTTTCATATTTATCTAAATATCACAGTGACCAAGTAGCAAAGAACATCTTAGCCTCATTTGAAAGCTCACAACTGGATGAACAAAATGCTGCTGACATTATGTGTGTAGCTTTAGTAGTTACAGAAGTAATGTGTTTAAAAAATTACAAAAATGTCTACTTACTGAGTTTAATGGGACTTATAAAATCCAAATTAATATATAGGATCAAACAATTGCTAAAACTGTAAATATTTGTTTCTGCTGAACAGTTTGGTATTTGCACTTCTTTAGCAATATTTGGTTCTACAGATATCGACATCTGCTTGAACTATGAGAATATAACAATTCTGTTAAAAAGGCACAGGATATAGCCTTTGGAAGTTAGAGTATAAACTTTCAGAGCTCCATTCTACAAGGAAAAGACAAATATGAATAAAGAAAATGATCTTAGTTAATACTTTCTATGCAAATTGTAGGGAATGATTATATTTATAACAACCAAAAGCAATATGCTGAATAAATAACCAGTTAAAACACAGGTGGCTAACAGCATAATTTAGCAAGAATGTTTTATTGTTAAATTAACACTTTTAGCTAAGAGGATGAGAAGAACGCTATATTGTTAAGTCAACAGTTTAACTGAGAGGATGAGACAAAATTCTGAGTTTGTATCATTTTAAAAGTGATTTCAGACACTAAATGTGAAGCTGTTATGAAGGTAGGGGTAAAAATAACTACACCCTGTATCTGAAAATGGTACCTGCTACAAAGGATGTTGCAGGAAGAAACTCAACATATAAAGCACAAAGCAATGTATAGAGAACTGAAAATGATAGAAGTGAGAAGCCACTAACTGAATGTAAGCTTGTAATGGCAGTGACAGCCATTAGTTAGGCCTAGTTCACAGTACTGTCCTATCTGAATGCTACCTGAATATGACACAAACTGACCGTAACGTGGATTGCAACACATTCATTTGGTAGTTACAGCATTTGTTTGACGATGAAATGCCCATAAAAGCAGCCTGCATTTTCTTGAAGTACATCCTTCATATTAAAAACAATAAAGTAGTGAGGTACAGGGAGAAAGCTCATTGCACAAGAGATTAGGTGGTTTTGCCCATCTTAAAGAGAGCCAATGCGTAAGTCATGCTACCAGTAATTCATTCTTTTACACTTTATCTTATTTAGCATCCCAATAGAGCCATATCTTATCCTTGTAAACAGTAGCCTTATGACAAAAGCGTTGGGGTCCCTATCTCCTTTTCCAGGCATTCCTCCTCATTCACCAGATAGAACTTCCTTTTGCCCCTCCCATCATTCAGCATTTGCTTACTCAGGAGGTCACAGAGTCTGTTCCTTTTCCCTAAGAGGAAAAGGGTTTTACTCAAGAAGTTTCATGGAGACTGGTCCTAGATCTTTCCTTTCTCAATCACTCTGTGAAACTCCCAAAATTCAAAATACCATTCATTCACAACCTGTTACCACTTCTTCCCCCTTTCGTTTTTCTTTTTGGTATCTCTAGATTTAAAGGTCTGTTATCATCTTCCTAGAGCCACAGATTTCAGACATTTTAAGTTTTTTGCATTACCTCTTGGGTTATCCACTGCTTCAAGGGTGTTCTCAATATGTCTAGTTCCAGGGACAGCCTATTCTAGACTGCAAGGTATTCACAGTGTTTCCTTATTTAGACAACTTGCTTTCCTTTGCAGACTCTTTTTCAAAGTGTTAGGATCCTCTCACTTGGGTAAGAAATCTCTTTCACTGTCTGGATTTTCAGGAGAACATTCAGAAAGTCTTGTTTGACTCCTTTCCACAAGATTGTTTTCCTGTGGCGTATTCTGGATACCTCAGTTCAAAGAACTTTTCTTCTACTAGACAACATAGGTTTTTTTTTATATATTTTTCCTGGTTTTCTTCTCTCAGTGCAGGACTTCTGCAAGGGCATTTCTCAGATTACTAGAATTCATGGCAACTATGATTCTGATGATTCCTCTAGTGAAAACTCCACATGAGAAATATTCAATGGTACCTGAAATCAGTATGGTCACAACATCAACACCCTTTGACTTTTCAAGTTCTACTTTTGGGAGTTAGCTTTGGCCGAAAAAACAGTTTTACCTGAATCCAGGTCTCGCACTTTCCCTTCCAGCTCCAGCATACTCTGTAACAAACAAATGCCTCAGTTTGCTTGGGGACCTGTCTGTGGTAGTAAAAGTTCAGGGTCTTTAAAAAAACTGAGAACGAAAAACACAGGCATGAAGCAGATGTTGGCAGTCATAAATGCACTCAACTGTCTCTGTCATCTGTGGTCCGTAGTGTTGCTACAAGTGATTACAGAAAACACCACAGTGATGTGGTACATTAAATAATGTGTGTGTGTGGGGGGGGGGGGCATATAGATCTCACCCTCTGTGTAGAATAACTGTGGTAGCCTGGGATATAAGCTTTAGAGCACAATCTCACTCTACAGACATCTTGCTTTCTGTCAGAGTGAACAGTTGTGGCAGGCAAGCTGAGCAGGTCCAGTGCAAAATCTCATCAGTGAAATCTGAATCAGCGGTTCTTTCAAGATTTGAATCAGAAGCAGCAAACTTCTCATGCAGAAGTTTTTCCTTCATTCACAATGAACATCTGACAACATTTTACTCCAGGCCTCCTTGTAAGCAGGCCTGGAAAACAGATGTATGCTCATTTCCTTGGACAGGAATGTCCCTGTATGCCTTTCCACCTTTTTCACTGATATCCAGGGTCATTCTGAAAATTCAGAAGGACTTAGCAGAGATCATTGTGGTAATTCCCTTCTGGCCCAGGCAACAGAGGTTCTCCCTTCTTTTGGAAATGACCTGGGTTTATTTCCACAAGCTTCCTCACAGATTGGATCTAGTCATACAATACATATGTTTTGTGCTACACCCCTAACTTGGAACAACTTCAACTGCCTGCCTGGATGACAGTTTTAATGCCTTTTAGGCACATATTTTCTGAGAATGTGCAGCAGGTATTAAAGGAAGCAAGGATGCCTGATACTAGGACATCATCATATATCAGTAAAAGGGAAGGCATTTTTATTTGGTGCTAGAATAAGAGCCAAGACCCCTTTCAGGCTAGAATTTGTCTGGTTCTATAATATTCGTGAGAGTTCCTATCCTCTGGGCTTTCCTACTCCTCTGTCAAGATTCACTTTTTGGCCATTTTGGCATTTCTGCCCACATATTCTCCTATTTCCATACATTCATATTTCAATTTGTTTTTGAAAGGGGCTCTCCATACCTGTCCACCTAGAAAACAGTTGGCTCCTTCTCAGGATTTTAATTTTGCTTTGGAAAAATTAACTTTTGCTTCAATTTGAACCAGCCCATCAGGATAATTTGAGGTTAATAACATAAAAACAGTTTTGCTGATTGCTCAGAGGTGCAAGCTGTTATGGTAGGTCAACCTTATTTCATTTTTTTTAAAGATGTTTTGTTTTTTGACAACCAATCCTTCATTTATGCCTAAAGTGGTATCTGAGTTTACTTTGAGACAAACTATCCATCTCACTGTCTTCTTTCTAGAACCTAAAGATGAGGGAGAAAGGATTCTTCATACTCTAGACATCCACAGACAACTCATATACTATCTTGACAGAACCTAATTTTGTTTTTCTTATATGGTGCATCTCTGGCAGTGAACATCAAGATGTCAGAATGTTCCTTTGCTCATAGGGGAACTTGCCATTGATTTAGTTTAGTTTTGAAAATATTCATAATCTGCCCGTAACAGGGACCACCAGAATGTTATTTACAGTGCAACAGCTGCTTGTACTATAAGAGATATTCAGCATGGCACTAGTAGGAAAGCAAAGGAATTGTCAATTATTGTAGACAGATGGACTTGCTTCAAATTGGGCTCAGGATGAAAAACTCCCATTAGCAGCCAGTTGCTGTATTGTTTTTACAACATTGTTTTGTGCTGTGTGTTGTACAGTAGTTTTATATATAGTTAATCTGACTCAGTAGTTAACATTATATCAACAATTCTCAGAAATTAATTTTGCATTATCTGTCATGAAGACAGTGTGTGTTTTGCAGCCCAGCATAATCCAGTAGCATCTTGCAAACCACAAAGTGCACTTCATAGTGACTTTGCTCCATAATCGTTCACATTCGAGCTTACTCCTTTCAGTGGAGGGTGTGATTTCAGATATTGGAGGGCCTAATTCTGTGCATGTATGTGTTTGTGGTGTGACAAGGAGTTGCAGGTTTAAGGCAGAATAAAACTTGCATTGGACTACATGTTTCTACTCTAATGATACTGGTACATAATCTGGCTCCCCCCAAAAAGCTTCTTGTTCTAGGAGAACAGCAGCCTAGCAGAAGTTTGAGACACCATACTGCGAATAGCAGAACTCAGAAGAATTAGGTGCAATCTTCATCAAATAATAGCAAAGTGCACCACTTGCTACCACATATTAAAACTGTTTTAGCAGAGGTGCATGTCTCCCGATGCCTCTTCATGTGGGTGTTGCACCACCACACCCCAACTACTTATAAATACTAACTCCCTACGCTGGAGAAGAGGGAATGCTCAGAGATACGGCAATTTCATAATTAATTCATAGCGTCCTGTTATCACACTTACGTTATCCCAATTCCAAGGATTACACACATGGCCGTGAAGCATGTAATGGCAACTCTTGAAAACAGCATAAACAAAAAACAATAGTAATCTTTGGACTATATACAGGAAGGTGCATGCTGATTTCATTACTTGTGTACATCCACACTGACAAATATATCCGTTGTCTCAATCATGTTTTCTGGGACACAGGTAAACAAAGTACATTTTATTATGCTTCACTTCAAAAAGACCTACCATCTAAAGGATGTCACAGTCACCTGAATGCTACTGTAGGACATTACATCCTGCTTCAGAGTAGCACAATACTAAGGGCAGCTGAAAAGCAGGAAATATAATTAATCTATATGTCATTATAGCAAAGTACATATTCTTAAATTAAGTTATTACTTAGATTATTTATCAATGTGGCTGGCAAATTTATCATCTAATAAGAGTTATCATTTATCCCAAAGCACATATGCAACAAACATAGAAACACATGCACAGATGTACACACAGCCCCACACACATACACACGCACGCAGACACTTTAAACATTTAGGTAGTACATGTGCAGTACAAATGCATACTATGCAGTTTAGAATTCATTGTGCAATGAATCTCCTGCCATATTTCATTGGCAATAAATTCATAGTTGTCACTATTCTCAGCATTGTAGGAGAACAACCAAGAAAGCCATTATTTTCATCCAACATATTGACAAAATGGTTTCATAAATTCTTAACCTCTGACACTTCAGGAGACATGTATTAGATACCAACTGCATCGCAGCATTGAATCGGATGATATTTCCTACACTCTAGCTTTGCTTAGTTTAAATTATGTCATCTGTAGATTATTTAATGTATGGAAGTGCAATTGTGTTATGCTATCAATTTTGAGAAATTTATGACTTGCTTTCCATATGAGTAACTATATTAGATGCTGTCATTAATTCAATTTTCTTATCATCTATTTAAAGGCAATGGAAACTGTTTAATACATGATTAAAATGACAAGCTTTATTATGCTGAGGCAGAGTACCAACATTAAGGAAATAATGCATAATATTAGAACTAGAAAATGTAGAAGTGCTGGAAAATGTATCTTCTACAGGGTACAATTATAATTGTAATATGTGATCAACAAATGTTTACATTTGTCTCCCTGTTTCAGTACTTTCTGGAATTACTATATTAAATGCCACCAAACTAAAATAGAAGTTGAAGCCATTAAAATCCTGGAATGACAGTCAGTTTCATTTTCACATCTACAGTAATTCCACTAAGAGACAATAAAAAACTCCTTTTAGCACTGTATCTGCCAGAATATTATCTATTTTGCAACTTAATGTTTGAAGTAGTTGATGTGACGGTTTGATAACTGCTTACCATGAAACAAAGCTATGAGATGAAGTCAGTTATGTAGGTCATTGCCTTTTGTTAACTTGCTTGTGAAAGCAAGAAAAATGTATCTCTTAAAACAAGTATACCAAAGAAGCAGATGAAACTGAGTCTCTGGTCAGCTGTATGAACTCTGTTTGTGACTAGCAACCAGTATAAGGTGCCATTCGCACAAAGTTATTGCACTGTTGTTTTTTTTCTGCTAGGCAAAACTCCCCACCCATTTATGCAGAATGTCCACTGTACCATCTGTATTTAATACAATAGACTCAAAAGGTCATCACACATTGGGAAATAGATGATTTTCTACATTTATCTGTCAGACAGCTTTCCTCACACAATTGTTTATTGAAGCATGCTTGCAAAACTAGTTGTTGACAGTTATGAAAGGCAAAACAATTGTACTGAGATTTCCAGTTCATCTGCTCTTGGGCATTTAGGACAATTCTGATATAAACTGACTAGTGGAATATTTTCTTAACCTATGTAGTAGCATTCCATCTTGAAGAAAAATATAAACATCAATAAAACATCTGATATTTTGTGGAATGGATGATTAATTTAAAAGAAAAGTGATTTGGGTACTCTTGTGATTTCGATGGAAAACTCTTTCTTTTTACTACTGAATTGCACTTTTGGGTTTCTTGTATAATTTTTAAGGTGTAGATGTTAGTTTGATTTTGTACATTTTTCATGTATATATGGCATTTCTGTACAAATGTTACAATGCTTTATTGTAGTACTATGGCTTTACATCAGAATATTGAATTTGATCTGTAAGCGTAGTAAAAAAAAAAATCTTCCTTATATTGTGCAGTTTTAATTTGCATGATTTTTGTGCAGTTTACTATTTCATTTGCAGTTTCTGCTTTGTTATGGTTTGGTTGCTTTAGAGTACATTATATACTGGTTTAAACTGTACTGTTTCTCTTAAATGTATGCTAGAGTTTGGTGCTATGTTTCTAGGTCTGGTTGGTTGAAGATGCTACCAAAATGCATATCACTTTTTATGAAGTAAGTAGGCCATGTGATTCAGCCATAGTGTAGACAAATGTTTTATTTATTATTTTGGTAGGGATGTGTATATCTGCCTAACAGCACACATGCAATACAAATATATATATATATATATATATATATATATATATATATATATATATATAAAACATATATAGTGTATGTGTGTGAACATAGCACCAATTGTCAAAGAGAAAAATATTTAATATGAAGGCCAAAACACCATCAAGCAAACTAGGCTTCATTCCAACTAGGTGGAACATCTTCAGTGCTGACATCTTAACAATCCAACCCATATTTAAAGGAACCCAAATGGGAAATGGAGAGTAAGTATTTTATATATACAATTTGTTAATTAAATCAGAGGAAACTTCATATTGTATAGAAAATCATCAATAATCACCATTTTAACATTAAATATATATACACATATATATATATATATATATATATATATATATATATATATATATATATATTACATATATGCATGATTATGTAAAACCATTTTATGTGTGCAAAAATAGTCAGTAAAGAATAGTGTAACCAAGTCACTTTTCCATACAAACAACAGCAGCCTTTAGTGGCTCAGTAATATTATTACAAGATATAAACTGTTTTAAAATCCTGTTAACACTTCAAAGGCAGAACAAATGTTTATAATTCATTTAAACCAGCACCCTCAGAAAACAGTATCTTCTTCTTCTTCTTTCGGCTGCTCCCATTAGGGGTCGCCACAGCAGAGCAACTGTTTCCATTTCTTCCTGTCCTCTGCATCTTGCTCTGTCACACCAGCTACCTGCATGTCATGATGATGGAGTGGGTGGAGAAGAGTGTCAGGAGTGATTTGTGACAGACGAGTACCAGTAAGAGTGAAAGGGAAGGTCTACAAGAGGGTAGTGAGACCAGCTATGTTATATGGGTTGGAGACGGTGGCATTGACAAAAAGGCAGGAGTCAGAGCTTGATGTGGCAGAGCTGAAGATGTTAAGATTTGCACTGGGTGTGATGAGGGTGGACAGGATTAGGAATAAGTATATTAGAGAGTCAGCCCAGGTTGGAAAAAAGTCAGAGAGGCAGGATTACGTTGGTTTGGACATGGGCTGAGAAGGGATTCAGAGTATATTGGGAAAAAGATGCTAAGGATGAAGCTGCCAGGTAACAGGAAAAGAGGAAGGCCTAAGATAACGTTTATGGATGTGGTGAGAGAAGACATGTAGGCATTGTAAAGCATGTTCAAATGTGAATGGTTTAAATTATTTTATACATCCTGTAACAAACAAAAAATAAACATTTGAATTTTATGCAGATTGCCATACAGAGAATGTGATTTACTTAGCATGCTGCAAGTCATGTCCGAGTTTTTATGTTGGAAAAAGTAATTGTAAGCTAAAAACAAGAATATTGCATCATTTGTCATCTATTGGACAGAAGTATAAACATAATGCATTGTACCAGCATGTTTATAGCTTTCCAGATCATATTTTTGTTTTTATGGTGCTGCATGTTGCACAGATGAAAAAAATGGGGGGGGGCATTGTCAGTGATACAGAGTATGCAGAGCTAAGATGGATTATACAGTTGGCTGCTGACAACCCACCTGGGTTAAATAGTTCTGTACCTTTAAAACAAGTCTTAAAGAAAAGGCGGGTCAAGTATAGAATGTAATTGGTTGCTTTTAGAAATGTTTTAATATTTAAAGACTGTCATGGTTATGTGAAGTTTGTCTGATGAAGGTTTTTTTTTAACCTGAAAACGCTTACATTTTATAATAAAAGATTACGGTCAGTGTGGTCTGTTTTATTTGTTTTTGGATTTGTTCTTGCAAGAGGTTCGAGAGGAGTCCTTAAGGGAAGCTAAGAGGCTTGTTGTTTGCCTTATTCATTACCATTTAACAAAACTAATCTATCACATTGTTCCAAAAGGCTACACTGCCTTATGAGTATTGCCTGTTTTCAAAATATGGGACATTCTGCAAAATCAGAGACATCTAAGAGGTATGCACACTAGCCACGTTCTCTGAAACCACCACATTAATGAGAATGTTACTGCTTCTGCCTTATTCATTACCGGTTAACAAAATTAATCCATCACATTGCTCTATAAGGCTACATTGCCTTCTGAGTATTGCCTGTTTTCAAAATATGGGACATTCTGCAAAATCAGGGACATCTAAGAGGTATGCGCACCAGCCACATTCTCTGAAACCACCACATTAATGAGAATGTTACCGCTTCTGCCTTATTCAATACCAGTTAAAACTAATCCATCACATTGTTCCATAATGCTACACTGCCTTCTGAGTATTGCCTGTTTTCAAACAATTTTATCAAGACAGCATTAACTGAACAACCTTCTGATACTGTAATAATCCAAATTCTCTCAGTTTCAACTTCCATCTTACACTGCAAACACACTGGCTTTTGCCATGTGGCACAATATCAACATCCCTCCACACTCCAAAAGAGTAGGGAAATGTTTCCAGTGCCCTAGCCAAGAGAATCCTAATCAGTATGACTATCACTGTAGCTCTCCCTGATAATAATAAACAGGTATAGTGTGACTGATCTGGTCAATAAAACATAAACAAATGCATGTATATTTACTGTTTTTCTTTCCTTCTTTTTTACATGCAAAACACACAGACACACACGCACACACGTGCGCACACACACACACACACACACACACACACACACACACACACACGCACGCACGCACGCACACACACACACACACACACACACACACACACACACACACACACACACACACACACACACACACACATGCTTAGATACACACACACATTGTTTTGCCACATTTCTATTCAATACTAACTATATAACCAGTGGTGGCTCTAGGTTCATTTTCTTGCCAGGGCACAGTAGCTAGCTTGTGGGGCAAGTAGGACATGTGAAAAAAACACCATACTAATAAAGTACAGAATACAACTCACACATAATACAGTGTTAAAAATAAAAGATAATTTGCCAATGAAAAAACAGTGAATGCCATAACCTTAGAAATCTTGGCAATGTTCAAAGGCAGAAGAACTACTAATTTGTTATGCTCAATTATTATGGTCATGGATGAGATGTCGGTATGCTACACTGAAACAGGTCAAGGGTGTAGTATCAATAAAACATTGGTGGGAAAATGTTAGGCTTCAGTAGAAAGAGAAAAATATCACTAATCCAAATTAAAGAACAGAAAGTAGGACTTTTTTGTTCTGTGCTGCATTGTAAGGAGAAAACAGCACATTTTGTCAACATTCAAGATAAAACACATATCATCCCACTGCAGACACTGCTGAATAGAACAATATTTTAAGTGTTTATTAAAAGTTCTTTGTAGTAGAAAAAAGAGTGGTCAGTCAACAGCTCTCGGATTACAACTATAGTTTTGATACCTCAGGAAGAATGTGGGAGACGGTCTGTCAGCACTTGGAATAAAAATTGGAAGCCTTAAAACATGCAGTTCAGCTAGTTTATTTTGTTAAGCATTTATAACTAGTGCTAAAGGTAGGAGTTGCTCTAAGAACAGTGACATTGAAAATAGGTTCCAGACGTTGTACAAGATACTTGTGATTAACACCACTGCTGTTCTATTAACAGGGAAGTTAAAAAAATATCCTTATTTCTAGCATGACTCGCATGAAGTGAATACTGGGGGAAAATCCTCCAAGTTCATTTTACAGCAGCAGTTTCATTGAAATATAATAACCATAACCATTTAACAATTCTGATGCATGAAAATAGAGTACATTTTCTTTGTGAATGCTGATTTTTTTTAAATCCTTTTTGGAGAAATATGAAAAGAAAAATGAAATATGAAAAGAAAAAAGAAATGTATCGATGGAATAAATATGTTATAAAGACTTTTTTGGGGACACACACAAAAAAAGTTAACATATAATTTCAGACAGAAACTGAAAGAGAGAGACTGTTAAAAAGTACTTAATAAAGACCTTTTGTAATGAAGTATATGATATTTCTAAAGTTATTGATAATAGAGGACTTTGAACAGGGTCTTGGGACTGTAAAGTGATTTTGGAAATGGAAAATAGCAAAACTATATAAATTTCAAGCATGATTAATGTTGATGGTTATAAAGATGTGGTTAAATACTGGGGACAACCAAGAATATGTTTTTTTCTGTGGGAAGGAAGAACATTTTGTAAATAATTGTGATAAAAAGAGATGTTGTTTATGTGGGGAAACTGGTCATGGTGCTAAAAATTGTGAAAAAAACATATTATAAGTGTAAGTAAGCAGTACATGTATGGGTAGATTGTGGGCAGGAAAAAAGATAGAATGTAATATAGAAAAAATAGAGACGATTTAAATGAGAAGGAAGAATTGCAATAAGAGGGACCACAAAAAAGATATAAGGGGAAATGATACAAACCAAGAAGAAAATATGGATAATACATAAAAAGGGGGAAGGGGAGAAGGAAAGTCGGCAGAAGTTAGTGATGGAAAAGAAATAAATTGGAAAATGGTTAAAAAGAAAAGTTCAGTTGGGAAAAGAGTTAAAGTCAAGAAAAAGAAATTTTCAAGATTACGGAATTAAAGTAAAAAAGAAAGGAAATGGATAAATAAACAGTTTTCTGTAAATTAAAGAGAAGACAAACAAATAACCTAAACATTTTATCTATTAGTGTTAACAGTATATAGCATCTAATAAGGAGAATAGAAGTGCTAGAATGGTACAGTACATGTGAGGTAGATGTGATTGAGTTGAAAGATATTAGGCTTTTAAATAAAGAATAAAGAGAACAGACAGAAACATTATATTCAGGGGGTATAATATGGAACTTGGATAATGCAGACTGTTCAGGGATTGCTACATTATATAGTAAGGGAGTACAATTTTTGGACTATATTAAATTAGGGAGATTAATGTTAGTGGATTTTAGGTGGGAAGTGAAAGTGATTAATAGCACATATACTCATATGTGATATATAAAGAAAGGGAAAATTCTTTCAAAAGATTAGATTATGTCATAGTAAATATGGATATAATAATAACAGGATACTTTAATTGTGATATAAGACATAAAAAGAAAAAAAATGATCAGATAAGAAAGTAATGGAAGAAATGATAAAATGTGGAAATTTAGTGTTGGAATTTGAATAAAAGCACATATTGAAGAAGAAATAAAACAGAAGGATATTTTTTATCAAAAACTATGAGAACAGTGATAGAAGGAGCAGTAGAAATGTTTTTTTTTCTGATCATTTGGCTGTATTGGTCAAAATAGATGAAAGTAAGGAATATATAAAAATAGGGAAAAGTAGTAAGATAATGAAAAGGAGTGGAACAAAAAAGTTCAAGAAATTATAACAGAGTTATGGAAAGTTCATTTAACAATGAGAGATTTTTTTACAAAAATTTGTCAGGATGCTGGATAACATTTAAAGAAAAATATAAAAGGATGTATTTAATATTGGAAAATGTGAAAAGACAAAATGAGAAAAGTAATATAGAAAAATACAAAAAGCTGTTTTATATAGACTTGACAGGAATGCAAGTGACTATTTTAGAAAAGATTTATCAAAAGAATCAAGAGAAAATTAAAGATGTATTATATAATCAAAATGTTTTCTAAAAGGAAAAAATGAAGAATTATTGCCATATCTAAATAGAAGAGTAAAGGAAGCTTGGTATAATGAAATAAATAAAAAATGAAATAGGAAAAATTGAAAGAGAACAGACAAATACAATGAATATTGCAGTGAAGTATGTGAAAGGGATGGTAAAAAAGGAAAGAAAAAGGAAAAGCAGTGGAGGGTAAAACAGTTTACAGAAGAAATGAATAAAGAAATGTAAAAATAAATTACAATAATAGAATAAAAAAGGTAATGAATAAAATAAATGTAAGTTCAGCAGATGGACCAGATGGAATAGGATATTTAATGTATTTGAATTTAATACAATGGCAAACGAAATTCTGATAAAGATATTTAATGAATGGTTAAATGATATAATCAGTTATGAAGAAATATATAGATGTGTTATAAGGTTTATATGGAAGAAACGGGAAAAGAATGAAATTAAAAACTGGAAGTCAGTAATGTTGAATAATAGTGATTAAAAATTACTTATGAAAATAATACAAAAAAGATTAGAAAACAAATTGAAGTATATAATACTATTTATGTGGTTTTCGAAAACAAATTTGAGTATATAATGCTATTTATGGGGTTAAAGGAAAAGGAAGCTAAGAGCTATTAATGATAATTAGAGAAATAGTAGATGACATTAAGAAAGGAAAATATTAAGAATAACTAATGGTGGCTGATATCAATAAAGCACTTGATTCAACAGAACATGATATCTTATGGCAAATAATGGATGAATATAATTTTAACACACAGATAAAGAAAGTATATCAGGTTTTAGTAAATGGTTGGTTAAGTGAAGACATAGAGAATAATACATAATACAAGGATGTCCAATTAGTAGCATTTTGTTTGTAATGCTTATGAATAATGTAATAAAAGGATTACATGAAAAAAGTAAATATGTACAGGAAATGGAAGTGATATATCCTATTATTATGTCTTATGCTGATGATATAATACAGCTAAAAATGGAGAAGAAATGAAGAAGGTAATTATACATGTGCATAATGGATTGTAAGAAGCCGGATTAAAAATTAATAAAGAAAAGGGTAAGAGCTTTGAAGATGAAAAAAGCTGGAAGGAATACAGGTTGAAAGGAAAAAGATATCAGTACTAGAAACTGATTTTGGAGAATATGATATATTGATGGAACAATGGGAGAAAATTTTGAGAAACCTAAAAGGACTTAGTATTATGTGCAATAGGTATAGATTGTCATTCAATAAAAAGGACATTTGTTAAACACAATATAGATGGGAAAATTATCATGCATAGCTGGTGTATATATGATACCAAGAGAAATGAGGAAACAGTTTATTGAAATTATATTTCAATTTATCTCAAAGTCTAGATTAAATCCAGAAAATGCTCAGTTGTCTAGTCTAGCACTCACCTGCCATGCTCTTTTAGAAGCAAAATAAAGCTAAATAAAAATGAGAAGACTGTCACGTTTCTTCAAGCTAATTTCAACATAATTGTCTAGATTAAAGCTTCTATGGGAACTTTTTGATTTTTTATTGATTGCAATAAAACTGTTTGGTTTTATTATTTGCTGAACTTTAAAATTGTGATTTGAAAGTAATGCTTTGTTATTGCTGTTTCTTCTGTCTGAACTCTCAGCTGGATCCAAAGTCTTTTCAGTCTTGATCTTTTTATTCTAGATTAAATCCAATCAAAAGAGGGGGGGTTTATATGGAAAAAGGAGGAAGGCGGTTTAAGTTTACTGAATCTGATAGTATATGAGGCCTCATTAAATTTATATAAGGTCTTGGAATGGATAAATGAAAAAGAAAAGAAGTTGATAAGTATATTTAAGGAGAGATATAAATGAGAATGGGGTATAATAAAAATGAATAAAAGGGAGAGAGAATGGAGAAATGAAGATATAAAAATGTATCAAGAAAAAAATAAAACTATGGAAATTAAAGATAGAATGGGAAATTAAAATATAAAAATATGGTATAAAAATATAATGTTGCGCAAAATTATTGTGTGAATCTGTGGGTACATTTAACAGAAGAAGAAAAAAAAAGCTACAAAGCAAAGAAATAAATAGTGTATGAAGAATATTTTATGTCAAGACTTGTTATGGAGGTTGCAAATTAATAAGTTGTCAGTAAAGGGAAATATGCCTTACAAAAATAAATGAACAATTTGCCATATTTGTGGAGAGTTATAAACAGGACATGTTTTCTTAACATGTAATAGAGTTAAAAAAATATGGAAAAAATAATAGAAAATAAAATAGTTAAAGAATTACAAGATTATAATTGGATAAATATGCATATGATTGAATATGGCTATTATGGGAAACTTAGTAAAGAATATGTTAATTTATTTCAAAAAAAGTTTAGTATCATATGGACAATTTGGAATGAAAAACTGAATGAGATTATGTTCAGTGAAAAGTGGGTGCTACCAAACATAATAAGGACATTTAAGTGGTGGTTGTAGAAGAAGAGTGGGGGTCTATACATATGTAAAGAGATGTTAATAATGACAAAATATAGTGATTAATGTAAGTTCTTTGTAAATATGTAAATATTTAAATATGTAAATTGTAAATAGTTGTAAAAATAAAGAACCCCTACTCTTTGTATCCACCTGGGCTACCACTAACTCTAGCAGATTATGTCTCATCTGAAGGGTGGCACACCAAGGAATGTAACACCCCTATTATGCTGTAGTTCAGTGTCATTACTGGAAAATATTGTAATAATAAGTACCTGGAGTGGGAACAGAGCCCACAGACTTCTACACCAAAGGTGACTGCACAACCTGTTGAGGTAATAAGACTGCAAATATACTTGTTGGTTTTCCAGGTCCCTCTAAGGAAAACAGCACTGATCAAGACAAAATCTGTATCAAGTAAATGCAGCAACATTAACTGCTTAGTACTCTTTTTCTGGTTTGCTGAAATAGCACCAATAGAAATAATTTGATCTGAAAGTTTTGGTATAGCAACATACCTCTCAGCTTAGCTGGTTTAGTAATTATGCATAAAACCAAAGATAATGGGGTGGTGCATAAAATCAGGAACATTTTTGATATTACTCTAATTCACATATTTGTTTCAATATGCATTTCTGAACAAGTTTAGAACTCTAATAACTGACACTACTGTGACTGAAATCATGTGTTATTTATCAGAAAATCAAAAATGTTATGAGGAACAGGACAAACACTGAAAGCTAAATCAGGGACATTCTCCAAAAACAGGAAGAGTTGAGAGGTATGGGCAGCACTCCAAAGGGAATGTCTACTTACAATAACCCATTCCTGAATTTGATTACTTTTATTTGGAAATTAGGGATTTTAAACAATGCAGTTATGATTTTTGAATGTTATAACTGTCTATAAACAAGTCTCAGCAGAAGACTTAAATAATTTCTAGTTTTAATTACTGAGATAATTAAATTACATATGCTTAAATTCTTAAGATAAACTTCTTCATCTTCTGGCATTTTAGAATGGTTATAACCATAACACCAACAAGCAAAAGAATTAAAGAATTGTAGCTATAGTCAATTTGCTACCTTCAAAATATGGAACACTGTACTACCTCTAATAAGGTGGAACAAGCAGGTAAAATGTGGAACATTTGCTAACAACTATGGAGGAGCTCATAGAATGGTTAAAAGTTTACTTTACACTTTTTTTTACTATATACACCATTCTTCGCCCATTTGAGACACTTATGAGAAACAACTCAAGTTGGAAAAGTCCAAGCCCTTAGATGGATAAGTCAACCAAACCACCCCAAAACAAAGACAATCAATTCCAGTCAGGATCAAGTAATCAAAGAATAAAGATAAGAGCAGAATACAACACTACCTTGCCAATGTGAAACAGATGGGTAAAAAGTGACACCTTTGCCCACAACTAGGAAGGAATATATCACCACAGTTAAACTGTTGATTTTATATTTATAAAAAATGTCTTTAATGCCCCAAGTCTCTCTCTGCTTGCCTGAACAGTTATTTGATTACAAGGTAAGCTTTTCCTTCTACACCATTAATAAGACAAAACAGTTATATACAGTAGTTGTAATATAGTGCAGTTCAGCAAGATAAATTACATTAGAAATACTCATTCTAAGGATCTAAACCTCTAATTTAACATCAACAGAATGGTTTGGAGGGACAGCTATATTTCGCAGAGGATACCAAACATGCAAACTGGAGAATAAGTTGAATAAATCCAGGACCCCCCCCCCCCCCACATGAAAACATTAAACAGATTATTTCCACAATCTGGATTAGCATGCCTATTTACAAATTCTCCATGTTAAATAAGTTTAGCCTTTTTCTCCACCTCATTTATTATTGCTTCATTCTACCCATTACATTGCTAATACTTTGATCTTTGACCCACATGCATTTGAGTGTGTGCACATGCAGACACACACACACACACACACACACACACACACACACACACACACACACACACACACACACACACACACACACACACACACACACACACACACACACACACACACACACACACACACACACAGTCTGTAAATAGAGGTGAAGGGATTCAACTCTGTACTTCTGATTATAGGAGGCAGCTCAATAATGTAAGGTTAATTTTCTGAACAATAAAAAGAAACACGAAGCAGTAATGAATGGTATTAAGTGAATATATAATCTTCAATGATTTACCAGAAAAAAAAAGAAGTTAACAAGGTACAGGGCTTAAATATGAGGCAAAAATCAATGATGTTCTGCAAAATCAGAGATGAAATAGAGTCAAACTACTCTAATTCACTTAAAAATGTTAATGGAATAGCAGGTTTTCCATCAAATGCCTTCCATAAATTTAGACATCTTAGAAACATTGCCAAACAAGACAAATATAAAAACAACCAAAAGCTTTTTTGCTTATCACTAAATAAACTACCCCACCCTGGCAGGACTACCACTCCCTCTACAAAAATAAACAGTATGACAGACTCTATCCCCACACAGTTTAATTCCTACTTTATGCAATCAATATTCTCTCTCTTAGACACTAATACATCTGCCCAACTCTCTCTACTCCTGTCCAATCAAAACCACCCACAGCTCTTCAATTTTAGTCCAGTACATATCTCTCTCATAATGAAGTTGCTGCTTGAACTAAAAATTATTTCCATAGCTCTAGACAAACTACCAGCCATGGACTACCTAAAAATGGCCACAGAAGTCATGGCCTTCCCTTTGTCTATAAATCCATAGCAGAAAGATATGTCCCATCACTATGGAAAAAATCCTTCATCATACTACTGCACAAAGGCTGCACATCTACAGAGTTTAGTAACTACAGACCAATAGCGATTCTCTCTCCCCACTCCAAAATATTAGAAAAATGCATCCATATGCAGCTGATGCAATGCCTAACCTCAAATAACCAGTTCTCAGAAACACAACATGGCTTTAGGCCCCAGCACAGCACCACTACTGCTCTACTACATTTTACCAATATAATAAACCAACATAGAAACAATGGCCTGCTTGTGTCCACAATGTTCTTAGGACTTGTCAACGGCATTTGATACTCTCGCTTCAAAAAGTGCTCATTCAACTCTCCTCAATAGGACTTTCACAATACTCCTTGTTATGGTTTCTTAGATACCTATCTGAAAGGCAACAAGCCGTTAAATGGCAACAACCTTACTCATCCTTTCAACCAGTTACTACAGGTGTCTCTCAGGGATCTATCCTAGGTCCTCTCCTATTTCATATATTTATTAATGACTTCCATACCTCCACTCACCATGCTAGTTTAGTTTAGTATGCAGATGAATCAATATTAATGTGTGACCTCAACAATAAATAAGCTCCAAGACATTATCCATAACTCTTTCTACTCTGTAGAAACCTGTCTCAAAGAATAAATCCTCCTACTCAACACCAAGAAAATTAAGTTAATGCTTTTTACCTCAAAAAGTTGCCCAAATCAAAAGCAATGTTATACCATAAAGTCAGCAAATAATATTGTCACTGAAACTGTAACTCACAGTAAACTTCTAGGCGTTATAATAGATGACAATCTCAAATATGGCTAGCGTATACTGTACACCATTAAATCTATACACCAGAAACTAGGCTCCCTTTATAGGATCAATGGACTCCTTACAGATACTGCAAGAAAAACTCTAGCCACCACCTTCTTATTGCTGACTCTCTTACATGCCACTCCTATCCTAACAAACTTAACCAATACTCAAAGAAAGAAACTTGCCTCCTTCTACAAAAAAATAGAAATTTGCCACCAATCTCCCCTCATAGAACCTACCATTCTCATAGTTAAAGCAATTAAACAGGCTTGAACTACACAACTACTGTGATATTTTGTTAAATTTTCTATGTCTATATGTGCAACTGTTTTCTGCATTGAGAACAAAGCATTGTACTTTTGTTCAGCTACACTGCTGTGTAGGTCTGAATGACAATAAAGTTTACTTTGACTTTAACTTGACATAGCCACAGCTAACTATAGCACACATACTCAAGTCATCATCCAGAAAAATGCCCTGTACTACAAAAAATATTACTGCCCTGCTGCCCAGCAATGGACCTCCATTCTGGTAACAAATTCTTATCACTTAGAAATAAGTCAAATAAAGCTACAAGAGACTCACTCTACTTCCAATATGTTGCTAAATTCTGGAGTAGTATCCCCACACAAAGAAAACTCTCTGACAAACTTTGTAGTTTTAAACCACTGCTTAAACGTCATTTTAACCAATCCTGGTCCTGCATATGCTCATCACAAGTTTAAGACTTTGTGTTCACAGTATGATACTCTCCAAATTCTCTCCTTAAACATAATACTTTCAACCTCTCACTGAAATGACAGAACAATTTATGTACGTAACTGCTGCCTTTACAATCCACTAAGTTGCATGTGGGCTTCCTCTTTAGTAACTTCCACCTCTGTAAAATTTTAAAATGTATAATTGTAACTACTGTTTGTATATAAATGTAAATAGAAATGTAACTTTAACTGGAACTTAGTATAATGCAATGTAAACAAATGAAGCTTTTCTCCTCAGGCCTCCACTGAAAATGGGTATTACCCAGTCTCACTTTCCTGGTAAACAAAGATAAATAATAAATAAATAAATAAACATGCATTTTCTGAACATTTAAATAACAAAAACTATGAAACTCTAATATCCGACATTACTTACTGTAAACCTGATTTATAGGTTCATACATTATAGGTAAGTACTAGGTTAGCTGCCCTTGCAGGCCATTTTAAGTCTATCCAATTTCCTTTTTTGTCCTCAAAAAAAATTTGCTTACCCATTCCATGGTCAGTAAGTACAGCTGAACCCTAATGAGAATAACTGGGATCATACCACAGATAATTTGACAGAACCCATGCATGGTTTAAAGCATTTATGAACTGCTTCTGTCCATTAGTACAGGGGGAAATCCTGGGGTAAATTTTCTGTTTCCCATTCATCGATCTAAGTTATGGTTGAAAATGGACAGGGGTGAACTTTGTTTTGTGGGGATGGGGAGTCTGTTCCAGAGCAGTGGTATCCTCTGCAAGATATAACTCTCTCTCCAAACCAGTCTATTCATATTACAGACAAAATTTAGATCCCTAGACCAACTATTTCTGATGGCATTTGACTTGCTGAAGTGCAGTAAATCAATCAGTAATGGGTCAAAAGATGTCTTGTATGCCAGACACAGGTCACCTCTTAGCAGTTTGTAGGATACTGAATTTAGTGACAGGGCTATGAGTCAGTCCATGCAGGACATATTGTTTAAGCCTTGTATCCTTTTAGTAAGGTAAGACTATCAGAAAATGAATAAACAAGTGAAGTTCTGTAGTTAGTAGAAAGGATTAAAGCTATAAACTCTTAGTGAGCTGCTTCCTTAAGTCAAGGGTTCAGGGTTTGTTTCTATCTCAATTTGCTTACTGTGATACTTTGAGTAAGTCACCTAACCAGGCAGTGCTTATGGGTTGCCCCTTTACCTGCTTTAAAAGATAGAAAAACAAAACTATAAGGCATACCTATGAGGCTAAATACTTGTGCAGTTTCTGAGCAATATGAGCAGGACCCAGATCATGCTCAAATGGGGCCCTAGGCAGAGTAAGGGACTAGACACCCCCTTTACACCCACTACTCGTCTATTTCTCCCCAGTTACCTATCATACCATTTTCATGTTTACTTGTACAGTGATTACACGGTTTTTGATTTAATTTAAAATTTTCATTAAAAATTTATAGCAAAAACACCAACAACAATTTAATGAATGAAACAAAAGAGTCATATTGAAAACAAACATCATGGGCACTAGTAAACTTCTCTTCCTTTGAAACTCACATTTATTGAAAATGTATCTGGCAATCCATTAATCTACAACCGATGTGCAGGAATTTGTAGTCAGATAGCATATAGTAAGGCACTATCTCAAGGTTACAGGAATTCAAAAGACAAATGTGTAATGAATTTGCTAACAGCTTGGGACAGCCTACTGGATATATACGTCTCTTTTTGAGGGCTGCCTGGAAGCACTGTCTGGCCAAGCTCACACTAGACAAATGAAAGTTGAGGGAATCAATGCTTCACTGCAGGAAGCAGTTCATTAACAGCGCATAGCCTTAACTCATGTACACTAAGTACCAGTCTGTTGTGGACCAACACTGTACATTTCACACCTTTATGCCTGCAAAAAAAATTAAGTTAAAAAGACATTCATAGTTAACGTTTTAAGGTTAAACATGTAGACTTCATGTTGCACAGTTTATTCACAAACAAAGGATAGCATTGTCAACAGGGAAAAAAAGAACAAAAAACAAAGATTGTACCCAAAGAAAATGGCTGATACAACAAAGTCCCCGTTCACTACAATCACTTATTTGCGTTATATCATAACTAATCTGGGATTCAGATAAACATACACACACACACACACACACACACACACACACACACACACACACACACACACACACACACACACGTGACCATCAATTAAAGTCCCTTGTATGACTACATACAAGTCTCACAATAAGCAAATGGGGGTGGGAATATTCAAACATTGTACTTTTGACTACAGGAAGCAATTCATTAACAGCTCAGAGCAGTAAGTGCCAGACAACTGTAATTCACTTAAAATGTTAACAGAACTACAACAGGTGTTGCATGGACATATTTTTCTGAATAGTAAGCACAATAAACTCTAATGAATGATTTGCCAAAAATGAAGTTAAAAGTCTGGCAGCTGGTGTGGAGAATTAAGGCTCCAAACTCCTAATAAGCTGGCTCAAGAATACAAGGTTTGATTCTTCCTACCTCCAGCTGTGTAACTCTGAGCAAGTCACTTAACCAAAAACTTACTAATCACACACACTTACTTTATACTGTTGCTGATTATATTAAAAGAAATATGTCAGAATGCTTCTCCCAATTACACACACACACACACACACACACACACACACGTTTGCTGAATGCAGAAAAATAAAGATGTCCGAGTACTTTTAAAAAATCTATTTCTCCTGACTGCTGACTGTCAAAGACATCACAGACTTCTGCCTAAAGACATGTCTGAGTACTTTTCCTACTCTCTGCTGCTTGTCAGTGTCTCTTGAAAAGGCAGCACTCTCTCATGACATAACAAACACGTCTGCAGAAGAGTTATTTTCAGTCACACTCAGCCAGTAGTGTCAACTGCATGAAATGTACTCCAGGGACTAGGGCACTCAGGGGACACACACTGTAGCAGGGGGCATGTGTCCCTGTGTTCCCCCCTTTAGTCCCACCAATGTACGTAACTATGTGTGAAATGTGTACCTGCACTGACAAAATGTTGTTCTGTCTGTACATGTCTGCCTGGGTTCGATCCTTGGTCTGTTCTTGTTCCTTCTGCAATATCTGTCAAACATCACTCTGATGTGGGCATGTTATTATATTTTACAGTCATGGTTCCTTAGTGACCATGCTAAGATTGTATTTACTAGTTTGAAAATGGTCCACAACTGGTGTCTGAAAATAATTTAATTCCGTTTGCTAGTAAGACTTTTTATTATTATTTTTTTATTCTGCCCTGAATGTTCTACGTTTCCTTTTCTCAGTGTGTATTTATTGAATTGTCTCAAATTACTATAGATTTCTCCTAACTTCTGCCAATATTTTCAAAATGAGTAAATTAATTAATTCCATATATGAGTTGGTTTACCGAGCTATATCCACTGTCCTGGTTATATCAAAGGTGGCACTTGCTAGATATTCAGTCTTTTCTCACTGACATATGGATTTTCTTGTATTAAATACATCTTGATATATGTCAATTTACAGTAATTGACAGCTACAGAACACCATATTTTGAGCTGTTGTGAGAATGTACAAACTTAAATTTTTTCAAAAATAACATAATAGCAGTTCTAGCCACATAAAAACATATTACGTTTCATATTACGCTCTTTTCCCTTAGTTCACCCTGGCTGCTGTGCGTTCCTGCCTCTGGAGACTTGTAATTAGTCTCTTCTGCCTAGTGACCACCTGTAGGTCTGGGATTTTGAGTACCCTGCCTAAGTCTCCCGCCACTTACCCTACCTAGGGACCAATTTTTAACATTTTTGGAAAAGCCTCTTCCCTTAAAGATGCAAGAAACTCTTCTGCCTAGTGACCACCTGTAGGTCTGGGATTTTGAGTACCCTGCCTAAGTCTCCCGCCACTTACCCTACCTAGGGACCAATTTTTAACATTTTTGGAAAAGCCTCTTCCCTTAAAGACGCAAGAAACTCTTCTGCCTAGTGACCACCTGTAGGTCTGGGATTTTGAGTACCCTGCCTAAGTCTCCCGCCACTTACCCTACCTAGGGACCAATTTTTAACATTTTTGGAAAAGCCTCTTCCCTTAAAGACGCAAGAAACTCTTCTGCCTAGTGACCACCTGTAGGTCTGGGATTTTGAGTACCCTGCCTAAGTCTACCGCCACTTACCCTACCTAGGGACCAATTTTTAACATTTTTGGAAAAGCCTCTTCCCTTAAAGACGCAAGAAAGTATGTCCTTCAGCTCTTCAAGGTTTCTCAACATTGTGTATGCTTGTCTTAGCCTCAACTATTGTTAATCTCAAAGCAAGTTCTGCCAGCAGCCAACCTTAGCTTCTCCCCTCCCCGACCACCAGCTACCTTTAGTAACTCCTCTTTCCTGATTCTCTCCACTCACTAGCCTAGACAGAAACCCTGGTAGCATTTACCTGCTGTGTCCACTAGGTGGATCCCTACTACCAAATTTGCTTATCCTTGCTACCTTTTCTTTCCACATACTAAGTCCTATATTTCCCACTATCCTGCTACCCTTTTTGTGTTTTTCACCCTCTTCCTTTCTCTGCCTTTCTCAGCCTTGCCACACTTGTCCTCACTCTCCTAGTATTCCTCTTTCTCCTCGGATTACTTACCTGACCTATCAGCAACTTCTGATTGTTCTCCACTCAACTTCTCTTCTTTGGCTCTACCCGCTCCGTTCGCCCTGCGGGCTCACTCCGCTCCCCTCCCTACCCCCAATTCCCACCCACCCCCAGGGGTCCTACTCTTATAGCTCCATAGCCACACCCCTATCCCTCCTGGCCTATACATCTCCTTCCCGCCAAATTTTTTATCCAGCCTATACACACCCCTTACACTCCACCCCTTCTTCTTGCTTAGCCCTAAGTCCTTACTTGTACTATTACCTCTCTCCATTACATACACTTCTCCTTATACACGCTCTTTCATCTCCAACCATCCCTTCTCTATCTCCTATAGAATCTATTCCTATTTTACCATTCTGCTTTAAATAAATTTACTACCCCTCTATTCCATTCCACACTCTTATTTCTTCCCTTATACTCCCCTCTCTGCTTCCTCTCTTCTCATATTACTAAATCATGACTCCCTACATACTAACCATGCCTCTACTCTCAGTCTTAATCATGACTACCCTTCTCTCAACATACCATCTCACCTTTATTGAAATTTCACTTAACAACTATCTTATCTCCTCACAAACACACACTCCTACTACACTCACTTTCACACCATACCCTAATGTAAATTCCACCCCTAGCTATCATCTATCTAAATACCACAGGCAACATCACCTTACTTACCCCATACTATCTGACAAAAAAACCAAAACCCTAACAATTCAAAAGAGTAAATTCTTAACTAAACTAGTTAACCCAACCCTACTAGATGGAGACATCCACCCCAACCCTGGCCCTAACTCACCTCCTCAGCTAAACCACTCTCCTAACCTCAATAATAACTTCCTTATAGGACACCTTAATATCCAAAGCATAAATAAGAAAATACCCTTCATCCATGCCCTTTTAGATACCCACTCATTTGACATTCTCTGCCTCTCAGAAACCTGGCTAAACACAGGCACTAAAGACACAGAGATTATACCTCAAGGTTATAACATAGTAAGACATGACCGCTTAAAACGCAAGGGTGGTGGAGTAGCAATACTTTTCAAAAATCAACTAAACATCACTACTCAACCAGCATGCCCAAACCAAAATAGCAAAACAGAAGCCATCATTATTAAACTACAACTTAACACCAAAAAATCTATTTACATTATTTGTTTGTATCTTCCCCCAGGTAATAACATCCCAATATTAGAAGATTTTCTAAGTTGGGTCTCTACCACCTACCCCCAAGAAACTATAATTCTTGGTGATGTTAACATAGACTGGAACACTATTAATAATGATAACCCCTCCTCTCACATTAACCTACATGGTTTCTCACAAACTATTACCTCAACTACAAGAGTCAATAAGCCCAGTAATAAAGAGAGTATACTAGACTGGATACTCACAAATAAAGTTAACAAACAATATAAAGTAGGTACCTTGCCAGATGACATCAGCGACCACTCCCTAACCTACATTACTAGATTAAAATCAGAATATGTCAACCTCCCTAATACAAGGCTAATTCGATCTCTCAAGCATTTTAACATAGACCTCTTTAAAGCTGATCTGAGAGCATGTGAATGGAATTGTTTAAAATCACTTCCTCTGGAGGAAGCAGTATTATTGTTTAATACTACATTCTTATCCATACTCAATACACATGCTCCCGAGCGCTCCATTAGAATTAAGACCAAACCTGCCCCATGGCTGACCTCAAACACTAAAAAACTCATGCATGCTAGAAACAAAGCATGGACAAAATGGAGATGCGATAGACAAAAACCTGATTTAGTTAATTTCCGCCAGCTTAGAAATCTTGCAAAAAAATCAATAATCTCTGACAAGAAAAATTTCTACTGTAAGCTTCAGGAAACTCATATTAACAACTCCAAACAGTTCTGGTCCTCAGTAAATAGACTTCTCTCCCCAGGGACTGCAAAACTCCTTCCCTCTAAATACTGATCCAGATACCCCACTCCACACTGCAAATGTCTTCAACTCTTTTTCTCTGAAACTATTCAATCCTTAGCCAAACAAATGAACCCTAACGACTCTCATATACCAACTAACATAACCACCTCCTCTTCTAACTTCTCTCTAAAACCTATATCTACCTCTTTTATCTATAAACTCATTCACAAACTAAAACCCTGTACACCTTCTGCTGACAAGCTCCCTTCTCTGTTCCTCCAGAAAGCTGCCAAAGAAATTGCATATCCTATATCCTTACTTATCAACAGAACTATCCAAGAAGGAACCATCCTTGATATCTGGAAAGTATCCTATATTATCCCACTGCATAAAGGTGGAAACTCCCTTGACCTTTCCAACTTTAGACCAATTGCCCTTCTCCCCCCTAGCAAAGATCATGGAAAAATGTATTCATCAACAACTTGTACACTATCTCTCTCTTCACAGCATAATAGCAAACTGCCAGCACGGTTTCAGACCCCACCATAGCACCACCACTGCCCTTCTATCTTTTGTAGATACTATCAACAAAAATCGAAACAACAACACTTTCTCTTCCGCTCTTTTCATTGACCTCTCTAAAGCTTTCGACATGGTCAACCACTCACTCTTAATTCACATTCTTAAATCTCTCTCTTGTGATAAACTGGCCACTAGCTGGTTTAAATCTTATCTTAGCAACAGACAACAAGCAGTAATTTGGGAAAACCACATCTCATCTCTCTTGCCTATATCCATTGGAGTTCCCCAGGGCTCCATTCTGGGTCCACTGCTGTTCTCCCTCTTTATTAACGACCTTCAAACTGCTATCCCACAAGCTACCTGCATACAATATGCAGATGATTCTACCCTAATCTGCACAGCCCCTTCCTCTACTGAACTGACCTCATTGACCCAAAACACCTTTAACACAGTAGAAACTTGGTTTTCTACACGGTTTCTCCTACTAAATGCCAAAAAAACCAAACTTCTCCTCTTCTCCCCCACCTCTCGCTCCCCTCCTTTAAACTTCTCCATTTCCTCAAACAATGGCACCATCATCTCACCTGATCCTACCACTAAACTCTTAGGTATAACCATCGACAATAATCTTTCCTTCGATCAGCACATTAATAACACCATCAAGACTGTTAACAAAAAAATTGGATCCTTATATCGCATCAAACCTTTTCTAACCCCAGCAACTAGAACCAAAATTGCTCAATCTCATCTCCTATCTACTCTCCTATATGCTTCCCCCATTTATACAAACCTTAAAAAAATCAATCTTAATAAACTTGCAACCTGTTATAACAACATAGCTCGCTTCGCCACTGGTAACCCCTTTAGGACCCACCATTGTATAAACCTAAAACAACTTGGCTGGCTCGAATTTCAAAACTACCTAATAATCCCTCAACTCACTATAGCCCACAACATACTACACCTTCCTGACAACACCCCTATAATCTCTCAACTTCTAATCCCTTACAACAATCTCAACTCACTTCGCTCTTCTAGTAAAATTATGACAAAATCTATAAAAGTAAACAATACAGCAGGTGGTTCTCTATTCACTAACACTATAGGTAGAAGTTGGAATCTCTTACCTAGTGACATTACCTTGACTACATCCCTACCTCTATTCAAACAGAAAATTAAACTTTTCTACCTAAACCATTGGCTTTGTTCCTGCAATGCACCTGATTAACCTTTTCTATACACACTTCTTATCTATTTTTGCCTCTTCCTCCCCTCTTTTAACCTTTCTAATTCTAACTATGCATAATTTATGTAAAATTGCTAATAAGTAATTGCATATATGTAATGCAAATATGTAATGAACTACATATGGTGTATATGTCTCCCTTTAAAACTATCCTTCCCTACGGATGGTCTTTTTAATTCTAAAATTTTGCTTTTATTAGAAGTAATGTTTTTTATGTAATGTACTTAGTATTTAGTGGAGCTTTTCTCCTCGGGCCTCTGCTGAAAATGGACATGTATCCAGCCAGACTAGCCCGGTCAACAAATGTAAAATAAATAAAATAAAATAAATATTTGCTTCTTTTCTGGGCAGTTTGCTTCAGGCAGTATCTCCAGTAACTTTCAGAATTTACTCCAAGGTTGCAGTAACTTGGAGGAAAAAAAATCCTAATCATAGGGAATGGAATTTTTTTTTCTCTGAAAATTCTTTTTCAGCAAATTATTTTCAAAAGCATACCCAGTGAAATCCAGTTTTGCCCAAACAAATGGTGCAGGTTGTGTCTATTCTCTAATCAGACAGGGCACCATTTACAGCAGCTACAGACTTGCTTTCATGGGCCAATATCTGTTTCATGTTTTGTAGTTAAATTAACTGCTCTGATCCATTTATAAGCATCCTATTATGTTTCTGTGCTGACAGCTTTATAATGGACAAATTCCCTGTTTCAGCTGCTTCATTTCATTAGTCACTTCTACACAGCTGTCATACTAGACCCATGTATATGAAACTCTGCAGTATCCCAATGTCACACTAGCATGGGTTTAACAGTATTCTGTTTTATGACCTTGTTGTTTATAATTTTTACCAGACCTAAAGTCTACTGACCACCTCCTTAATGTCGTTATAGAAATCATGATGTGCTGAGCTTTAAAAATATTCAGAGCTTACCCAATGTTTCTTCAAACTCCTCTGCATTAATGAGCTCTTCTGCACATCACAACAGACTAATAAAGACCTTGTGCAATCAAATGACACACAGTCACCTATTAGGTTAAAACTTTCTGGCTTCCTTCTAAATAATTAATAAAAATTATAAACCAGGAAACTGTCATATACATCTCTGGAATTCAGAAAGGGTTAACATGAGTGGTAAGCCATACCATGAGTAGCTAACCCCTTGTGATAGCACTTTCCGATTCAGACACAGACTCACCACAATGATTTTTGACACTTGGAAGAATCACTATGGTGGGCTGTCCCACTAGTCACATTGTAAGATAATGAGGCACTTTGGAGGAATGGCTAATGCCAATCAGCCATGTGCTGTACCCTAGAAATGCCTGTGGTAATCCATTTATGCATTCATTGAATCAGGAAATTGCTCAGATGCATAAACTAGCATGGCCAGCCTAAAAATGAACATGGCCGAAATGCTGCAGTCACCCATTCAAGTCTATAGGTGAGGCCATGTTGCAGGTAAGTTTAACAAGGTTCAGCAGAGGGTTAGTGGTGAGGGTGTGTGCATATGTGTGTCTGTTTTCTGCAGTGGTATGAATGGTCTAAGATGATGCTGTGTGTGTGTGTGTGTGTGTGTGTGTGTGTGTGTGTGTGTGTGTGTGTGTGTGTGTGTGTGTGTGTGTGTGTGTGTCTACATACATATACATATACATGTGGGCATCTGTGTCTGTCTCTTTTTGTGTCTGTGTGTGTCTGCCAGGATGGCCACAGAGGTT